>NC_136179.1:2622918-3094823 GCF_965212315.1 Lampetra planeri
GCTGAATTTAGCTTTCATAAATAGTCATTTTGAAGCCAGACAGCTGAAATCGTGTGCTCGGAGTTTTGGGTTAACATTCATTTTGAAGATACTAGGGCTTCCAGGCATGTTTATAACCATTTGCCCTCTCATTGTGTGCCATAACAGCCCGTGTGATGAATTTGGGATACTTTTTCACTATCTTGAATATATGTATAAGTATAGACGTGTAAGTCACGTGTGACTATATATGCATTGATACTGATGTGTAGATGGTGTGGATATATTTTTCTGTCTGCAGCTGTCGCTTCCTCTGCAGAATTGGTCTGATGGAGCAAAGGCACTCGGCGCGGCTCGGTGCAAAAAGGCAACAATGCGACCTGCGTGCCAACAGCACAGATCGTACTGAACATTTGACACAGCACCAGAGAACTCACACAGCAGAGAAACCCGTCAAGTGCAGTGTGTGTGGGAAAACGTTTGCACAGTCATCTACTCTTGTAAAACACCAGAGAACACACACAGGAGAGAAACCCTTCAAGTGCAGTGTGTGTGGGAAGGCATTTTCACAGTCAGCTTCTCTTGTAGCACACCAGAGAACACACACAGAAGAAAAACCCTTCAAGTGCAGTGTGTGTGGGACGGCGTTTGCACAGTCATCTGCTCTGGTAAATCACCAGAGAACACACACGGGAGAGAAACCCTTCAAGTGCGGTGTGTGTGGGAAGGCGTTTGCACTTTTATCTACTCTTGTAGAACACCAGAGAACACACACGGGAGAGAAACCCTTCAAGTGCGGTGTGTGTGGGAAGGCGTTTGCACAGTCATCTACTCTTTTAAAACACCAGAGAACCCACACGGGAGATAAACCCTTCAAGTGCAGTGTGTGTAGGAAGGCGTTTGCACAGTCATCTGCTCTTGTAATACACCAGATAACCCACAAGGGAGATAAACCCTTCAAGTGCAGTGTGTGTGGGAAGGCGTTTGCAAAGTCATATCCTCTTGTTATACACCAGTGAACACACGCGGGAGAGAAACCCTTCAAGTGCAGAGTGTGTGAGAAGGCGTTTGCACGGTCATCTACTCGTGAAGCACACCAGACAACACACACGGGAGAGAAACCCTTCAAGTGCAGTGTGTGTGGGAATGCGTTTGCACGGTCATCTGTTCTTGTAATACACCAGAGAATCCACACGGGAGATAAACCCTTCAAGTGCGGTGTGTGTGGGAAGGCGTTTGCACATTCATCTACTCTTGCAGAACACCAGAGAACACACACAGGAGAGAAACCCTTCAAGTGCAGTGTGTGTGGGACGGCGTTTGCACAGTCATCTGCTCTTGTAAAACACCAGAGAACACACATGGGAGAGAAACCATTCAAGTGTGGTGTGTGTGAGAAGGCGTTTGCACGGTCATCTACTCTTGTAGAACACCAGAGAACACACACGGGAGAGAAACCCTTCAAGTGCAGTGTGTGTGGGAAGGCGTTTACACTTTCACCAAATCTTCAAAGACACCAGAGAACACACAAGCATCACAATATCCACAAGGAGTGGAGTCTGAAATCAGCTTGTGAAAGTCAAAGTGATGCAATGAGTCCATCCCTCGTGAAACAAGAACCGGAAGAAAATCCCAACTTGGATACTTTGAAAGGTATCGAGGTGAAACGTCAAGATGTGAAGGTGAAATGTGAAGATGAAGATTCAACTCCAAAGGCGGACCTTCACATCGATGGAGGCAACGTGAAGCAGGAGGAGAATTCTCACTGTGAGGCAGAGCGAGGCAACTCCCAGCAGTTTGTGGAAGTGGAGGTGTGGGTTGACTTCCTCCGAGACAATAGAAAGTCAAATGGAGACCCGGGAGATGTGTCAGCTTGAGACGATGTCGCTCCAATAGACGCACCTTTGTCACAGGCCTTTAATGACAAGAATGTGAAGTTGAACACTCGGTTCCTAGGTTCAACCTGCAGGGTAAGAGCGGCCAGTCTTTGTGGACCTGTGTGTTGGGTAGATTTCAAACCAGGAGCGAGAGCCAATAAGCCCCCAAGCATTCACTGTTATAAATTGCATTTATATGGTGCTTACTTAATCGCCTCGGCAACTCGGAGTTTTGTATCGTATCTCGTTTCAAACACTCGAAGAGCACCCCCAAGTAGCAGCTGCCCCTGTTTGGCACAAGGTGGTGGCCCTGCACCGGCCTGCATGTAGACAAGAGCCTGTCAGTAGAGGGCGATGGTTGATGTGGCACCTTGGTTGTGGAGTTTGTAGGTAATGTTTGGAATTTGCTCAATTTTGACCCAGACACCAGCATTCGTTTTGAATGGCGCAATAGTATTAGTTAAAATGATTGTCAATAATTTAGAATGATTACTTGTCTGATGGTGGGCGCACATGTAACATTTTGTCTATAAGGGTCAAACATTGAATAAGTGATGTTAGAACAAAGTTTGTGTTTTGCAAGTAACCTGTACAGATCACTCGGGTGAGACTCATTGTTCTTGTGATACAGGTCAAAGCGTACTTTTGTGTTTTCAGGAAGCGTCTGCCTCTGGAGCAACTCATTGTCTTTTAAATAGTGAGCACACTCGGATCATTAATCAGTTACAAGGCACACACAATTAAAAGTTACACGAAAAGGAGGAACATTCTCTACAACACGAATTATAATTTTGTATTATGTGTTGAAATACATTTTGTCGAATTAGGACGAGAAATGGTCCTTGCTGATTGTAAAGTGACGAAAAAAATAGCACACGAGCGACGCATCCACGCAAGCTCCCGATGCTCCGTTTTGAAGTTTGAAAATGAAAACTTTGAATTGTATTATGTTTTGAATTAGATAAATGTACTTCATTAAAAGCTTATTCATTGAAAACGATATTTCGTGTGAATTTTCTCTCGTCGTGAAGTAGATGGCCTTGCTGGGGGTTCAGTTTGATGCGGACTTTCACCTGTTTGGGATCGCGGGATCGAGATGAGGCGACACAGAGCTGGCCGTGCGATAAGACCGCCGTCTGCAGATCGATTCCAACGCGATCGAACGTCTGTCCCTGCCTCTCCGTTGTTTATGCAGGGGGCACGTAGGTTTGCAGCGCCCCCTGCATGAAAGTGACGGAACGTGCAGCGTTCGTCACGAAGTTGTGCGTAAGCGCCATAACAAGGCGCTGTAAGCTGACCTGCCACCACGTGCACTGGTCAACAGGGAGCAGGCGAGAGAGAGCGAGGTGCGTAGGGGTCGACCAAAGGTTAAACCCCCGGCCCCCCACCGTGACCGGAGACTAACACCCCTGACCCCCCCACTCGTCCCTAAGGCCCATTAAGATCTTTCAGAAGGTTCTGGGACGGGGGGGGGGGGTCAGGAGGGAAGGGGTGATCCCGACCTGGGGATAAAAGGCCGGCCCTCTGGACGGACCGGGCAGTGTTCACCAACTCAAGCCTGAGGACATCCGAAGACCTGAAGACTGGAACAGCACCCGGGGACCCTCAACCGAGGCTCTTGTTAGAGCCGGGTTGTAGCGGACCCGAGGTGAGCTCAAACACTCTGGAACCCTCCCCCAGCTCTAGCCAGAGCCGGGTTGTAGCGGACCAGAGGTGAGCTCCAGTACCCTGGCTGGGACGGGTCGTCCAGTCTTCCCTTAACGCCGGGCTAAGGGAACCGTGGGTGGCAGAGCCCGGAGTGTGCAGGCTGCGATAGAAACGAGGCTGTCACTCCCGTAGGCTATCGGGTGGAAGGGGTGGTACCCCTTCGTGTTTCAGTCGTGTGTAGAGCCGAGTTCGAAAGAGTTATAATAAACGTGTTGCCTCAACCAGACGTCCCCGTGTGGTTAGTTAAGGACACAACACTTATATAAATGAGTATAGCCAGCGGGTTTTCAAAGTACCTTCGTTTTACAGAAATCAATTTCGCGTGAGCCCACCGCATTGAAACAATGCTCAGCTGAGCGAGGCGAGCCCCGGGAGGGGGGGCTCACCTCATCTTTGTCACGTGCCGTAGCTCACGTGACATCTACCGCGACAATGTCTGGATGTTTTCGCCTGAGGACGATCGCTCGTGTTGCGATCGAAACGTCGTGATTTATTTATTATTATTTTATTTGTTCTACCTATGTGACTTTACTGAAAGAACCAAAGAGGATGAAAGACGTCTTGTCTGCTGATCTTGTTCATATCCGTGTACATCGATATCCCACATTGCTTACACGTTCACACCACACACAATGAAATAAATAGAAACTAGAACGACTTCTGGGGATGGGCAAATATCGAGGAAACTCTTTCAATGGAGCGAGTTCAGTTAGTTCGATTCAACACCTCTCTGCCCGTCTGTGTCTCTGTTCGCCTCTGTGTGTTTCTCTCTGCATGTGTCTATGTCGTCTCTTTATCTCTGTCTCTGTGTTCCTCTTGTCTGTGTCTGTCCACCTGTCTTGTCTGTGTGTGTCTGTCTATCAGCGTCTGTCCAACCGGAGTCAACGACTGTCAGTAGCAGCAGGCTCGCGTTCAACTCCCACGGCTACACGCCACTCAAACTTGCTCCCAACACACAAAGACAAACATCCCCCGTGTAGACTGGACAGACTGTAGGGGCAAGTGCTGTTAGCGAGCACCTAACACAAACAGAAAGATCCCCCATATAGCCTTAACAGTTTCATTTCATTTTCATATATTTGGTATAGCCCTGTGAGCCATTCGGCTCTTGAATCGGGTGCAACCGCAACAAATAAAAAACAAAACATGAACTAGAAAACATCTCAAAGTGACTATGCGCAAACAGAAAAATCCATGGAAAAACTGCAAAGTCTTCCAGAAAAAAGCACCGTACACCAACGCTGTGCAAAAATCCCAGTGGGATGCCAGTCAAACAACAACAACAACCACAAGACAACTTAGATTAAAGCCATCATTCTAACTCCGTACTACAACAAACATGGCTAAACCAAAAATATTTTTGAAATCACCAAAATAAAGCCATAAGCAATGTAACAGTGATCATAGGAACGGTGACCGAAATTTCACAATAAACGACAAAAAACATGTACCACCAAGAAATGGTAAATCTTCTTGGTTCTTTCGGTAAAGTCACGTAGAATGAAAATAATAAAATAATAAAAATAAAACATAATAAAATAATTCTCACGACGTTTTGGCCACAACGCAAGCATCCGTCCTCAGGCGAAGAACAGGTCTGTCAGAAAGACAGCGTCTGAATGAACACCACCAGGCTTGGCAGCGTATATTTAAGCTGGGTTGGAGGGGGAAGAGCGCCTTGACAAAGGAATTTGCATATCAAGAGGGATTTAGCATATTCATGGTAAATGCAGGTATGTGATTAGTACTACTTATGCCCGTGCATTATGCAGGATTAGCAACATCAAAGGAAGGGGATATGGGAAATGCAGGTATGTGATTAGTACTACTTATGCCCGTGCTTTATGCAGGACCAGCAGCATCAAAGGGAGGGGATGGGGGTAGCATTAACAAAGGGAAGGAATGTTAATAGTATGTGGCTGGTGTTAATAAACAACCACGTAAAAAACTAAAGTATAAACTACATAGTATCATCAGTATACTAAATATACTCTCCAATAAGCTGAGCTACAAAAAGTAAGTAATACATTACAATTCTATGTCGCAAAAAATATAATATGCTTCCAGCTAAACTTTTTTCTCTTACATCACACGGGTCTACCCCGTATTATATACTACCATAGACAAACTCAACATTAAATTATATACTGTATTACTATACACCACTCTATACCTTCGACTATAATATTATTCTACCCATCCTACTGTATACCACACTGCTGTATATTCACTATACATTTACGATACTGTATATTACCTTATACATTGTATTAAACATTACAATTTTATACTATTTATACAATCTGCTATACTCTATACCATTGACCGTCGCGTGAAAGATACTAAGAGGAAGCAACGAAATATGTCAATGGGAGAGTGGTGTAGGAGACTTGCAGGGGAGCAAAGAATCCATTCGCTGTGGAGAATACAAGATATTTTGTCAATGCCAGTGAGTGGACTGCGGTCTTTTTTACGTGGTTGTTTAGTAACTGCAGCTACATACTATTAACATTCCATCCCTTTGTTAATGCTACCCCCATCCCCTCCCTTTGATGCTGCTGGTCCTGCATAATGCACGAACATAATATGAATTTGAAACCCCCCGCCCACCTCCTACGCATTTACCATAAATATGCTAAAATTGTCTTGATATGCAAATTATTTTGTCAAGGCGCTCTTCTTCCCACCTCCCCCCCTCCAACCCAGCTTAAATATACGCTCCAAGCTTGGTGGTGTTTCGTTCTTCACCTGAGGACGGCTTCTTGCGTTGTGGCTGAATTTTAATTATGTTTTATTTGTATTATTTTATTACTTCCCTTCTACGTGACTTTACCGAAAAAACCAAGAAGATAAATCCCTGCATTCACGAAAGCTTTAAATCGAAATTTAATGCGATTCTTGCCCTGTACCCCCCACAGTTCTCATATCCGACCCCCGGTTCGATTTAACAGATAATTTACATACATATGTGTAGAGTGCGATTTAATACTTCTAATGAGATTAAAATATCGTACCTCCGTTTATGGTGGTATAACTTATTCAACCAGTTGATAGTTTATAGACGTTTAATGTTCAGTGTTATTGTTTACAGTGTTATCAGTTTACGTGTGTTTAAGTACAGGTGATCCCCGGTATACTTCGGTATTCTGGACCTGAACGTTGCAAAACAATTCCTAACGAAGACATTTCCCCACCAGAGCGCAAGCCGCTTATGAAAAGAACACGGGCCGACGGGAGCACGTGCTTCCATGGTTGGTCAGGGAGAGGGCATGGTTGTGTTGCCCACAGGTGCCATCGGGTATGTCCGCCCATGGCCGGTTCCGGTCGAGGTCATCGAGGTGGGTGATGTAAAGACAGTGCGTCAACTAAGGGACAAGTGGTGACAACAAGATAGAGAGATTTCGAGAAGGGAAGGCGGGACCAAGTGTGGACGGAGGTTAATGCTGAGAATAAGAGAGGGGGAGAAACGAGGTTCGGGGCTGTGTTGGCAGGGATTCGGGTCGAGGCTGGTTGCCATCTCGTCGTCATCGTTGCTATATTTTGACGCCTGTGTCCTAAGCCGCGTTAAAGGCTAAATAAAATAACCCTCTGTAGTCTGAGTCTGGAGTCATTACAATTTTAAGGATTCATAATTGCACTGGCTTATATTGGGGTTGTTCGATTATTTATATATTCATACTGAATATTGCTATTTGATGCCATTGAGATGGAACATTCATCCAGCAGTGGACAGCTTAATCCTAATACCACCAAAGTGTTATTCAAATAATTGTAATCCCATCCTGATCCTGCACCTTCATGTTTCACATTTCCCACCATTGGTTTGCACGTCCATATTACATACAGACATGTTACATACTGACGAGCAAAGTGTGATTCCTAGAGGACCACGGTGTGAAGCTAAGAATTCGAATGAGATTCGATTATCACACTTCAATGTACGGTGTTCTAATCCGTAACACTAGTTTATGATGTTATTTTATAGCGTTATAATGTATCGCTCATAGCTTATATTGTTAGATTTCACAACATTATAGTTTACTATAACACTAGTTTGTAGTGTTATTTTAAAGCGTTACAATGTGTAGCCCATAGTTTAAAGGTTATGTTGTTAGAGTTTATAATGTTAGAGTATACAATGTGAGTTTACAATTTGAGAGTTTGTGGACGTGCCCTGTTCTCGTGGGACCCCACACGGATTTGGAAATAATTGCTATTATCATGTCTGAACTGGAATGAGCGACTAAAGTTTAACGTTGTTTAATTATAGCGGTGTGTAGGTTAGTGTCATCGGGGCTTAGTGAATACTACTCATGAATGAACTCATACTTCTTTTGGATAGAAATTTGAAATAGTGTTGGTAGAACAAGTCGCCTGCCTTTTCTAGACGAATTGTTATCTTCAATTGCGTCCGTAAATATATTGCTAAAATACACAGCATAGGGTAGGCTGCCTTGTTGGGGAGATGTAGTTTGGCTAAGTTGATGTGGCCGGGTGATGACACGAATTCTGAAACAATGGAGTTAAACACTCGCTGCTTGGCCCCGTCGACAGCAGCGAAGGTTGTCATATACCGCCCCATTTACGAGTTCGCTGTATAATGTGTATAGTTGAAGGTGCTAGGTGTTGTCTTCTTCTAACAGCTACTAACGTGCGTGTGTTGTCTGTTTTTAGTATTTGTCCATTGATGTTGTTCTTTTTATTGTGGCGTTTTTTTTGTTGAGTTCTGTCACTTGAGTGTTGCAGTTTGTTTAAGAATCCGTCAGGTGAGCGTGGTGTTTTGCTTGTGGGAATTTCTCTGTCACAATTTGTAATTGTTAAAATAATTGTAACGATTCATAATCTCATGAGTTTATAATGAGTTTGTGCGTGTATTTATATAAATATATTCCGTATTTTGTTATTCGATTACATCTAGCAGTGAAAATCGTGATTGTAATATGACCATGTTGTAATTGTAATAATTTTTATTCGATCATTGCACGTACACTATACAAACATATTAGCGATTCTTATACGACCACGCTGTGATTCTAATGCTTCTAATGATATTATAATACATTACCTCCGTTTATATGGTTATAAATTAAAACACTAGTTTATAATCGTTTAATGTTTAGTGTTATCGTTTATAGTATTACAGTTTACATGTTATAAAGTACAGTTTATCCCCGACATACTTCGGGATTAGGGACTGGTACGTTGATGAACGATTAACAACGGGGACCTTTCCCCTCAAGGAACACGTGTTAATCGGGTAGACAGCCAAGATGCTGCACACTTGTGTGACGGAGATCCTCCACCTGAAATTCTCTTAACATGTTTTTGTTAGGAACATTATAAAATAAAAACCGGACAAACATTTGTAAAAAATACGTTTTTATTCATCTGCAATCAGTTTTACGTCAAAACTCGAAGGGAATATTTATTATGTCCTATGTTCACACATTTCCAGTACCATGCAAACCATTTCCGTTCCAGGAATACCAAAGCATTAAAGTATCATTAAATTCTCACAAAAACTGTTAAACTAAAATGGTTAAAATTACACACAAAAGTACTCGATACGGCTTAAAATGTGTAACCACACGATGTAATATTTTTTCAGTCACCCCGAGCTCTCTGTTTGACCCTCGAGCCACTCCATTACATTCAGCCATCTCTCGGGATCCAACTGCATGGGATCGAAGGTGGAAACTTCTTCTTTTACCTCCTTACTCACTGTTAGGTGCCCACGGCGGTCCGTTGATCCCATGCTAGCAGCGTACCTCGATGCGTCGCACGGACGTCCGGGTCGCTGGGCTGGAGTAAGAGAGCCATCTACCCGTTTTCGCCCCCCTTTTATCCTCTCTCCTGGACTCCCCGAACACTCTTCGCTCCCTCCCCCGTTCATGCGCGGCGCATATGCTAATCAATCCCTTTCTCATGCATGGTGCCTTATTATGCACTCTTTACTCCTCCGGGGCTTAAGCGCGGCGCATATTCTAATTATGCTCCTCCCTAACAATGCTTATGCGCGGCGCTTTTTCTAATTATGCTCTTCCTTATGCCCCTCTGCTTGCCTTGTCGATACGTGCGTGAGTGTGGGGGATGCGTTTCACCCGCGGTGGCCGAATGCCCTTCGCCGCGACCATACCATCTTAAGGCCGGTCGCAGCGCCGCGAAGTAGCGTCGGGGGAGGTCGTCCAATTCCCTGGTCGCCGGAAACCGTGAAAGTTAATCCCGATAAGGGCTTCTTGGATAAAAACCGGTCGGTCAGGTGACCTCCCCTCGGAGCTCTATGGGGGGGGGGGGGGGGGAAATGCGTGCGGGTGTGTTCATGTGAGGCGAGGTGAAGGGGACGTGGGGTCGGCTCCATCGCTTGGTGGTGGCGAGGTCGTAGATGGAACGCCTGCTGAACGGCTTCGTGGCGGTGGCATCACAGTAATTTTGACCATTTTAGTTTTACAGTTTTTGTGAGAGTTTAATGACGTGCACAGTGGTGGTTTGTAATGTTATCGGATTACTTGCCGAAGTGGTGTGATGAGCACTGGTTGTGAGAGGGTTCAATTGTAGTCGTTAAGTGTTCCTGTTGAGCTAAAGTTGAAATGCATCTGTAGGTTCATCTTTACTCAACATTTTAAACGTTTTTTTTCAAGTATATAGCTTTTTTTATTGGTATTAATCGATTTTAGATAGCCGATTTCAGGATGTACATTGATGACGCGTTCGTTGGATATATGGCCTTGACTTCAACTTAGACGCACAGTGAAGAAATGTGGTGAACTAATAAGGAAATAATGGGAAATGATACTTTAACGCTTTTGCATTCCTGGAACGGAAATGGTTTGCATTGTACTGGAAATGTGTGAACATAGGATGTAATAAATATTCCCTTCGAGTTTTGACGTTAAAATGATTGCAGATGAATAAAAACGTATTTTAAACAAATGTTTGTCCTGTCTTTATTTCATAATGTTCCTAGCAAAAACATGTTAAGATAATTTCAGGTGGAGGATCTCCGTCACACAAGTGTGACCTTAACCGGCAGCATCTTGGCTGTCTACCCGATTAACACGTGTTCCTTGAGGGGAAAGGTCCCCGTAGTTAATCGTTCATCAACGTATCAGTCCCTAATCCCGAATTATGTCGGGGATAAACTGTACTTTATAACATGTAAACTGTAATACTATAAACTATAACACTAAACACTTAACGATTATTAACTAGTGTTTTAATTTATAACCATATAAACGGAGGTAATGTATTATATCATTAGAAGTATTATAATCAGTGTGGTCGTATAAGAATCGCACTCTGCTCAAATGTATGTATAGTGTACGTGCAAGGATCGGATAAAAATTATTACAATTACAACATGGTCATATTACAATCACGATTTTCACTGCTAGATGTCATCGAATAACAAAAGACGGAATATATTTATATAAATACACGCACAAACCCATTATAAACTCATGAGATTATGAATCGTTACAATTATTATAACAATCACAAATTGTGACAAAGCGAAATTCCCACAAACAAAACACCACGCTCACGTGGCGAATTCTTAAACAAACTGCAACACTCAAGTGACAGAACTCAACAAAAAAATAAAAATACAACATCAATGGGCAAATCCTAAAAACAGACAACACACGCACGTTAGTAGCTGTTAGAAGAAGACAACACCTAGCACCTTCAACTATACACATTATACAGCCAGCTCGTAAATGGGGCGGTATATGACAGCCTTCGCTGCTGTCGACTGGGCCAAGCAGCGAGTGTTTAACTCCATTGTTTCAGAATCCGTGTCATCACCCGGCCACAGCGCCTTACCCAAACTACATCTCCCCAACAAGGAAGCCTTCCCTATGCTGTGTATTTTAGCAGTATATTTACGGACGCACTTGAAGATAACAATTCGTCTAGAAAAGGCAGGCGACTTGTTCTACCAACACGATTTCAATTTATATCCGAAATTAGTTTGGCTTCATTCATGAGTAGTATTCACTAAGCCCCGATGGCACTAACCTGCACACAGTTATGATTAAACAAAGTAAACATTAGTCGCTCATCCCAGCTCAGACATGATCATAGCAAATATTTCAAAATCCGTGTCGGGTCTCACGAGAACAGGGCACTTCCACAAACTCTCAAATTATAAACTCACATTGCATACTCTAACATTATAAACTCTAACAATATAACCTTTAAACTATGAGCTATACATTGCAACGCTTTAAAATAACACTACAAACTAGTGTTATAGTAAACTATAATGTTGTGAACTATAACAATATAAGCTATGTGCGATACATTATAACGCTATAAAATTACATCATAAACTAGTGTTACAGATTAGAACACCGTACATTGAAGTGTGATTTTCGACTCTCATTCGAATTCTTAGCTTCACACCGTGATCCTCTAAGAATCACACTATGATCGTGAGTATGTAACATGTCTGTATGTAATATGCATGAATGTAATATGTCTGTATGTAACATGTATGCATGTAAAATGTATGTATGTAATATGGACGTGCGAAACAAGGGTGGAATATGTGAAACGACTACAAACAGCTGGGCAGCAGAATCGGAAGTAGCTGCGTCGCCCTGGAAATGTGATGTTGCTGCTGCTGTTGTTGTCGCTGCTGTTGTTGCTGCTGTAGTTGCTTCTGTTGCTGTGATATACGCAGGGAGGTGGTGTTCCGTGATGGGATGACGCATTTGATTAAAGCCTCTGACCAAACTCACCCGATTGACGCCCTTGATCGTCGCATTTGATCAACTCTTATATTGTAGACTCTCACATGTTAAGCTCTATCATAGTGAAACATTATATTATAACCTATGAACTACAACCTATCCATTGTAAAGCTGTAAAAATTAACCCGTAAAAACTAAGTTTTTCACTATAAATCCTTTATATGCGTGGCGGCTAGAGTCCTCTCGTCCTCTGGCTTGAGATTGCTGCAACCTAGGGGTCAGATGATTGCCTGCCACCATTAAGCAATTGGTAATTAAATATAATTTATTTTTTCCTTAAAAGTGTACAATGTTGGAAAAAAAATTTTCAGGAAACTAAATTGTCACGCACAACGAGTCTGTGTGCAAAATGTCAGCTCGATTGGATCACGGGAAGTGGGTTAAAGAACGACTGAAAGATTTGCACGGTCGTAAGCGTGCAAGCAAGCAAGCAAGTGAACTTAATATAAAGGATTTAAAAATTAACCCGTAAAAACAAAGTTTTTCACTATAAATCCTTTATATGCGTGGCGGCTAGAGTCCTCTCGTCCTCTGGCTTGAGATGGCTGTCACCTATGGGTCAGATGGTTGCTTGCCACCATTAAGCAATTGGTAATGACATTTAAAAAAGATTTTCCTAAAAAGTGTAAAATTTTGGAAAAAAAAATTCACGAAAATTAATTGTCATGCACAACGAGTCTGTGTGCAAAATGTCAGCTCGATTGAATCACGGGAAGTGGGTAAAAAGACGACTGAAATATTTGCATAGTCGTAAGCGCGCAAGCAAGCAAGTGAACTTAATATAAAGGATTTAAAAAAGAATATTACCTATTGGGTTTCACTCCCTCGTCGAGAAGGCCGCTCTCTTCCTTTTCTAAAGTTACATGCTTATTTCTCTGCATTCATTTATTCAAAATAAGCGCACAATTACACACTGAGATGCACTTACATATTCATGCATGAAGCACAATGGGCACATTACCCTCCGGTATGTTAATATACATGCATATTGTACCTTCCAAAATTAACAATCGAATGCAAATATCCTGAAAGACAAAGGATTGGATCTTAGGGGGGGAGTTATAAGGCGGCACAGAAGCAGAGCTCAATGCCATTTCGAGAGGGAACTTGATGAGGTTGGACGCTCGACTCGTCGCTCTGCTGATCGCCCTTCAACCGCGAGACAACGCAGCCTGGCGAGCACAATTGCTGTGTCGACAGTTAGGCGACTTTGCGTCGGGAGAGTTCGTGGCGACATCTTCAGACGGGTTCCAGACATCGATATACCGTGAATCTCCAAGTAAGTGTCTATTTTCGCCGATAAACTCGTTTTAGCAGTTAACAAAATCCAAAACTCAACGCTAAACATCCTTGCGGCCGATAGCGTACTTTTGACACCGCTGCTGTTACTACGCTCACATGGAGCAGAGACGCTCTCCACAGCCACACGCACACGGAGGCAAGACGCCATTCAATTGCTCTGTGTGTGGGAAGACATTTTCACGGCCATCACATCTTCAAAGACACCAGAGAACACATACAGGCGAGAAGCCATTTTTGTGCTCTGTGTGTGGGAAGGCATTTGCACACTCGTCAACTCTTCAACACCATCAGAAAACACACACGGGCGAGAAGCCATTCCTGTGCCCTGTGTGTGGGAAGGCATTTGCACACTCGTCAACTCTTCAAGACCATCAGAGAACACACACGGGCGAGAAGCCATTCCTGTGCCCTGTGTGTGCGAAGGCATTTGCACACTCGTCAACTCTTCAAGACCATCAGAGAACACACACGGGCGAGAAGCCATTCCTGTGCCCTGTGTGTGGGAAGACATTTGCACAGTCATCACATCTTCAGAGTCATCAGAGAACACACACGGGCGAGAAGCCATTCCTGTGCCCTGTGTGTGGGAAGACATTTGCACAGTCATCACATCTTCAGAGTCATCAGAGAACACACACGGGCGAGAAGCCATTCCTGTGCTCTGTGTGTGGGGAGGCCTTTACACGGGCATCAACTCTTCAAACTCATCAGAGAACACACACGGGTGAGAAGCCATTCCTGTGCTCTGTGTGTGGGAAAGCATTTGCACGGTCATCAAGCATGAACAGGCATCAGAAGGTCCACAATGATAGTAAACTGAAATCAAAAGCTGAAATTCAAGGTGCTGCAATGAGTCCTGAAGAAGTTTCCACCTTCGATCCCATGCAGTTGGATCCCGAGAGATGGCTGGATGTAATGGAGTGGCTCGAGGATCAAACCGAGAGCTCGGGGTGACTGAAAAAATATTATAATGTTATCGGATTACGTGCCGAAGTGGTGTGATGAGCACTGGTTGTGAGAGGGTTCAATTGTAGTCGTTAAGTGTCCCTGTTGAGCTAAAGTTGAAATGCGCCTGTAGATACATCTTTACTCAACATTTTAAACGGGTTCTTTTTCAAGTTTATAGCTTTTTTATTGGTATTAATCGACTTTAGATAGCCGATTCCAGGATGTACATTGATGACGCGTTCGTTGGATATATAGCCTTGACTTCAACATAGACGCACAGTGAACAAATGTGGTGAAATCATGGAAATGATACTTTAACCCTTTGGTATTCCTGGAACGGAAATGGTTTGCATTGTACTAGAAATGTGTGAACATAGGACATAATAAATATTCCCTTCGAGTTTTGACGTAAAAATGATTGCAGATGAATAAAAACGTATTTTTAACAAATGTTTGTCCGTTCTTTATTTTATAATGTTACTAGCAAAAACATGTTAAGCGAGTTTCAGGTGGAGGATCTCCGTCACACAAGTGTGCCCTTAACCGGCAGCATCTTGACTGTCTACCCGATTGACACGTGTTTCTTGAGGGGAAAGGTCCCCGTAGTTAATCGTTTCTCAACGTACCAGTCCTTAATCCCGAAGTGTGCCAGGGATAAACTGTACTCTATAACATATAAACTGTAACACTATAAACGATAATACTAAACATAAAACGACTATAAACTAGTGTTTTAATTTAGAACGATATAAACGGAGGTAAGGTATTATAATCTCATTAGAAGCATTAGATTCACAGTGTGGTCTTATTAGAATAGCACTTTGCTCATATGTATGTATGGTCTACGTGCAAGGATCGGATAAAAAAAATTTAAAATTACAACACGGTCGTATTACAATCACGATTTTCACTGCTAGATGAAGGTCTCATCTCAATGTCATCGAATAGCAAAAGACGGAATATTATTATATTAATACTTAGAAAAACACCACTGTCACATGACAAATTCTCAAACTGCAACATTCAAGTGACAGAACAAAAAAAGCCTAAAAAAAAGAACAACAATGGACAAATCCAAAAAAACAGTCATAACACGCATGTTAGTAGCTGTTAGAAGAAGACAACACCTAGCACCTTCAACTATACACATTGTACAGCCCCAAAGAGCCAACTCGTAAATGTAGCGGTATATGACAGCCTTCGAACTTCTTACTTTCGTTCTCGATTAATTAAGACATTCTTGGCAAGTGCTATCGCTTTCGCTCGTGATTTGCCTCCTAATTATTGGTCTCAGTTTTCGAGAACCAACAAAATAGATGTGATGTCCTCAATTATTCCAAGCTGCACAATTCACGGTTGCAGACTGCTTTGAACAGCCAAATGTTATCACAGTCAACAATTCGGACCACAGCAGGACACTCAATCTCGAGCTTCTGCGAAGCAACGATATGAGGGGGCTAAGACCTGCAAGTTTATTCGTGTGTTGACGTTATTTTAGCTATACAGTTAAGTACACTGTATATGATAATAATTCGTAGACAACCAAAATTATACCAAATTACGTCATAAATGAGTGTGAGCTAATTCTTCGGTAGCATTCGCTAAACACCGATGGCACGAACCTACACTAAGTTATGTTTAAACAAAGTCAACTTAAGTCGCTTAAATCTC
Organism: Lampetra planeri; assembly: GCF_965212315.1. Lineage (NCBI taxonomy): Eukaryota > Metazoa > Chordata > Hyperoartia > Petromyzontiformes > Petromyzontidae > Lampetra > Lampetra planeri. The sequence continues at coordinate 2,639,156 of NC_136179.1, forward strand.
AGCTCAGGATCATCTCTATTATTTCCATGAACGTGTGGGGTCCCACGAGAGCAAGGCCGGCCACAAACATTCGGGCAGCAGTTTGAGCAGAAGCAGAAGTCGCTGCTTTGCCATCGAACGGTTTCGTAGCTGCTGTAGTTGCTGTAGGATCGGATTAAAATGATTAGAATAACACTATGGTGGTATTAGAATTACACTGAGCTAGAATGTACGTTATATGTAGATGCACATCGGGAGTCGAGAATGCAAAATTGGAGGTGCGCGGTTTTGATCGCATTAAAATTATACTCTTAGTGTTTGTAACATTATGTACATCCATAGTTACTTGCACAACACGTCCCTGACCACGAGTCCATTCATCCCACAGTGACTTGCGCACAAACAACATAACAAAGTTATTCTTTGGTTCTTTCGGTTAAGTCACGTCTAAAGATAAAATAATAAATTAAAATAATAGCGACGTTTCGATTGCAACACAAGCAATCATCATCAGGCATAAGAGAAACAGCAACAAAAATCTAACTAGAAAACTATAGACAGACATACAAGCACACAAACTATAGACAGACATACAAGCACACATTTCGATATTTTGCGAGGTTATTTAATTTTATTGTGTCTTTCTCCTAATTTTCAAGCTTGCGTGCAGTGCCACGTCGTCATCTTACTTGCGCAGCAGCAACACGTTGCCGTCCACTCATTGATATGCTAATTTTCTCTGCCCCCTCCCTCTCTCCGTCCCCGCCCCCCCCTCCCTATATTTAAGGGAGTCACAGAAACGACCCCTCTCTGTGCCGATATGTGTCCTCTCTCTGTGTGTCCTTGTGATGTCTGTCTGCTTGTATGTCTGTCTATAGTTTTCTAGTTAGATTTTTGTTGCTGTTTCTCTTATGCCTGATGATGATTGCTTGTGTTGCAATCGAAACGTCGCTATTATTTTAATTTATTATTTTATCTTTAGACGTGACTTAACCGAAAGAACCAAAGAATAATTCCTGCAGTCACGAAAGCTCCAAAAATTAACATAACAAAGAGCGGCTTAATCGTATCTAATTCATTTACCCACCCAGCAGTATAACAAAAGCAGTAATTGACCACTTCACAACTCCTCCTCTCCCGCTGCCCTTCCTGGCTCCTCCCCCCTTAACCACTATATAAGGTACAGATATTTTGCTGTGACGGTTTCACCTGAAGACGGAAGCTTGTGTTGCCTCCGAAAACGTCGTGATTTTTATTGTTTTATTTTTATCAATTTTTATTTCATTTTTACCAACGTGACTTTACCGAAAAAACTAAGAGTATGAATCATTGCATGTTGAATTGGGTGTAGACGTTATTTTAGCAACATATTTAAGTACAGTGTTGTGTTTAGAATGCGTCTCGACAAGGAAGGTGACTTGTTGGATCAGAGTTTTTCATCAAAGGCGTTATCCCATCACGGGACATCAACATGCTGCCTATATAACAGTAACAGAAGCAACTACAGCAGCTACGAAACCGTTCGATGGCAAAGCAGCGACTTCTGCTTCTGCTCAAACTGCTGCCCGAATGTTTGTGGCCGGCCCTGCTCTCGTGGGACCCCACACGTTCATGGAAATAATAGAGATGATCCTGCGAGGAACCGGTGCCTGGAGCCTGGTCAAATTCATCAAAAGAAGTCAGGGACCTGCCTAATCCTTCAAGGCTGCGGTGCGAACCCTTGACGCCCCGAAATGCACAATAATCTACCATGGGCGAGGGACGGGCGTCGAGAACCAGGTCAAAATGCGCAAGGTTGCGCTTGTAGGCTCCACGCAAAATATCAATACTGTATAGTGCTATTCGGTGCCATTGAGATGTAACATTCTACCAGCAGTGGGCAGCTTGATTCTAATACGACCATGGTGCGATTTTAATAATTTTGATGCGATTCTAAATCTGGCACCACCCAGGCCGCATTTACGACTCCCGATGTGCATCTACATTTAACATACATTCTAGCTCAGTGTTATTCGAATACTACCAAAGTGTTATTATAATCGTTTTAATCCGATCATAATCCTGCACCCCCCCAATTCGCATATCCGACCACTGGTTCGCATGTCCAAAGGCCATAGATGCATATTACATGCATACGAGCACAGTTCGCTTGCACGTACACTATACATACATATGCGCAGAGTGTGATGTTAATACGATCACGTTGTAATTCTAATACTTGTAATGAGATTATAATACCGTACCTCTGTTTTTGGTGTTATAAATGATTAAACTAGTTTATAGTATTTTAATGTTCCGTGTTATCGTTGATAGTGTTACAGTTCACGTGTCATAGCGTACAGGATTCCCTGTATACTTGATGATTAGGGACCGTAACGTTGTGAATCGATTTATAATGGGGCCCTTTCCCCTCCAGGAACACATGCTAATGGAGAGACAGCCAAGATGATGCCCGTTAAGGTCAGACTTGTGTGACGGAGATGCTCCACCTGAAACTCGGGTCCACACGTTTTTGCAATTAACATTTTAAAATAAATCGGACAAGCAGTTGTTGAAAATAATGTTTTATTCATCTGCAAGAATATTTACAGTACTACAACTCGTATCGAAAGTTTATGATGTCCTATGTTCAAACAGTTACAGTACAATCTTGATTTGAAGCTTTCGTGACTGCAGGAATCCATACTCTTTGGTTCTTTCGTTAAAGTCACGAAGGTCACATTATTTATCTATTATTATCTATTATTTTGTCTACATATATGACGTTACCGAAAGAACCAAAGAGTATAGCTACAGTATATTGCAAACCATGTCACTTCCAGGAATACCAAACCAAAGTATAATTCGCCATTGATCTCCTTATTAGTTCACAACATTTGTGTGTAAGTCAAAGCCAAACATGCAACGAACGCGTCATCAATGTATATTCTGAAATCAGTTATCTAAAGTCGCTTATTACCAACGAAGGGTAATGTGCCCATTGTGTTTCATGCATGAATATGTAAGTGCATCTCAGTGTGTAATTATGCGCTTATTTTGAATAAATGGAAAACACGTTCCCCATGCCCTCCATTGTCCTCGATTTAAAGTGAATGCAGCCCCGTGACGTTGCCAAAAATCGCCGAGCTTCGGGAGTGAGCACATACAGACGCATAGTGACCACACTTGCAACACAATCACTCTAACATCAGAAACCAAAATCCGATCTGGTACATGGTCTCCGCTTGGTCTGGTTTGTATCCGTCATCACTCCGGAGACAAACAGCGAGGCATGGTTTGGCCAGCCACCACCTCGTTTGTCGCAGCGACATTAATAGCTGCTCTCAAACAACACTATCACCAATGGTTTACAGGCTAGGTTGTTAAGCGGACAATCAGTCGTTTTGGGCAAGGCGTATGGGAAAATACACACCTCTGTTATCCCATAAACATAATACACAGCATCGGTAAGGCTGCCTTGTTGGGGAGATGTAGCTTGGGTAAGGTGCAGTCACTGGAGTTAGGCGATGTGACTGGGTTATCACACGGATTCCTAAAAGCAGCTTAGACGATACGATCCACTGCGCTCCATCTCCCCACATGAACGACGACATTCTGAGTTTTAAAAAAGTGGAATATATATTTGTAAATACGTTTTTTAAATAATGTTTATTGTATCTATGTTACAATGTGTGATTGTTATACTCTTTATTTGTGTATACTGTATATACTTATATGGCTATTCGATTCCATTGATACGACACATTCATCCAACAGTGGAAAGTGTGATTCTAATACGACGAGTGGGATTCGAATAATTGTAATTCGATTCTAATCCTGCATATCTTACCCCCGGTTGGCATATTAACTTACCATACGTACAACCACAGTGTGATTCTAATTAGCTCAGTGCGATTCTAATGATTAGTATGCGATTATAATCCCATACCTCCAAATATGTGGTTCTGCACTATAACAGTTAATCGTTTTATCAAGCGTAACAATGGATAGGTTGTAGTTCATAGGTTATAATATTATATTTCACTATGTTAGAGTTTAACATGTGAGAGTTTACAATGTCAGAGTTGATCAAATGCGACGATCAAGAGCGTCAATCTTGATCGACGCAGAAGCAAATACAGCAGCAGCAACATCACATTTCGAGGGCGACGCAGCTACTTCTGATTCTGCTGCTTCCGCTGCTCAGATATTTGTTGCCAGGCCCTGCTCTCGCGGGACCCCACACGTCTTTGGAAATGAATGAGATGAAGATGTCTGAGCTGATAATTAATTTAATAAAGAGTACCTTGTTTGTGTGTAGGTCTGTGTCATCGGGGATCAGCGAATACTGCTTATGAATGAACTCGCACACCTTTATGACCGACATTGTACTAATTTTGGTTGATCGAGACGAACAAGGCACGTGCCATGTCCAGACGAATTGATATTAACAATATTGTCCTTAAATATAATGCTAACACTGGATTAACGTTAATACTGGATTAAACATGCACATTTTAAACCCTGCCTCGCATTTATGACTAACGATTCGCATTTGTACATAACATATATTCAAGCACAGTAAAATGCGCATACAAACATATTGTTACTAGAATAATTGTAATGCGATTCTAACCCTGCAAACCCCCACAGTTTGCATATTCGTCCCCCGATTCGATTGAACGTATACTTTACATACATATGAGCGATTAAAATGCTTCTAATGCCATTCTCATACAGTAACTCGGTTTATGGTGGAATCTATTATAAAAAAAAATTAAAGTCGTTTAATGTTTAGTGTTATTGTTCATAGTGTTATCAGTTTACATGTTATAGAGTACAGGTGATCACCCGTATACTTCGGGTTTCGGGACCAAAACGTTGTGAAACGATTTATAACGAGGAACTTTCCGTGCCAGAGCGCAAGTGGCGAATGAAAAGAACACGGGGCGGCGGGAACACGTGCTTCCATGGGCGGTCGGGGACAGGGCATGGTTGTATTGCCAACAGGTGCCACCGGGTACGTCACCCAAGTTGTTCCGCCCATGGCGGCGACAGGTAGAAGTCATAGAGGTGAAATGGCCGCAGTGTGTACCCATGTAGTTATGTCCGTCCACACCCAGACAGCTCATCCCCATGTCCTGTACAGCCCAAGTCTGGTGTGTCCAACGTGGTGGGGATCTCGGCAACGGAAACCGTACGCCAAAGGAAATGTGTTGTGGCGCCCACAGTTTCCGAGCCCCTGAGGCCCGGGGTGCCTCAAGGATCAACCACGTGCGAGGAACCGGTACCTGGAGTCTGGTCATATTCTTCAAAAGACGCCAGGGACCTGCCTAATCCTTCAAGGCTGTGGTGCGAGCCCTTGACGCCCCGACATGCACAATATTCTACCATGGGCGCGGGACGGGCGTCGAGAACCAGGTCAAAATGCGCAAGGTTGCGCTTGAAGGCTCCACGCCCAATATCAATGCTGTATATTATTAATTCTGACCTTACTCCCTCCCTTTGATGCTGCTAATCCTGCATAATGCATGGACATAATGACTTTGAAACCCCCCCGCCCACCTCCTACGCATTTCACAAGTAATGCAAATCACATATCTGCATTTCCCATAAATATGCTAAAATCCTCTTGATATGCAAATTATTTTGTCAAGACGCTCTTCGCTCCTCCATCCCAGCATAAAGAGTCGCTCCAAGCCTGGAGCGTGACATTCAGAGTCCGTCTACTTGACGGACCTGTTCTCCACCTGAGGACGGCTGCTTGCGTTGTGGCCGAAACGTCGTGAGAATTATTTTATTATGTTTTATTTTTATATTTTATTACTTCCCTTCTACGTGACTTTACCGAAAGAACCAAGAAGATGTATATTGCTATTCGGTTCCATTGAGATGGAACATTCTACCAGCAGTGGGCAGCTTGATTCGAATACGACCATGGTGCTATTTTAATAATTTTGATGCGATTCTAAATCTGGCACCACCCAGGCCGCATTTACTACTCCCGATGTGCATCTACATTTAACATACATTCTAGCTCAGTGTTATTCTAATACGACCCTAGTGTTATTCTCGTCATTTTAATCCGATCATAATCCTGCACCCCCCCCGTTCGCATATCCGACCACCGGTTCGCATGTCCAAAGGCCATAGATGCATATTACATACGTTCATACGAGCACAGTTCGCTTGCACGTACACTATACATACATATGCGCAGAGTGTGATTCTAATACGATCACATTGTAATTCTAATACTTGTAAAGATGATAATACCGTACCTCTGTTTTTGGTGTTATAAATGGTTAATCTAGATTATAGTATTTTAATGTTTCGTGTTATCGTTTATAGTGTTACAGTTCACTTGTCATAGCGTTCAGGATTCCCTGTATACTTGATGAATAGGGACCGTAACGTTGTGAATCGATTTATAATGGGGCCCTTTCCCCTCCAGGAACACATGTTAATATGATGCCCGTTATGTGACAGAGATGCTCCACCTGAAAATCGGCTCCACACGTCTTTGCTATTAACATTTTAAAATTAAAACGGACAAGCAGTTGTTGAAAATAATGTCTTATTCATCTGCAAGAATATTTACAGTACTACAACTCGTATCGAAAGTTTATGATGTCCTATGTTCAAACAGTTACAGTACAATCTTGATTTGAAGCTTTCGTGACTGCAGGAATCCATACTCTTTGATTCTTTCGTTAAAGTCACGAAGGTCGAAAAATAATAGATCACATTATTGATCTATTATTATCTATTATTTTGTCTACCTATATGACGTTACCGAAAGAACCAAAGAGTATAGCTACAGTACAATGCAAATCAAGTCACTTCCAGGAATACCAAACCAAAGTATAATTCGCCATTGATCTCCTAATTAGTTCACCACATTTGTTCATTGTGCGTCTGTGTTTAAGTCCAAGCCAAACATGCAACAAACGCGTCATCAATGTACATCCTGAAATCGGTTATCTAAAGTCGCTTATTACCAACGAAGGGTAATGTGCCCATTGTGCTTCATGCATGAATATGTAAGTGCATCTCAGTGTGTAATTGTGCGCTTATTTTGAATAAATGGGTTTAGCGCTGTAAAAACACGATCCCCATGCCCTCAATTGTCCTCGATTTAAAGTGAATGCAACCCCGTGGCGTTGCCAAAAACCACCGAGCTTCGGGAGTGAGCACGTACAGACGCGTAGTGAACACACTTGCAATTCAATCACTCTAACATCAGTAACCAAAATCCGATCTGGTACATGGTCTCCGCTTGGTCTGGTTTGTATCCGTCATCACTCCGGTGACAAACAGCGAGGAATGGTTTGGCCAGCCACCACTTCGTTTGCCAAAACGACTTTAATAGCTGCTCTGAAACAACACTGTCACCAATGGTGGTTTACAGGCTAGGCTGTTAAGCGGACAATCAGTCTTTTTGGGCAAGGCGTATGGGAAAATACACACCTCTGTTATCCCGTAAACATAATACACAGCATCGGTAAGGCTGCCTTGTTTGGGAGATGTAGTTTGGGTAAGGTGCTGTCACTGGAGTTAGGCGATGTGACTGGGTTATCACACGGATTCCGAAAAGCAGCTTAGACAATACGATCCACTGCGCTCCATGTCCCCACATAAACGACGACATTCTGAGTTTTAAAAAAGTGGAATATATATTTGTAAATACGTTTTTTATATAATGTTTATTGTATCTATGTTACAATGTGTGATTGTTATACTCTTTATTTGTGTATACTGTATATACTTACATGGTTATTCGATTCCATTGATACGACACATTCATCCAACAGTGGAAAGTGTGATTCTAATACGACGAGTGGGATTCGAATTATTGTAATTCGATTCTAATCCTGCATATCCTACCCCCGGTTGGCATATTAACTTACCATACGTACAACCACAGTGTGATTCTAATGAGCACAGTGCGATCTAATGATTCTTATGCGATTATAATCCCATACCTCCAATTATGTGGTTCTGCACTATAACAGTTAATCGTATTTTAAAGCGTATAATATTATATTTAACTATGTTAGAGTTTAACATGTGAGAGTTTACAATGTCAGAGTTGATCAAATGCGACGATCAAGAGCGTCAATCTTGATCGACGCAGAAGCAAATACAGCAGCAGCAACATCACATTTCGAGGGCGACGCAGCTACTTCTGATTCTGCTGCTTCCGCTGCTCAGATATTTGTTGCCAGGCCCTGCTCTCGCGGGACCCCACACGTCTTTGGAAATGATTGAGATGAATTAATTTAATAAAGAGTACTTTGTTTGTGTGTAGGTCTGTGTCATCGGGGATCAGCGAATACTGCTTATGAATGAACTCGCACACCTTTATGATCGACATTGTACTCATTTTGGTTGATCGAGACGAGCAAGGCACGTGCCATGTCCAGACGAATTGATATTAACAATATTGTCCTTAAATATAATGCTAACACTGGATTAACGTCAACACTGGATTAAACATGCACATTTTAAACCCTGTCTAGCATTTATGACTAACGATTCGCATTTGCACATAACATATATTCAAGCACAGTAAAATGCGCATACGAACATATTGTTACTAGAATAATTTTAATGCGATTCTAACCCTGCAAACCCCCAGTTCGCATATCCGTCCCCCGATTCGATTGAATGTATACTTTACATACATATGAGCGATCAAAATGCTTCTAATGACATTATACCGTAACTCCGTTTAGTGTGGAATCTATTATAAAAAAAATTAAAGTCGTTTAATGTTTAGTGTTATTGTTCATAGTGTTATCAGTTTACATGTTATAGAGTACAGGTGATCCCCCGTATACTTCGGGTTTCGGGACCAGAACGTTGTGAAACGATTTATAACGAGGAACTTTCCCTGCCAGAGCGCAAGCCGCTAATTAAAAGAACACGGGGCGGCGGGAACACGTGCTTCCATTGGCGGTCGTAGACAGTTTGTATTGCCCAAAGGTGACACCGGGTACGTCCACCAAGTTGCTCCGCCCACGGCGGCGACAGGTAGAAGTCATAGAGGTGAAATGGCCGCAGTGTGTACCCATGTAGTTATGTCCGTCCACACCCAGACAGCTCATCCCCATGTCCTGTACAGCCCAAGTCTGGTGTGTCCAACGTGGTGGGGCACTCGGCAATGGAAACCGTACGCCAAATGAAATGTGTTGTGGCGCCCACAATTTCCGAGCCCCTGAGGCCCGGGGTGCCTCAAGGATCCGCCACGTGCGAAGATCCGGTGCCTGGAGTCTGGTCATATTCTTCAAAAGAAGCCAGGGACCTGCCTAATCCTTCAAGGCTGTGGTGCGAGCCCTTGACGCCCCGAAATGCACAAGAATCTACAATGGGCGCGGGACGGGCGTCGAGAACCAGGTCAAAATGCGCAAGGTTGCGCTTGTAGGCTCCACGCAAAATATCAATGCTGTATATTATTAGCTAGCAGTAGTACCCGGCGTTGCCCGGGTGAAAAATATATTTCTTAATAACCTTACATATATACACACCCTCACCACTCAGCACTCACCCTCACCATTCACCCTCACCACTCTCCCTCACCACTCTCCCTCACCACTCATCCTCACCAATAACACCCTCACCACTCTCCCTCACCACTCATCCTCAGCAATCACACCCTCACGAATCACCACTCACCCTCAACACTCACCCTCACCACTCACCACTCACCCTCACCATTCACCCTCACCACTCTCCCTCACCACTCTCCCTCACCACTCATCCTCACCAATCACACCCTCACCAATCACCACTCACCCTCAACACTCACCCTCACCACTCACCCTCACCATTCACCAGACAGATTTGCGATTATATATATATATATATATTCTCAGGTTTTTTCGGTAAAGTCACGTAGGTAAAACATTAAAAGTAATGAAAGTAAAATAAAACAAAACAAAAATAAAAATAAAATTCACGACGTTTCGGAGGCAACACAAGTCTCCGTCATCAGGTGGGACCGTCACAGCCAGATTAGCTGCATCAAGTGAAGCAATGATTCAAAATGTAATCCCTTATAAGCAAGTTGAAGGGGGGGAGGAGAGGGGGGGGGAGTTCATCAGAATGTGGTAGCCAATGAATGGAACGTATCGGGAGGGAGGGGGGTGGGAGGGGGAGGGAGCCAACAAAACATTTGGCGACGGCTTGGACGCGGCTGCTGCGCACGCCAACACAATGGGCAGAAAGGGGGGAGGGGAGGTCTGATACACATGATAGAACAAAGGAACGAAAATGCCCATGTTTATACCAATGCAGGCTGAAAAATGAAGAGAGTACTGTTAAAAATAACTGGGGATGTTAACACTCGGTGAAGTAAATTAAAATAGTGCCTGTCAGATAAGATGGTCCAAAAAGTGTAATTAAGTCTTTTTTGCGTGGTTAATAACATCTTTCCAGTGATTACTGAGTTTGTACCCATCATCACGGTTGAAATTATGTCTGTGTTTGTATATTTGTATGGCTTCGTGTACAAACCTTTGATGGTAGCCAGGAGGCTTGCAGAGAACCTTGGTCTCGGAAAAGACAATATCATGAGAGCCCGCCGAGTTGTAGCAATGATCGGCAACGGCCGAAGAATCAGTTCTGCCGTGTTTCAGATCTGACTTGTGCTCGCGGACACGATCAGCAACATGACGTTTTGTTTCTCCAATGTAGCAATCACCACAAATGCAACTCAATTTGTAGACTCCAGGATACTGTAAGTCAGGAACGACATCCTTCACAGATGGAATCAGATCACGGATTTTATGCACTGTGCTGAATCGGACTTGGATCTTATGTTTGTTTAGAATTTTGGAGATCTTTTTGGTCACGCCTGCTATGTATGGTAACGTGATAGTTTTGGTCGGAGTTTCATGTGGTTGTTTCTGTGTGGTGGGAGAGACAGCTTGGCGGATAGTACGGTCAGAGTATCCGTTCATCCTGAGGGCCCGATGTACATGTCTTAATTCATCAGTCAGGTGGTGTTGGTCAGAAATGCCATGGGCTCTGTGGTATAGCGTTTTGATGAGAGAATTCTTTTGAGATGGGTGGTGGTGGGAATCCGGTTTCAGGTAGGAATCTGTGTGGGTGGCTTTCCTGTAGACAGAATGTCCCAAGGATCCGTCAAGCCTCCTCTTAAACAGAATATCCAAGAATGGTAGTTTACCGTCTTTCTCCACTTCCATGGTGAATCTGATAGATGGGTGTCTAGAATTGATGTGGTCCAAGAAGTGGTTCAATGCTGGGAGGCCATGTGGCCAGATGACGAAAGTGTCATCCACATATCTCTTCCACAGGGAAGGACGCAGGGTGGATGTCTGGATGGCGTCTGATTCAAACTTTTCCATGAAAATGTTGGCTATAACTGGTGACAAGGGGGAGCCCATAGGGGTACCCTCATTCTGTTTGTAGAAGGTGCCATTCCAGGTAAAATAGGTGTTGGTGAGGCAATGCCTAACCAGCGCAGGTACATCAGAATTCAATCCCTGTTGGACTAAGTCCTCAATTATTGTTAGGGTGTCCGGTACTGGGACTTTGGTAAACAAAGATACTACATCAAAGCTGACGAGAATGTCATCAGGAGATAGTACCATGTCCTTAACCATAGAGACTAATTGGGTTGAGTTGAGTACTGCCGAAGAGGTCTTGCCTGTGAAGGGGAGCAGAGTATCTGATAGAAAACGGGCTAGTTTGTACGTCGGAGAGTTTATCGTCGACACGATGGGTCGTAGCGGGGTGCCTTCTTTATGGATTTTAGGAAGACCATAGAGTCTGGGAGGTCTTGCCGCCGATGGTTTTAGAGAGGGACGTTTGCTTGGTTCGATTAGGGAAGTCGAACTCATGATGATACTGTTGGTTTTTGTCGTTAGGCTTTTAGTGGGATCGTTTTTAATTTTGGAGTAACTCCCATCATTAAGAAGGTCCAGGATTTTGTTGTTGTATGAATCTTTATCCATGATGACCGTGGCATTGCCCTTGTCTGCCGAGAGGATGACTATATCATCTCTCTTTTTTAAATTCGCGAGTTCAGAGCGTTCGTTTTTGCTGATGTTACTAGTGGGTTTCTTAGCATTCTTGAGAATAGTAGCTATTTCAGCTCTTGCTACATCAGCATGGATGTGTCCTATGCCTCTGAGGGCTACATCAATCTGAGAAATCATATCCTCTACTGGTATATATTTAGGGGTGACGGCGAAATTTAGTCCTTTGGCCAGTACCGTTTTTAGATTGTCAGAGATTGGAATGTTACTCTGATTAATCACGGTCTTGTTAACATCCAGCTTTGCGATGTGTGGCTCTGGTTTCTTTTTAGATAGGAAGTTGAATTTAGAAATCAGGTTAGCTTTGCATTTGGCTGACATTGAGTCAGCAGAAGCAGAAGTCATGTTATCAACGTGGTTCCAATCAGAAGGTGACATTTTTTGTGTTAACATTAGATGTGTTTGTAAGAGAGTCTTGTCTAAATTATCGAGTTCAGATCGGAGTAACCTTATTCTCTCCGAGATTAGTGATAGGCTAGCTTTAAATAAGATCTGTTTGGAGTTCGGTGAGGACACAGCAGCGGATGTGAGTGTGAAAGCGATGGGTATTACCTTGTTATCGCGGCATCTCTTGAGGAAGGCCAGCCAACCTGATGACGGAGACTTGTGTTGCCTCCGAAACGTCGTGAATTTTATTTTTATTTTTGTTTTGTTTTATTTTACTTTCATTACTTTTAATGTTTTACCTACGTGACTTTACCGAAAAAACCTGAGAATATGAATCATTGCAGTCACGAAAGCTTCAAATCTAGAATTTATATATATAGATTCTGACCTTACTCCCTCCCTTTGATGCTGCTAATCCTGCATAATGCATGGACATAATGACTTTGAAACCCCCCCGCCCACCTCCTACGCATTTCACAAGTAATGCAAATCACATATCTGCATTTCCCATAAATATGCTAAAATCCTCTTGATATGCAAATTATTTTGTCAAACGCTCTTCGCTCCTCCATCCCAGCATAAATAGTCGCTCCAAGCCTGGAGCGTGACATACAGACTACGTCTACTTGACGGACCTGTTCTCCACCTGAGGACGGCTGCTTGCGTTGTGGCCGAAACGTCGTGAGAATTATTTTATATTGTTTTTTTTATTTTATTACTTCCCTTCTACGTGACTTTACCGAAAGAACCAAGAAGATGTATATTGCTATTCGGTTCCATTGAGATGGAACATTCTACCAGCAGTGGGCAGCTTGATTCTAATACGACCATGGTGCGATTTTAATAATTTTGATGCAATTCTAAATCTGGCACCACCCAGGCCGCATTTACGACTCCCGATGTACATCTACATATAACATACATTGTAGCTCAGTGTAATTCTAATACGACCCTAGTGTTATTCTAATAATTTTAATCCGATCATAATCCTGCACCCCCCCCCCCCCCCGTTCGCATATCCGACCACCGGTTCGCATGTCCAAAGGCCATAGATGCATATTACATACGTACATACGAGCACAGTTCGCTTGCACGTACACTATTATACACGAAATTCTCAGTTCTTTTTTTTAAATGAACGTATGTTTTTCAAATCATATGAAATGCAATTATGTTATAATATGTGATTGTTATACACTTTATATGTTTACATAGCGTATATAGCTATTCGATTAAATTAACATAACATTCATCCAACAGTGGACAGTTTAATTCTAATACGACTACAGTGGGATTTTAATCATTGTAATGAGGTTCAAATCTTGCATATCCTACCCCCGGTTCGCATTCACTTAACATTTATTTTGTTAAAAACTAATAATACCGTACCTCTGTTTTTGGTGTTATAAATGATGAAACTAGTTAATAGATTATTTATTTTAACTATTTTTGTTATCGTTGATAGTGTTACAGTTCACACGTCATACTTGATGATTAGGGGCCGTAACGTTGCGAATAGATTTATAATGGGGACCTTTCCCCTCCAGGGACACATGTTAATGGAGAGACAGCCAAGATGCTGCCGGTTAAGGGCAGATTTGTGTGACGACGATCCTCCACCTAAAACTCGCTTAAAACACGTTTTTGCTATAAACATTATAAAATAAATAAACGGACACACATTTGTTAAAATACGTTTTTATGATTTCCTTATTAGTTCACTACGTTTGTTCACTGTTCGTCTATGTTGAAGTCCAACGAACGCGTCATCAATGTACATCCTAAAGTCGATTATTACCAACCAAAAAAAGCTTTATACTTGAAAAAAAAAACGTAAAAAAAATGTTTAGTAAAGATCTAACTACAGATGCATTCCAACTTTAGCTCAACAGGAAGACTTAAACACAACAATATTGTCTGGAATTGAACCATATCACAACCACTGCTCATCACACCACTTCACCAAGTAATCACTACCTGCACGTCAATAAACTCTCAAACGAACTGCAAAACCAAAGGGTCAGAATTACACACAAAAGTACTCAAGACAGCTTAATAGGTATAACCGCATGCAACATTATATTTCAGTCACCGCTAGCTCTCGGTTTGATCCTCGAGCCACTCCATTACATCCAGCCATCTCTCGGGATCCAACTGCATGGGATCGAAGGTGGAATTATCTTCACGACTCATTGCGGCACCTTGAATTTCAGCTTTTGATTTCAGCTTCCTATCATCGTGGACCTTCTGATGCTTCTTCCGTTTTGATGAGTGTGCAAATGTCTTCCCACACACAGTGCACAGGAATGGCTTCTCCCCCGTGTGTGTTCTCCGATGGTTTTGAAGAGTTGATGCCTGTGCAAATGTCTTCCCACACACAGAGCACAGGAATGGCTTCTCGCCCGTGTGTGTTCTCTGATGGTCTTGAAGAGTTGACGATTGTGCAAATGTCTTCCCACACACAGAGCACAGGAACGGCTTGTCGCCCGAGTGTGTTCTCCGATGGTTTTGAAGAGTTGATGCCTGTGCAAATGCCTTCCCACACACAGGGCACAGGAATGGCGTCTCGCCCGTGTGTGTTTTCTGATGGTGTTGAAGAGTTGACGAGTGTGCAAATGCCTTCCCACACACAGGGCACAGGAATGGCTTCTCGCCCGTGTGTGTTCTCTGATGGTCTTGAAGAGTTGACGCGTGTGCAAATGCCTCCCCACACACAGAGCACTGGAATGACTTCTCGCCCGTGTGTGTTCTCTGATGAGTTTGAAGAGTTGACAATTGTGCAAATGCCTTCCCACACGCAGAGCACAGGAATGGCTTCTCGCCCGTGTGTGTTCTCTGGTGTCTCTGAAGATGTGATGGCCGTGAAAAGGACTTCCCACACACAGAGCAATTGAATGGCTTCTTGCCTCCGTGTGCGTGGGGCTGTGGAGAGCGTCTCTGCTCCATGTGAGCGTAGTAACAGCAGCGGTGCTATCGAGTCAAATGTACGCTATCGGCCGCAAGGATGTTTAGCGTTGAGTTTTGGATTTGTTAACTGCTAAAACAAGAACGACACTCGTGTCTAACCGAGACGCAAACAAATCACTAAGAATTGACGAACACGTTGTATTGTTTAAGCTGCTTTTCGGAATCCTTATGATAACCCAGTCACATCGCCTAACTCCAGTGACAGCACATTACCCAAACTACATCTCCCAAACAAGGCAGCCTTACCGATGCTGTGTATTATGTTAACGGGATAACAGAGGTGTGTATTTTCCCATACGCCTTGCCCAAAAAGACTGATTGTCCGCTTAACAGCCTAGCCTGTAAACCACCATTGGTGACAGTGTTGTTTCAGAGCAGCTATTAAAGTCGTTTTAGCAAACGAAGTGGTGGCTGGCCAAACCATTCCTCGCTGTTTGTCTCCAGAGTGATGACGGATACAAACCAGACCAAGCGGAGACCATGTACCAGATCGGATTTTGGTTACTGATGTTAGAGTGATTGAATTGCAAGTGTGGTCACTACGCGTCTGTACGTGCTCACTCCCGAAGCTCGGTGGTTTTTGGCAACGCCACGGGGCTGCATTCACTTTAAATCGAGGACAATGGAGGGCATGGAGATCGTGTTTTTCCAGCGCTAAACCCATTTATTCAAAATAAGCGCACAATTACACACTGAGATGCACTTACATATTCATGCATGAAGCACAATGGGCACATTACCCTTCGTTGGTAATAAGCGACTTTAGATAACCGATTTCAGGATGTACATTGATGACGCGTTTGTTGCATGTTTGGCTTGGACTTAAACACAGACGCACAATGAACAAATGTGGTGAACTAATTAGGAGATCAATGGCGAATTATACTTTGGTTTGGTATTCCTGGAAGTGACTTGATTTGCATTGTACTGTAGCTATACTCTTTGGTTCTTTCGGTAACGTCATATAGGTAGACAAAATAATAGATAATAATAGATCAATAATGTGATCTATTATTTTTCGACCTTCGTGACTTTAACGAAAGAATCAAAAAGTATGGATTCCTGCAGTCACGAAAGCTTCAAATCAAGATTGTACTGTAACTGTTTGAACATAGGACATCATAAACTTTCGATACGAGTTGTAGTACTGTAAATATTCTTGCAGATGAATAAGACATTATTTTCAACAACTGCTTGTCCGTTTTAATTTTAAAATGTTAATAGCAAAGACGTGTGGAGCCGATTTTCAGGTGGAGCATCTCTGTCACATAACGGGCATCATATTATCATGTGTTCCTGGAGGGGAAAGGGCCCCATTATAAATCGATTCACAACGTTACGGTCCCTATTCATCAAGTATACAGGGAATCCTGAACGCTATGACAAGTGAACTGTAACACTATAAACGATAACACGAAACATTAAAATACTATAAACTAGATTAACCATTTATAACACCAAAAACAGAGGTACGGTATTATCATCTTTACAAGTATTAGAATTACAATGTGATCGTATTAGAATCACACTCTGCGCATATGTATGTATAGTGTACGTGCAAGCGAACTGTGCAGGATTATGATCGGATTAAAATGACGAGAATAACACTAGGGTCGTATTAGAATAACACTGAGCTAGAATGTATGTTAAATGTAGATGCACATCGGGAGTAGTAAATGCGGCCTGGGTGGTGCCAGATTTAGAATCGCATCAAAATTATTAAAATAGCACCATGGTCGTATTAGAATCAAGCTGCCAACTGCTGGTAGAATGTTCCATCTCAATGGAACCGAATAGCAATATACATCTTCTTGGTTCTTTCGGTAAAGTCACGTAGAAGAGAAGTAATAAAATAATAAAAATAAAACATAATAAAATAATTCTCACGACGTTTCGGCCACAACGCAAGCAGCCGTCCTCAGGTGGAGAACAGGTCCGTCAAGTAGACGGACTCTGAATGTCACGCTCCAGGCTTGGAGCGACTATTTATGCTGGGATGGAGGAGCGAAGAGCGTCTTGACAAAATAATTTGCATATCAATAGGATTTTAGCATATTTATGAGAAATGCAGATATGTGATTTGCATTACTTGTGAAATGCGTAGGAGGTGGGCGGGGGGGTTTCAAAGTCATTATGTCCATGCATTATGCAGGATTAGCAGCATCAAAGGGAGGGAGTAAGGTCAGAATCTTTATATATAAAATCGCAAATCTGTCTGGTGAATAGTGAGGGTGAGTGGTGAGTGGTGAGGGTGAGTGTTGAGGGTGTGATTGGTGAGAATGAGTGGTGAGGGAGAGTGGTGAGGGAGAGTGGTGAGGGTGAATGGTGAGGGTGAGTGGTGAGTGGTGAGTGTTGAGGGTGAGTGGTGATTCATGAGGGTGTGATTGCTGATGATGAGTGGTGAGGGAGAGTGGTGAGGGTGTTATTGGTGAGGATGAGTGGTGAGGGAGAGTGGTGAGGGAGAGTGGTGAGGGTGAATGGTGAGGGTGAGTGCTGAGTGGTGAGGGTGTGTATATATGTAAGGTTATTAAGAAATATATTTTTCACCCGGGCAACGCCGGGTACTACTGCTAGTTAATAATATACAGCATTGATATTTTGCGTGGAGCCTACAAGCGCAACCTTGCGCATTTTGACCTGGTTCTCGACGCCCGTCCCGCGCCCATTGTAGATTCTTGTGCATTTCGGGGCGTCAAGGGCTCGCACCACAGCCTTGAAGGATTAGGCAGGTCCCTGGCTTCTTTTGAAGAATATGACCAGACTCCAGGCACCGGATCTTCGCACGTGGCGGATCCTTGAGGCACCCCGGGCCTCAGGGGCTCGGAAATTGTGGGCGCCACAACACATTTCATTTGGCGTACGGTTTCCATTGCCGAGTGCCCCACCACGTTGGACACACCAGACTTGGGCTGTACAGGACATGTCATGTTGCTGCTGCTGTATTTTCTTCTGCGTCGATCAAGATTGACGCTCTTGATCAACTCTGACATTATAAACTTTCACATGTTAAACTCTAACATAGTGAAATATAATATTATAACCTATGAACTACAACCTAGCCATTGCTACGCTTTAAAATGCGATTAACTGTTATAGTGCAGAACCACATAATTGGAGGTATGGGATTATAATCGCATATTAATCATTAGAATCGCACTGAGCTAATTAGAATCACACTGTGGTTGTACGTATGGTAAGTTAATATGCCAACCGGGGGTAGGATATGCAGGATTAGAATCGAATTACAATTATTCGAATCCCACTCGTATTAGAATCACACTTTCCACTGTTGGATGAATGTGTCGTATCAATGGAATCGAATAGCCATATAAGTATATACAGTATACACAAATAAAGAGTATAACAATCACACATTGTAACATAGATACAATACACATTATTTAAAAAACGTATTTACAAATATATGTTCCACTTTTTTAAAACTCAGAATGTCGTCGTTCATGTGGGGAGATGGAGCGCAGTGGATCGTATCGTCTAAGCTGCTTTTCGGAATCCGTGTGATAACCCAGTCATATCGCCTAATTCCAGTGACAGCACCTTACCCAAACTACATCTCCCCAACAAGGCAGCCTTACCGATGCTGTGTATTATGTTTATGGGATAACAGAGGTGTGTATTTTCCCATACGCCTTGCCAAAAACGACTGATTGTCCGCTTAACAGCCTAGACTGTAAACCACCATTGGTGATAGTGTTGTTTGAGAGCAGCTATTAAAGTCGCTTTGGCAAACGAGGTGGTGGCTGGACAAACCATGCCTCGCTGTTTGTCTCCGGAATGATGACCGATACAAACCAGACCAAGCGGAGACCATGTACCAGATCGGATTTTGGTTACTGATGTTAGAGTGATTGTGTTGCAAGTGTGGTCACTACGCGTCTGTACGTGCTCACTCCCGAAGCTCGGCGATTTTTGGCAACGCCACGGGGCTGCATTCACTTCAAATCGAGGACAATGGAGGGCATGGGGAACGTGTTTTTCCATTTATTCAAAATAAGCGCATAATTACACACTGAGATGCACTTACATATGCATGCATGAAGCACAATGGGCACATTACCCTTCGATATGTTAGTATACATGCGGATTGTACCTTCCAAAATTAACAATCGAATGCAAATATCCTGAAAGACAAAGGATTGGATCCTAGGGGGGGAGTTATAAGGCGGCTCAGAAGCAGAGCTCAATGCCATTTAGAGAGGGAACTTGATGAGGTTGGACGCTCGACTCGTCGCTCTGCTGATCGCCCTTCAACCGCGAGACAACGCAGCCTGGCGAGCAGAATTGCTGTGTCGACAGTTAGGCGACTTCGTTCGGAGAGTTCGTGGCGACATCTTCAGACGGGTTTATATATCGTGAATCTCCAAGTAAGTATCTATTTTCGCGGATAAAATCTTAAACGTGACCGTCGTCAAATTTACGGGATTTTTTTGCGTCTCGGTTAGACGCGAGTGTCGTTCTTGTTTTAGCAGTTAACAAAATCCAAAACTCGACGCTAAACATCCTTGCGGCCGATAGCGTACTTTTGACTCGATAACACCGCTATTGTTACTACGCTCACATGGAGCAAAAACGCTCTCCACAGCCCCACGCACACGGGGGCAA
The DNA here is from genome assembly GCF_965212315.1 of Lampetra planeri. Lineage (NCBI taxonomy): Eukaryota > Metazoa > Chordata > Hyperoartia > Petromyzontiformes > Petromyzontidae > Lampetra > Lampetra planeri. Next base: position 2,659,156 of record NC_136179.1, read on the forward strand.
GGAACAATTCAATTGCTCTGTGTGTGGGAAGGCATTTTCATGGTCATCAAGTCTTAAGAGACACCAGAGAACACACACGGGTGAGAAGCCATTCCTGTGCTCTGTGTGTGGGAAAACATTTGCACACTCATCACATCTTCAGAGTCATCAGAGAACACACACGGGCGAGAAGCCATTCCTGTGCCCTGTGTGTGGGAAGACATTTGCACAGGCATCAAATCTTCAAACTCACCAGAGAACACACACGGGCGAGAAGCCATTCCTGTGCCCTGTGTGTGGGAAGACATTTGCAGACTCATCAACTCTTCATACTTGTAATGCGGGCGAAAGCGACCTTCCGGATGTGACGTCACGAGGAGGTGGAGCCAGGTGACGTGGGTGAAAGGTAGGGGGTCCTTAAGCGGGTAAACCGGAAGGAGAAGGCAGTCGGGGTGTGAGCGGAAAAGAGTGAGGCCACGCGGGCGTGTGTGGAGAGGGGGGGCGCCGACGGCCATCGGGAGCCAACCCCGAAGATAAGAGGAAGCTGCGGAGTGGTGTGCAGCTGCGGAGGAGACAGCCAGGAGGGCTGCGTGTTAGAGGCAGCGGTGTGGCTGCCAGGAGGAGCTGCGGAGAGAGAGAGAGAGGGCTGCTTGTTAGAGGCAGCGGTGTGGCTGCCAGGAGGGAGCTGCGGAGAGAGAGAGAGAGAGCAAGAAGCTGTGAGAGCTGCGGAGGGAGAAGAGCAGCAGCGAGTACAGCCAAGGGAGGCTGTGTGAGAGAAACAGCAGCGGAGCTGCTGTTGTGGATCGGGCCGACATTGGAGTCAGCACCGTGGAGAAGCTGAGAGAAACAGCAGCGGAGCTGCTGTTGTGGATCGGGCCGACATTGGAGTCAGCACCGTGGAGAAGCTACAGAGTAAAGACAGCCGTGTGGGTGTACAGCACGAACCGAATAATAAAGGACACTGAGCCAGACATCGTGGTCCAGTCGTTCATTACACTGGTGTCGGAAGTGCAACGGCATGTCGAAACAAGTGAGGAAGAAAGTTAATCCGGCGCCTGCATCGGCTTCTTCGTCCGACGACGACGAACTCCCTCCAACCACGGATCCTGTTGGGGTGGTGGAGGAGAGCCCGGCTGAGGCGACCACGGGAACGGGAGTGGAGGATGTTGGAGCGGTGGCGGGTCCGTCGACATCATCAGACGCGGATCAACGATGGCAAGCGATGGCGGTACAACTGGAGGCACTTAAGGACGTCCTGGCGCATCTATGCCATCTCGTCGCGCCAGGGACGATGGATGATGCAAGTGGTGCTCCGCGGGCCGCCACGTTGCCTGTCCTGCCGCCGCCATTGCCCACGCGGCAAGAGGCCGCCATTTTGCGCGCTCCGTGGCGCCAAATCGCCATCTTGGCCACGCCGCGGGCCGACGCCATTTTGAATTTGCCATCACAACCACCACCATTGGAAGACGGCGGGAAGAGGAGTCGGAGTCGCCACCTTACAACGGTTAAAGAATTTTCCGTCGGTGGGGACTGGAGCGCGTTCGCCTGCCGCTTCTTGGCGGCGGTACGCACAGCAAGATGGACCGATGCGGAGGCTTTGGAGGTGTTGCCGACTCTCCTGGACGACGAATCTGTCCGATTCTTCCGTTCCATAGCGACCGATAAGAAGGCAACTTTATGTGGTGTTTTTCAAGAAATGGCCGATGCTTATGAGCCACCAGATGATGCGCATCGGCGATTCGCTCAACGACAACGAGCACCAGAGGAGTCGCCCGTGGCGTTCAGGGGTGCGGTGCTGGAGCTGGCCATGGCAGCTTATCCTGAGACGCCACAGGACCTGCTTGAGCCTCTCATATTAGGGAAAATGTTGGAGCTGTCTCGGGATCTAGGGATCCCCATGCCTGTGTGTGGGCATGAGAAGCTAACTTCCCGGATGGCTGCTAAGTGTCTTGATGCGCAATTCAACCTCCGTCGCTGGAAACAAGTGACGGCGTGGACGGGGGGGCCCGTCAAAGAAGGGGAGGCGCTGGGGTGGAACCCTGCGCAGGCCGTCTATGTTCCGGATGACCGGGGCCCTCAACAACTGACGGCCGCCTCCGCTCCATGGACGGGACGCGGCGGGCCGAGACCGCGCGCGGTGCTACCAGGACGGGGCCGTCAGGAGGCGAGGCCTGCGCTTCGGCGCAACGAGGCCGAATGTTTCCGCTGCGGGCGTAGGGGCCACTACGCCAGAGACTGCTGGGCCCGCTTCCCGGCTCCGCCGCAGCAGGAGGCCTCGGCACCGGTCAAGTCGGCTAAAGATCCTCCGAAACAGGCATGTCGGCACGCACCAGACACTCGGCAAGGCTTTCCACCTCACCCACCACCTGTGTTGCGCGATCCTATTGTTGTTGTTAAAGAAAGGCCATCGACGGGGCCTTTTCATTCAGTTACGCAGTGGCGCAAATTGGCACGGAGAGTTGTCGCGGCCGCTACGGGTTCGTCCACTGTACCGGGGTCCATACAAGGTGTGGACGTGCGCATTTTGGTTGACTCGGGGGCGTCTGCGACTATTATATCGGATGTCATTTTCCATCTGTTGGGCATTCCGTCGGGAGCTGTGCGTCCGGTTTATGGGTCGTGCGTCGCTGCGAACGGGGGTAGCATGGGTATCGTGGGTCAGGTGGATGCTAAGATATCTATTGGGGATGTGTCGGCCTCGGGTGTTGTGTTGATATCGAGATCTTTGGCGGTTCCTTGTTTGTTAGGCACCGATTTTTTGGCTAAGATGCCCATTTTGATCAAAATCAATGAGAATTGTATTGAACTGCCGGGGGGCCGTCAAATCTCGTTTCTGCCGTCGCCCTGGGGGCGACCTGCTTCGGCCGTACAAGTGCAGGCGCTGTCCGTCGCATCTGTGGACATCCCACCTGGTACACAGATGCTTATACCCTTGCGGTATCGGAAGCCCCTGCCTGATCGGCTAGGAGCAGTAGGGGTCTTGTTGTCACCGTCCGCCACGATAACAACCGGGTTGGCGTTAGTGGGGGCACAGACCATCGTCCGGCCGGATCAATTACCGTTTTTACAGGTGCTTAATGCGGGGGGGGAAAACGTCCGTGTCCCGGCCGGTACGGTTGTGGCACATGCCACTACGGCGTTTGCGACCCATGATTGTCCACATAGCCGGGGAGTCGTTGCTGGGGTTTCCGAGCCAAGGAGTTCGGATGATCGTTGGGTTGCTCAGTTATGTGACGAAAATTCTTCCCTGTCCATGGAGCAACGTGGTGCGCTGCGTAAATTGTTGTTGACATATTCCGATGTGTTCAGCTCCGATGATTTGGATTTGGGCCGCACTTCCTTGCTTTACCATCACATTGAGACGGGCGATGCTGCCCCTATTCGATTAAATTCGCATCGGATGAGTCCTGCGGAGCGAGAACACGTACGGGGGGCAGTGGAAGACATGTTGGCTGCGGACATTATATCGCCATCTAACAGCCCATGGGGCGCTCCAGTCGTCTTGGTTAAGAAGAAGGATGGCAAATTGCGATTTTGTGTTGATTTTCGCAAATTGAATAAGATATCGGTGGCAGATGCGTACCCCCTGCCGCGTATGGATGACTCCCTCGACGCATTGTCGGGGGCTAAGTTCTTTTCCACACTGGACCTCTCTTCGGGATTTTGGCAGCTTCCCCTTGACGAGTCCTCACGGGAGAAAACCGCATTCCGTACGCCGCAGGGGTTATTTCAATTCAACTGTCTCCCGATGGGATTGAATGCGGCCCCTGCTACATTTCAAAGATTGATGGAGCTCGTTTTGACGGGGTTGCAGTGGGAGACATGTCTTATATATTTGGACGATATCATTGTCTTCAGCCGCACATTTGATGAGCATTTGACGCGGCTGGAGACAGTGTTCACGAGGATGCGTTCTGCCAAATTGAAATTCAAACCAAAGAAATGTCACCTACTGCAACGGTCCGTCCGCTATTTGGGGCACATTGTGAGCGCTGAGGGAGTGTCCACGGATCCGGAAAAGACGGCGTGCGTCCGGGATTGGCCGACTCCGGCCACCGTGGGGGATGTTCGGCGGTTTTTGGGATTTGCCTCGTATTACCGAAGATTTGTGCCGGGTTTTGCGACGATTGCGAGGCCTTTGCATCTCCTTACAGGTAAAGGACGGAAGTTTGTTTGGGGACAGCCGGAGGAGGCGGCCTTTCGGAGTCTGCGTGATCTATTGGCCACGGCCCCAACATTGGATTATCCCGATTTCGATCACCCATTCATTCTTGATACGGACGCGAGTGACACAGGTATTGGGGCGGTGTTATCACAGTCTAAAGGGGGTGTAGAGCGTGTCGTGGCGTATGGTAGCCGAGTCTTGTCTCCTGCGGAAACCCGCTACTGTGTCACTCGCAGAGAATTATTGGCGGTTGTTTTTTTCCTACGGCAATTTCGACCATACCTCTACGGTCGTTCTTTTATTGTGCGTACGGATCATGCGGCCTTGCAATATGCCCTTAAAATTGACCAGCCATCCGGACAGTTGGCACGTTGGTTGGACACGCTACAGGAATTTTCCTTCCAAATTCAACATCGGAAGGGAGTGCGCCATGCGAACGCTGACGCACTTTCCAGATTACCGCGGCGCGCCCCTTGTAAATGTGAGTCGGGGACGCATAGGTGTTCGCCGATTCCAAACCCCCCTCAGCCGCTTACGTTGGCCGTCGAGAAGTCGGACACTCCGATGGAACCGGGACCGGCTGACGGGGTTTTGAATCTGCCGCGGTCTGTCTGGATCCGGGAACAGATGATGGATGAGTCATTGGTGTCCTTGCGGAAGCGGTCTGCTAAGGACAATGGGAGTCCGAGTACGGCTGTGGGGCCGCAAACCGCTCTCCGAGATGGTCTGCTTATGTGGCGGGAGGGGTTCCAGGAACGTTGGCGCCTGGTGGTACCAACGTCCTTGCGATTCGAGTTGATTAGAACCCTCCATTGTGACACTCTCTTACATTTAGGGGTGCAGAAGACCTTGTTGACGTTACAACGTCATTATTTTTGGCACGGCATGGCGACAGATGTCGTAGGGCACGTGCGCGCGTGCCCTGAATGCGCCCGGCGTAAGCCGCCTAAACATCCTTACGTGCCGCCTCTCCAGTCGATTCAGGTGTCTCGAGTCAATGAATTGGTGGCACTGGACATATTGGGACCCTTCCCACCATCGGCGAGGGGAAATAAATATTTGCTGGTAGGGGTTGAGTATCTCTCCCGTTGGCCGATGGCCTGGCCGTTGCCCGATCAGTCGGCCGCGGCCATCACCGACGCCTTTTTGTTTGGGTACATTATGGACAAGGGGGCGCCGGAGAGACTCCTCACGGACCAGGGCCGAAATTTCTCTTCTAAATTATTGGCTGAAGTGTGCGCAGGCCTTGGGACTAAGAAGATACGGACATCTCCATACCATCCGCAGACGGATGGTATGGTTGAGCGGCTGAACAGGACATTGTCTGCCATGCTTTGCCATACCGTGAGTGAACAGCAATCGGATTGGGATCTGCACATCCCCGGAGTGCTTTCGGCGTACAGGATGACGCCCCATGCGGCTACAGGGTATTCGCCGTTTTACCTTATGTATGGTCGGGAAAACGTGCCTCCGGTGGATGTGCAATTGGGTACTGGGGTGAAGGGACCTCGTAAACCACTCCCTGAATACATTCAGGACACGGTTCGCCGGGTTACGGAGGCGCGGGAAAACGCCCGCGTGGCTACGGCCAAAGCCCAGGCCCGGAACGAGCGGTATGCTCGGCGGTCTGAGGGGGAGTGCCCCTGGAAGGTGGGAGACCTGGCCTGGCTCCATTGCCCGCAGGTGCGGCCGGGGACCTCTCCTAAATTGCACAAACCTTGGCATGGTCCTGTGCGCCTCATTGAGGTTCCCAATCCACAGTCGGCGCGCGTTCAGTTTGGTTCTCGCCGTTGGTTTGTTCATACGTCGCGGTTGAAACCATATGTTGCTCCCCTACGTGATGCGTCATCTCCCAATGTTGCCTTGCCGGGGTCTGTTGCTGCTGACTCTGACTCTTCCCCGCCTGCGTCCATTGATCTTGCTGGAGCGCCTGTCGTACCTGTTCCAGACAGGCCGACCGTGACACCGCGGGGGAGGAGTGGGCCTGTTCGGAGGGCGCCTGCCAAGGCTGCGGGACCTTCTAGCCCGGCGACCCTTCCGACCCCGCTGCAGGCGCATTCGCGGAATATGACCAAGACTGATTCGTCAGGGACACGAGATGTCGGTGGACTTCCAATCGCAGCAGGGGAATTACCCCCTGTCATTTCTCGTGTTCCATCGCGTCCCCGTTCTACAAGCGGGCCGCCGACCGTCCGGGACGGGCCGGCGACCCGCACTCGTTCCAAATCGCTTACGTTTCGTTGATTGTATGTTGTTATTGTTCTTGTTCTTGCCGTCGTATTTATCGCATGCTTCCGTACGTTCGTCGATGTTACTTGTGTGTTGTTCTTGTTGTTATATTGCATGCTTAGTGTCCTTTAAGGGGGAAGGTCGGTTCACCGCATTACGCTTTGGTGTTGTTCAGCCGAGGTCGGCTGGGTTTTTTCTATGGGGGAGGGTGGTGTAATGCGGGCGAAAGCGACCTTCCGGATGTGACGTCACGAGGAGGTGGAGCCAGGTGACGTGGGTGAAAGGTAGGGGGTCCTTAAGCGGGTAAACCGGAAGGAGAAGGCAGTCGGGGTGTGAGCGGAAAAGAGTGAGGCCACGCGGGCGTGTGTGGAGAGGGGGGGCGCCGACGGCCATCGGGAGCCAACCCCGAAGATAAGAGGAAGCTGCGGAGTGGTGTGCAGCTGCGGAGGAGACAGCCAGGAGGGCTGCGTGTTAGAGGCAGCGGTGTGGCTGCCAGGAGGAGCTGCGGAGAGAGAGAGAGAGAGAGAGGGCTGCTTGTTAGAGGCAGCGGTGTGGCTGCCAGGAGGGAGCTGCGGAGAGAGAGAGAGAGAGCAAGAAGCTGTGAGAGCTGCGGAGGGAGAAGAGCAGCAGCGAGTACAGCCAAGGGAGGCTGTGTGAGAGAAACAGCAGCGGAGCTGCTGTTGTGGATCGGGCCGACATTGGAGTCAGCACCGTGGAGAAGCTACAGAGTAAAGACAGCCGTGTGGGTGTACAGCACGAACCGAATAATAAAGGACACTGAGCCAGACATCGTGGTCCAGTCGTTCATTACATACTCATCAGAGAACACACACAGGCGAGAAGCCATTCCTGTGCCCTGTGTGTGGGAAGACATTTGCGCAGGCATCAACTCTTCAAACTCATCAGAGAACACACACGGGCGAGAAGCCATTCCTGTGCCCTGTGTGTGGGAAGACATTTGCACAGTCATCACATCTTCAGAGTCACAAGAAAACACACACAGTCGAGAAGCCGTTCCTGTGCTCTGTGTGTGGGAAGACATTTGCACACAAGTCACACATCAACAGGCATCAGAAGGTCCACAATGATAGGAAACTGAAATCAAAAGCTGAAATTCAAGGTGCTGCAATGAGTCCTGAAGAAGTTTCCACCTTCGATCCCATGCAGTTGGATCCCGAGAGATGGCTGGATGTAATGGAGTGGCCCGAGAGTCAACCAGAGAGCTCTGGGTGACTGAAAAAATATTAAGTCATGTGGTTATACCTATTAATCCGTATCGAGTACTTTTTGGTTATTATTTTGACCATTTTAGTTTTACAGTTTTTGTGAGAGTTTAATGACGTGCACAGTGGTGGTTTGTAATGTTATTGGATTACTTGCCGAAGTGGTGTGAAGAGCACTGGTTGTGAGAGGGTTCAATTGTAGTCGTTAAGTGTTCCTGTTGAGCTAAAGTTGGAATGCGTATGTAGGTACATCTTTACTCAACATTTAAAAGTTTTTTTTTCAAGTATATAGCTTTTTTTGATTGGTATTAATCGACTTTAGATAGCGATTTCAGGATGTACATTGATGACGCGTTCGTTGGATATATGGCCTTTACTTCAACATAGACGCACAGTGAACAAACGTGGTGAACTAATAAGGAAATCATGGGGAATGATACTTTAACGCTTTGGTATTCCTGGAACGGAAATCGTTTGCATTGCACTGGAAATGTAATAAATATTCCCTTCGAGTTTTGACGTAAAAATGATTGCAGATGAATAAAAACGTATTTTTAACAAATGTTTGTCCGGTCTTTATGTTATAATGTTCCTCGCAAAAACATGTTAAGCGAGTTTCAGGTGGAGGATCTCCGTCACACAAGTGTGCCCTTAACCGGCAGCATCTTGGCTGTCTACCCGATTAACACGTGTTCCTTGAGGGGAAAGGTCCCCGTAGTTAATCGTTCATCAACGTAACAGTCCCTAATCCCGAAGTATGTCGTGGATAAACTACACTATAACATGGAAACTGTAATACTATAAACGATAACACTAAACATTAAACGATTATAAACTAGTGTTATAATTTATAACCATATAAACGGAGGTAAGGTACTATGCTAGATGTCATCGAATAACAAATGACGGAATATATTTATATAAATACACGCACAACCCCATCATAAACTCATGAGATTATGAATCGTTACAATTATTATAACAATCACAAATTGTGACAAAGCGAAATTCCCACAAGCAAAACACCACGCTCACGTGACGAATTCTTAAACAAACTGCAACACTCAAGTGACAGAACTCAACAAAAAACGCCGCAATAAAAAAAAACAACATCAATAGGCAAATCCTAAAAACAGACAACACACGCACGTTAGTAGCTGTTAGAAGAAGACAACACCTAGCACCTTCAACTATACACATCATACAGCCAACTCGTAAATGGGGCGGTATATGACAGCCTTCGCTGCTGTCGACGGGGCCAAGCAGCGAGTGTTTAACTCCATTGTTTCAGAATCCGTGTCATCACCCGGTCACAGCGCCTTAGCCAAACTACATCTCCCCAACAAGGCAGCCTTCCCTATGCTGTATATTTTAGCAGTATATTTACGGACACACATGAAGATAACAAATTTGTCTAGAAAAGGCAGGCGACTTGTTATACCAACACAATTTAAAATTTCTATCCGAAAGAAGTATGAGTTCATTCACGAGTAGTATTCACTTAGCACCGATGTCACTAACCTACACACAGTTATGATCAAACAAAGTAAATATTAGTCGCTCATCCCAGTTCGGACATGATCATAGCAATTATTTCCAAATCCGTGTCGGGTCCCACGAGAACAGGGCACGTCCATAAACTCTCAAATTGTAAACTCACATTGAATACCCTAACATTATAAACTCTAACAATATAACCTTTTTACTATGAGCTATACATTGTAACGCTTTAAAATAACACTACAAACTAGTGTTATAGTAAACTATAATGTTGTGAACTCTAACAATATAAGCTATGATCGATACATTATAACGCTATAAAATAACATCATAAACTAGTGTTACAGATTAGAACACCGTACATTGAAGTGTGATATTCGAATCTCATTCGAATTCTTAGCTTCACACCGTGGTCCTCTAAGAATCACACTATGCTCGTGAGTATGTAACATGTCTGTATGTAATATGCATGAATGTAATATGTCTGTATGTAACATGTATGCATGTTAAATGTATGTATGTAATATGGACACAGAGCAATTGAATGGCTTCTTGCCTCCGTGTGCGTGGGGCTGTGGAGAGCGTCTCTGCTCCATGTGAGCGTAGTAACAGCATCGGTGTTATCGAGTCAAAAGTACGCAATCGGCCTCGATTTAAAGTGTTTAGCGTTGAGTTTTGGATTTTGTTAACTGCTAAAACAAGAACGACACTCGCGTCTAACCGAGACGCAAAAAATTCCCGCTAATGGAAGAGGTGCAGGTGGAGATGCACGAAAAGAAGAGGAAGCGAGGGGGCCTCGCTCGCGTGGCGAGAGCGATCGCCTCACTCCTCCGCCGCGTGCTGCTTTGTGGTGGCAGGTCCACCGCCCAGTAGGGGTGGTGGCGGTGGTCGTGCATCGGTGCCAACCGTGACCACTATCCCCACACTACCCGTCCACCCCGTGATACTCGCTACACACACCACACGGGTCCCCAGAGAGACGGTGCCACTGGGACCACAGCCTGGAAATGAAGCTGAGCAGCAGATGCCAGGACTACAGCGGAGAATGACTGCTGCCAGAAGACCTCACATCACACACACACGGGACTATGTCATTAGCATAGCCGGCCCCACACTGGGCCCCTTCCATGCTGGTTTTCATCCAGGCGGTCCTCATGGGATGACCTTGCCATGGTTTCCAGGACATGGAAGGGGCAGCTGACCCAGGGTGAGAGAGCTGGAGGGGTCTGGTGCAGACAATTAACAAAACCTGCAAGTGTCAAGTCTCAAGGATGCTCTGTTAAGAATTATGATCAATATAATTGTTGTTGTTGTTGTTACTATAAACTTCGTGAAATCGACCCTTGAGGATACAACATAACGTTGCATTGCTTGCGAGTGCTGCCTGGGTTTCTTTAAATGAGCCTTGGCTCGTGTGTGCGGTGTCCCAGCTGTGTGTGCGGCGGTACAAAGACAATAGACAACAAGAGACGTTTTGGGAAATGGTCATTATACATACAAGCGGTGGTGGGAAAACATATTCATGTGATTCGCCTTCTTCATAACAAACCGCCCCTCCTCTGCCCCAATGCTGCACTGCCCAATTGCTCCTCTGCCCCACTGCCCCTCTGCTCAATCTGCCGCAGCAGTTGAAACAAATGATTAAGTATCTTAAATCCCCTTGCCTCTGTGCACCAAGCAGTGAAAATGGGTGCGGCACATGTGGAGGCCGACGTCCAACTCTCTGCTCCCCGTGAGCTCCACTCCCACCTCCTCCTCTTCCGCCGCCTCGCGCCAGGCCCCCGCCGGTCGGGTGATCGCCCCCCCCGCACCAGCGCCCTCTCTGACGGACATCGCTCACTCGCTGGCTCACCACCGCCCGGGGTTATTTTCCACACGCACACGTACCCCCACCACACAAAAACGAATACGGAGGCGTGCACATACGCGCCCCTGCAGGCGCGTATTTCCCTCACAAAGGCTGGCGCTAATCAAAACGGCAGTATGAAAATGCGCGTGCACCTTCGGCGGTTAAACCCTAATCCGCTTGCACACAAAGGCTAATGCTAAAGGGCTGTGTGAATATCTGAAGGCGCGTGGTTCCTCAACGGTCAGCACTACGGTCCCCGGAGGACCCAGCAGCGTAATGCAAACACGCGGTGCAAACTCGCTGTGTAAAGCGCGCTGTGTAAACACGCACACGAGCGCAAGCGCGTGTAAACGACGGCGGCCGTGTGTGCTGCAGTACATGCCCCCCACGTGCACACTCCAATCACTCACACCACCCCCACGCTGCAGCCCTGCGCTCGCGCTCACACCGGGCACACCGTCTCTCCACGCAAACGCGCAACACACAGATCATAGACGCTATGCCGAAGTTCTGCCCATACACACATAAATCGCAATAAACCAATATTCTGTACTAGAGTTTATTAATGGCGCCAATACGCATTACCTGGAGGAAGAATATGAAGCGAGACGAGCTTAGCGTAACTCTGCCTATGAACCCAGCTACTCAGACGCCCTACCACGAACCTCGAAACTGGACTCGCGGCATCCCACGGACGCTGAGTGAGTCGGAGGGAGAAGGACGAGAGAAGACTTATACAGGGAGGAACAATGTTCCACACTGCCCACCAGGGATTATTTAGCTGTCTGTCTGACTGTCTGTCTGTCTGTCGTGCATAAATAAATATATAATACACACGGCTCTTTGATTGGTGGAGACCTTACAAACAGCTCTTTGATTGGTGGAGACCTACTGCCGGGTACGGAGAGGGGAGGTGCCTAAGGGAGGAGGGTCAGGGGAGGGGCCTAAGGAAGGGGGGAGTCAGGAGAGGGGCCTGAGGAGGGGGGGCGTTCAGAGGAGAGGCCTGAGGGAGGAGGGTCAGGGGAGGGGCCTAAGGATATGGGGGGTTGGTCAGGGGAGGGGCCTAAGGGAGGGGGTAATGGGAGGGGCCTAAGGGAGGGGGGGGGCAAGGGGAGGTGCCTAAGCAAGGGGGAGGGGCCGATAGTGAAGGGGGCTGTCTGCCTGGCTACCTCAAGTCAAGTTATCTTGTACACAGGTAGAAACAACAGGTTCCACACTGCCCACCAGGGATTATTTGTCTGTCTGTCGTGCACGAATGCGCTGTCCAACCAAGTTCCTACCTGCCCACTCCGAAAGAACGTGTTCCAATCATTGTCTCGCAGCAGCACTCGCTGGCATCACACGGATGCTGTGAGCGGCATGAGGAGGCAGGGCAGCAGGCAGGGAGTGGATCGTGACGGCGCGAAGGTTGTAGACAACTGCCCACATCATCCCGGGGCTCCCACCTTTATACTCTAAACTTCAAAGGCCCGGGGGAGAGGGGGGGGGGCGTCGCGCAGCCACCTCCACCCATCGTTTTCTTAGTTCGTGCCTTCGATTTGTTTTGCTCTTTTCGCCCCTTTCCTATTGTTCTCACGTGCCCAGAAGTTCGCGTCTTAGGGTCTTTACGCCTATTATTCCACCCTCCGTCCTCCAAACAATGTTGTGTGTAACTCATTGCTGTTGGCCCAGGGCACCTTTTTATTTTTGCGCCCATACAATTTTAAGCCAATTTAGAGGCACTGGATTGTAACCTGTCCTGTGAGGGTTGGTCAATCTCCTGGCACCGGGAAACCGTGGGACTCTCCCTCTAGGGGCCCCTTCGGATTAAAACCCGATGTGCCAGGCAACCCCCGGCCAGGACACTACGTGTGTGCGCTGCGTGCGGGTTGTGTGTTTAGTTGCGGGGGCCGGGAGGGAGTCGCGTGGCACCGCAGGTGGTTAGTCTGTGTCGTGAGCTGGATATGGCGGCGGGGAATCATCCAGTGGTAGCTGTCTTCTCGTATGGAGGAGGTGAAATCTGCAGACGCACAGACAAAGGCAAAGCTTTACCAGGTAGCCTCTAGCAGGGCTGCAGGGGCAAGTGCTGTTACACACAGACAAATGCAAAGCTTTACCAGGTAGCCTCTAGCAGGGATGTAGGGGCAAGTGCTGTTACACACAGACAAATGCAAAGTTCCCCAAGGTAGCCTCTAGCAGGCTGCAGGGGCAAGTGCTGTTACACACAGACACAGACAAAGTTCCCGAAGGTAGCCTCTAGCAGGGATGTAGGGGCAAGTGCTGTTACACACAGACAAAGGCAAAGCTTTACCAGGTAGCCTCTAGCAGGGCTGTAGGGGCAAGTGCTGTTACACACAGACAAAGGCAACGCTTTACCAGGTAGCCTCTAGCAGGGATATAGGGGCAAGTGCTGTTACACACAGACAATGCAAAGCTCCCCCAGGTAGCCTCTAGCAGGATGTAGGGGCAAGTGCTGTTACACACAGACAAAGGCAAAGCTTTACCAGGTAGCCTCTAGCAGGGATATAGGGGCAAGTGTTGTTACACACAGACAATGCAAAGCTCCCCCAGGTAGCCTCTAGCAGGCTGTAGGGGCAAGTGCTGTTACACACAGACAAAGGCAAAGCTTTACCAGGTAGACTCTAGCAGGGCTGCAGGGGCACGAGCTGTTACACACAGACAAAGGCAAAACTCCCCCAAGTAGCCTCTAGCAGGTCTGTAGGGGTAAGTGCTGTTACATACAGACACATGCAAAGCTTCCCCGTGTTGCTTCTAGCAGGCTGTAGGGGAAAGTGCTGTCAGTAGTAGCGAGTAGCAGCACACGCACCTCATTGGTCGCCTCGAAGCCACGCCCCTTGTGGACGGGGGCCGTGGGCACGATGCCACGCCCCCCCGCCTCTGATTGGTCTACAGGAGGAACGCCGCCCATCTGCGAACGACAGCCCATTGGAGCGGAGCCAGCGACACGCCCATCGTGAACCCCACCCACCCACACAACCACTCATTCACCCACACACTCACCCACCCACTCACCCTCCCACCCACTCACCCACCCACTCACCCACCATACTCACCCACCCAATCATCCACCCAATCATCCACCCACCCACTTACCCACTCACGCACCCACCCATCCACTCACCAACCGACTCACTTACTAACTCACCCACCCACCCTGACTGACTCAACAGCTGATGCTGCTCTATCAGCTCAGATTATCCACTCACTCACTCACCCACCACCCACCCACTTAACCACCCCCCACCTACCACACTCACCCACCCAATCATCCACCCACCCACTTACCCACTCACTCACCCACCCACTCACCCACCGACTCACTTACTAACTCACTCACCCACCCACTCACCCTCCCACCCTGACTGACTCACCAGCTGGTGCTGCTCCATCAGCTCAGAGTATCCACCCACCCACGACCTCCTCCACCATCTCTTCCTCGTCCTCAAGAAGCAGCACAAGAGAAGACCCAGCGAGAGGGCGAGGAGCAGACCCAGGATGGAGATACCGGCCCTGAAGATCACTCACACGGGGGGGGGGAGATCAGCTGTGATCAGCGGAGATCAGCTGTGATAATGCGTCATTGGATAGTGAGGTCGAACTCACTCACTCGGTAACTCACCCACTCACTCACTCACCCACCCACTCACCCACTCAATCACCCACCCACTCACTCACCCACTCACCCATCCTCCTACTCACCCACCCACTCACTCACTCACCCACCCACCCACCCACTCACTCATCCACCCACCCACCCACCCACCCACTCACTCACTCACTCACCCACCCACCCATCCACTCACTCACTCACTCACCCACTCACTCACTCACTCACTCACCCACCCACCCACTCACTCACTCATCCACCCGCCCACCCACTCACCCACCCACCCACCCACTCACCCACTCACCCACCCACCCACTCACCCACCCACCCACCCACTCACCCACCCACTCACACACTCACCCACCCACCGACTCACCCACCCTCCTACTCACCCACTCAACCACCCACTCAACCACTCACTCACCGGAGCCCCTCCTCATAGGAAGGACCGCCACGCCCCCCAGGGGATCCGAGCGATGCGATTGGCTGATGGTCCTTGTCTACTCCACCCATCGTAAAGCTGAAGCGGGTGGGGCGTGGCGATGGGCGTGGCGAAATAAAGGGGGCAGGGCCACGGAGAGGGGGGCGGAGCCTCAGGGGGATATCAGTCGATGTTGACTACCTCGCCTGGTACGCAGGAGGTCGTGGGTATCGATACCGGAACCCTGTGCGACAGACAGAGACACACACAGACACACACACAGACACACACATACACACACATACACACACAGACACGCACACAGACACATAGACAGAAACGCACAGACACACAGACACACACAGACACACAGACACACACATACAGACACAAACACACACACCGACTCACACACACACAGACACACACACATAGACACACACAGACGCACACACAGAAACACACACAGACACACACACAGACAGACAGAGACATACACACAGACACGCACATAAAGACATACATACAGACACATACATGCACGCACAGGCAGACACAGACACACACAGACACACACACACAGACACAAACACACACACACAGACTCACAGACACACATACATACAGACACAGACACACACACACACACACAGACAAACAGACAGAGACATACACACATACACGCGCATACAGACATACATACAGACAGACACAGATACAAACAGACATATACACACACAGACACACAAACACACAGACACACACACTTACACACACACAGACACACACACTTACACACACACACACAGACACACACAGAGATACACACACACACAGACACACACAGACACATACAAACATACAAACACACAGATACACACAGACACACACACAGACACATAGACAGAAACGCACAGACACATAGACAGAAACGCACATACACACAGACACACACACACAGGCACACACATATAGACACAAACACACACACAGACTCACACACACAGACACACACACACAGACACACACAGACAGACACACACTCAGACACACAGACACACAGAAACACACACAGACACACACACACAGACAGACACACACAGAGACAGACAACACAGACAGACAGACAGACAGAGACAGACACACACAGACAGACAGAGACATACATATGTAGTGGTGGTGTTGACGTGCGCCGACAGTGATGGATCACGGGGCGGCACGGGGTGCGGGGTTGGGCACGCGTTGTGGGCGTGGTGTGGACGCGCGCGCCGGGAGTGAGAGATGACGGGGCGGCGCGGCGTGAGTGGTGAGGCGCGCTGAGATGTGGGAAAACAGGATCGTAGCCAGCGCCCAGTGATTGGTCAAATAGGATGGGTGCTCTCAGCGACGTCCGCAGGAGGGGTATAAAGGGTGACGCGCGAGAGCACTCGGGGTTGTTAACCAGTTGAAGATCGAAGACGGAGTTGAAGACGTAGTGCCCCGAGACCCCTAGTCCCGCTGTCCTTGTAGGGACCGGGGCCCTGTGTGGCTCGGAGGCGAGACTGTGGGACCCGTGGTTCGACGCCCACGTGGGTCGGGACTGTGGGACCCATAGTCGAGACGGACACCCCGGCAGGGTGTGTTCCGAGTAACTGAGTGGGTGTTAGTCACCCGAGTAACTGAGTGGGTGTTAGTCACCCGAGGAACTAAGTGGGTGTTAGTCACCCGAGTAACTGAGTGGGTGTTAGTCACCCGAGTAACTGAGTGGGTGTTAGTCACCCGAGTAACTGAGTGGGTGTTAGTCACCCGAGTAACTGAGTGGGTGTTAGTCACCCGAGTAACTGAGTGGGTGTTAGTCACCCGAGGAACTAAGTGGGTGTTAGTCACCCGAGTAACTGAGTGGGTGTTAGTCAACCGAGTAACGATAGTTGGTGTTAGTCACCTGTGTAACTAGAGTTGGTGAAATAAAAGAGTGTGCTACCCGTGAAGTCGTCTCCCGCCGAGTTACTACATTACACATACATACACGCACATACAGACATAAATACAGACAGACACAGATAGACACAGACACATACACACACAGACACACAGAGACACACAGACACGCACACTTACACACACACACACAGACACACACAGACACACACAGAGATACATACACACACAGACATACACAGAGATACACACAGACAGACACAGACAGACACAGACACACACAGATACATACAAACACACAGATACACACAGACACACACAGACACATAGACAGAAACGCACAGACACACACAGACACACAGACACACACATACAGACACAAACACACACACAGACTCCCACACACAGACAAACAGAGACATACACACAGACACGCACATACAGACATACATACAGACACATACAGACACACACAGACACACACATACAACAACACAACAACAACCGCCATTCGCCACTAAGTGGCGGTGACGTCACCACGACGCTTGTGCCAGGCCAAGTGCACCTTGGGGCCACGTGAAGTGTCGAACGCCCGCTGGCAGGAGATCACGGGGCAGACCCAGGTGCCACGGGTCGACTGACCGAGATGACCGAGATGACAGACACATACATACACACAGACACACAGAGACACAGAGACAAACTTACACACACACAGACAGACATACACAGACACACACAGCGATACACACAGACAGACACAAACAGAGATGCACACAGAGATACACACAGACAGACGCACACAGACACAGACACACAGATACACACAGACACATAGACGGACACGCACACAGACACATAGACAGACACACACACACAGACACACACAGACACACACACAAACACACAAAGACACACACAGATACACACAGACACACACAGACACACAGATACACACACTTACACATACCCACAGACACACAGAGACACACAGACACACATACAGACACACACACAGACAGACACACACAGACCCACACAGACACATAGACAGACACTTACTGATGCTGCTGGTATCGTTGGATCTGCTGTGACTCTGTACACACAGAGATACTGACAGAGACAGGGAGGCAGAGCGAGAGAGAGAGACTGCAGGCAGATTTTAATGTATATATCTGTGTGTGTGTGTGCACCTCGTGAGAAGGGATCAGCTGATCCCAGGGCGTGGAATGTGCAAATTTGAGAGTTTCCCGGAGGCTCTAACATAGAAATACTTAGAGATATATAGAGATACTAAGAGATACATAGAGATACATAAAGACTCATGTAAATACAGAGACCCACATAGACCCAAAGAGATCCATACTCATAGAGACCCACAGAGACCCATATTAATAGAGACCCACACTCAAAGAGACCCACATAGACCCATAGAGACCCAAACACATAGAGACCCACAGAGACCCATACTCATAGAGACCCGCAGAGACCCATATTATTAGAGACCTACACTCAAAGAGACACACAGAGACCCACACTCATAGAGACCCACAGAGACTCACAGAGACCCTCAGAGAGTGTGTGGGTGAGTGTGTGGGTGAGTGAGTGTGCGAGTGAGTGAGTGAGTGTGTGGGTGAGTGGGTTCTTGGGTGAGTGAGTAGGTTAGTGAGTGAGTGTGTGAGTGAGTGGGTGAGTGAGTGAGTGTGTGAATGAGTGAGTGAGTGGGTGAGTGAGTGAGTGAGTGTGTGACTGAGTGAGTGAGTGAGAGTGTGAGTGAGTGTGTGAGTGAATGAGTGGATTAGTGGGTGAATGAGTGGGTGAGTGACTGAGTGTGTGAGTGAATGTGTGAGTGTGTACGTGAGTGAGTGAGTGGGTGAGTGAAAGTGTGAGTGTGTGAGTGGGTGAGTGAGTGAGTGAGGGGGTGAGTGAGTGGTTGAGTGACTGAGTGTGTGAGTGAGTGTGTGAGTGAGTGGGTGAGTGAGTCTGTAAGTGTGTGAGTGAGTGGGTGAGTAAGTGAGTGGGTGAGTGAGTGTGTGAGTGAGTGTGTGGGTGAGTAAGTGAGTGAGTGTGTCGGTGAGTGGGTGAGGAGTAGTCACGAGGATTGGAGACTGCTGAGATTCCGCGTGAACGAACAGAGACAGAGATAGAGGCAAAGGTGGCACCAGTAGCCTCAAGACAGCTGGAGGGGCAAGTGCTGGTTTGTAGCAGGCAGTGTCTAGACACACAGACACTCACTCAGAAACTCACTCAGACACACACTCACTCACCCATCCAACCACCCAAACACTCTACCCCTCACCCACCAACCCAACCACTCACCCACTCCCTCACCATAATACAAATTCACTAACTCACCCACCCAGTCACCCACTCACCCACCCAACCATTCACTCACCCAACCACCCACTGACCCATCCACTCATCCACTCACCCACCCACTCACTCACCCACCCACTCACCCACTCTCACCCACCTACACACTCACTCACTCACCCAAACACTCAACAACAACCGCCATTCGCCACTAAGTAGCGGTGACGTCACCACGAAGCTTGTGCCAGGCCATGTGCACCTTGAGGCCACGTGAAGTGTCGAACGCCCGCCGGCAGGAGGTCACGGGGCAGACCCAGGTGCCACGGGTCGACTGACTGAGATGACCGAGATGACTGGCTGATGCACCACCTGTGCCCCCTACTGTGCCAACTTGCTGTGCTTTAGCCACCCGGCGCGTCGCTCGTTGTTGTGAGCGTCGCTCCTCCACCCTCCGTTGTTGTGACTGCCTCCAACTGTCCAGTAGCGGCCTTCACGAGCCTCCTCCACAGAGGCCGAGCCAGAACCGGTCCACCGGACCTCCTGAATGCCACAGAGATCCACGCGGTACCGGTCTAGCTCGCGACAGAGGAGTGACAGCCTCTCCTCTGCAGTGAGCGTTCGAACATTCTACGTGGCCATACGAAGTGGTTTTTCGTTGTTTCTGGAGGAACCCCGAGGGTAAAGATTCAATCTCCTGGCTCCGCCAATTGGGGTTTGGCCAAGAGCCTCTGGCACAAGCTTATTAGTTACATATTTAATTTGTGGTCTAGTGGTAATTAATTGAAGGTGGAGGCGTTATCAGCCCCTCGCACCCGTCCAGAGCCCCCGTTAAGCCACTGTGGTGGTCATAGACGCCATGAGGGGAGAGGCCAATCGGCATTGGCCCTCCCCCCATAGCACTGTCCACGACAGAGTTGCCCGTCCGGCGCCACACACTCACTCACCCACTCACCAACCGACACACTCACCCAGCCAACCCACTCACTCACCCACCCACCCACTCACCCACTCACGCACACAGTCACCCCCTCTCTCACCCACTCACCCACTCACCCACCTACTTACACACCCACACACTCGCCCACCCACCCATTCACTCACCCACCCACTCACTCACCCACCCACTCACTCACCCACCCACATACCCACCCACTCGCCCATCCACTCACCCACCCACCCACTCACTCACTCACCCACACACTCGCCCACCCACCCATCCATTCACTCACCCACCCACTTACTCACCCACCCACACAATCAAACATTCAACCACCCACTCACCCACCCACCCACTCACCCACTCAAACACCCACCCACTCGCGAACCCACCCACCCACTCACCAACCCACACAGTCACCCACCCACCCAGTCACCCACCCACTCACCCACATACCCACCCACTCGCCCATCCACTCACCCACCCACTCACTCACTCACTCACCCACCCACTCACCCACACACTCACCCGCCTACTCGACCACACACCCACTCACCCACCCACCCACACACACTCACCCACCCACAACATACATTCAAGCACTGTAAAATGCTAATAAGACCATATTGGATATTTAGGAATGTTTATTCGATTCTAACCCTGCACCCCCAGAGTTCACATATCCGTTCCCCGATTAGATTAAATGTTCACTTTACATACATATGAGCAGAGTGCGATTATAATACTTCGAATAACGTTATCAAATCGTACCTCCGTCTATGGTGGAATAAATGAAAAATGTGTGGAAAGTTTAAAGTCCGCTGCTTGAATGTGAAATTTTAGTTTTTTACCCTTCTATCTGGCAACAAAACTGACACATTTTTTTGCAAGGAGTCATGTTTGCATATACCACAATACCTGCAGTCGTAATGCAAACATAACTCTGATAATGTATGGACTGTCCTTGAAGTTGATTGGTCCACACCCGAGACAGCTTTCCTAAGAGCCTAGTATCAAATGGTGTTGGACCAGATGAGGCACAAAAGGCGCACAACTCAAAGACAATGCACCGTCAGAGTATGAGAGTTCGGGGTAAGCATTTACACCATTGGAACGTCATTTGCCAGAAGGAAAAATATGATAATTGGGTTTTTATCCTTTTATCTGGCAACAAAACTGACACCTTTTTTTACAAGGAGTCATGTTTGCTTAGACCACAATACCTGCAGTCGTAATGCGAACAAAAAACATAACTCTGATAATGTATGTGCACTGTCCTTGAAGTTGATTGGTCCACACCCCAAACAGCTTTCTTTAGAGCCTAGTTTCATATTGTGTTGGACCAGATGACGCCAAAAGGCGTACAACTAAAAAACAGCGCACTATCAGAGTATTGAGACCTCGGGGTAAGCATTTACACTATGAGACTTCCTTTACCAGTGGCAAAATATAGTAGTAGGTTTTTACCCTTTAAACTGGTACAAAACTGACACCTTTATACAAGACATCATGTTTGCAATAACCACAACACAAGCAGTCAAAATGCAAACAAAAAGAAACAACTCTGATAATGATATGCACTGTCCTTGAAGTTGATTGATCCACACCCGAGACAGCTTTCCTTAGAGCCCAGTCTCACATGGTCCTTGAAGTTGATTGGTCCACACCCGAGACAGCTTTCCTTAGAGCCTAGTCTCACATGGTCCTTGAAGTTGATTGGTCCACACCCGAGACAGCTTTCCTTAGAGCCCAGTCTCACATGGTCCTTGAAGTTGATTGGTCCACACCCGAGACAGCTTTCCTTAGAGCCTAGTCTCACATGGTCCTTGAAGTTGATTGGTCCACACCCGAGACAGCTTTCCTTAGAGCCTAGTCTCACATGGCCTTTGAAGTTGATTGGTCCACACCCGAGACAGCTTTCCTTAGAGCCTAGTCTCACATGGTCCTTGAAGTTGATTGGTCCACACCCGAGACAGCTTTCCTTAGAGCCCAGTCTCACATGGTCTTTGAAGTTGATTGGTCCACACCCGAGACAGCTTTCCTTAAAGCCTAGTCTCACATGGTCCTTGAAGTTGATTGGTCCACACCCGAGACAGCTTTCCTTCGAGCCCAGTCTCACATGGTCCTTGAAGTTGATTGGTCCACACCCGAGACAGCTTTCCTTAGAGCCCAGTCTCACATGGTCCTTGAAGTTGATTGGTCCACACCCGAGACAGCTTTCCTTAGAGCCTAGTCTCACATGATGTTGGACCAGATGACGCCAAAAGGCAAATGAGGTTCCAATGGTGTGAAATTTTAGTTTGTCATCTCTGCATCGACATCAACGTACGAACGAGGTGGAGCAATGAACTCGGCGCGTTTGCAGGTGGTGAGCTCATTGTGTTGGTAACCCAGCTGTTAATGGCACGTCCATGCGATATCTGTATTTTGTGTGCCTGTGTGAGTGGGGAGCAGTAGTTATGGGGAGCGGTAGTGTAGCGGTTAGCGCTACGCTGCGCTATGAACCTGGCGGACCCGGGTTCGATTCCCGCTCACGGCGAACACCAGTGGACGATTATCTGAACCGGTCCTGGGCCTCCCCTAGGTCGACTCAGCCTTAAATGAGTACCTGGTGCGGTGTGTAAACATCGCCACTGGGGAAACAAAGGCGGTCGGGCGTGGTGCTGGCCACCCACCCCCTCGTTCGTGTACCGTTCCAGCCTTCATAGGTGCTCGCTAACAGCACTTGCCCCTACAGTCAGTTAAGGCTATACGGGGGATCTTTGTGGGGAGCAGTAGTGGTGCTGTTAGTTTCGCTATGCTACAAACCCGGCGACCCGAGTTCGATTCCCTGCTCAGGGCCAACAATGGTGATGGTGATGATTTGAACCGGTGCTGGGCCTCGCCTAGATCGACCCAGGCTAAAATGAGCGCCATGGTGAGGTGGGTAAACGTCACCACTAGGGAGACACAGGCGGCCGAGCGTGGTGCTGGCCACTCATCTTGCATAATGCACAGGCATAAGTAGTACTAATCACATACCTGCATTTCCCATATCCCCTCCCTTTGATGCCGCTAATCCTACATAATGCACGGGCATAAGTAGTACTAATCACATACCTGCATTTCCCATATCCCCTCCCTTTGATGCTGCTAATCCTGCATAATGCACGGGCATGAGTAGCACTAATCACATACCTGCATTTCCCATATCCCCTCCCTTTGATGCTGCTAATCCTGCATAATGCACGGGCATAAGTAGCACTAATCACATACCTGCATTTCCCATATCCCCTCCCTTTGATGCTGCTAATCCTACATAATGCACGGGCATAAGTAGCACTAATCACATACCTGCATTTCCCATATCCCCTCCCTTTGATGCTGCTAATCCTGCATAATGCACGGGCATAAGTAGCACTAATCACATACCTGCATTTCCCATATCCCCTCCCTTTGATGCTGCTAATCCTGCATAATGCACGGGCATAAGTAGTACTAATCACATACCTGCATTTCCCATATCCCCTCCCTTTGATGCGGCTAATCCTGCATAATGCACGGGCATAAGTAGCACTAATCACATACCTGCATTCCCATATCCCCTCCCTTTGATGCTGCTAATCCTGCATAATGCACGGACACAAGTAGTACTAATCACATACCTGCATTTCCCATGAATATGCTAAATTCCTCTTGATATGCAAATTATTTTGTCAAGGCGCTCTTCCCCCCCTTCCAACCCAGCTTAAAAATACGCTCCAAGCGTGGTGGTGTTTCATTCGGACTCTGTCTTCTCGACAGACCTTGTCTTCACCTGAGGACGGCTGCTTGCGTTGTGGCCGAAACGTCGTGAGAATTATGTTTTTCTTATTTTTTTTCGGTAAAGTCACGTAGGTAAAACATTAAAATTAATAAAAGTAAAATAAAATAATGTTTTACCTACGTGACTTTACCGAAAAAAAACCTAAGATGAATCCTTGCAGTCAGGAAAGCTTCAAATCTAGAATTAATTATTTTATTATGTTTTCTTTTTATTATTTTATTATTTCCATTCTACGTGACTTTACCGAAAGAACCAAGAAGACTCACCACCTCGTTTGCTGTGCCGGCCTTCATGGGCGCTGCTACTCGCTGCGAAAATCACTTACCCCCAAACTTTCAAGGCCATCTTTGTGCTTGTAATAATTTAACAGACAGACACACAAACACACAATGTGGTCTCCAGTTAATGCTTTAATGTCCTTAAATATAACCGTGGCAAAATTTTTATATATATAAATGACAATAGTATTTAAGATATAAAAAATATATATTTCTTAACATAAACTTTAAATAGTGTCATACATCATGGGACATCCTTTGCCAGTACCAAAATATACTAATAGGGGTTTTCCCCTTTTTTTTCTGCCAACAAAACTGACACCTTTTGCAAGGAAGCATGCTTACATTAACCACAATACTTACATTAACCACAATACTTACATTAACCACAATACTTGCATTAACCACAATACTTACATTATATTCTTAGGTTTTTTCGGTAAAGTCATTGCCTCACTTGGTGCAGCTAATTCGGCTGTGACGGTTCCACCTGATGACGGAGACTTGTGTTGCCTCCGAAACGTCGTGAATTTTATTATTTTATTTTATTTTACTTTCATTAATTTTAATGTTTTACCTACATGACTTTACCGAAAAAACCTAAGAATATGAATCATTGCAGTCACGAAAGCTTCAAATCTAGAATTAATACTTACATTAACCACAATACTTACATTAACCACAATACTTGCATTAACCACAATACTTGCATTAACCACAATACTTACATTAACCACAATACTTGCATTAACCACAATACTTACATTAACCACAATGCTTACATTAACCACAATACTTACATTAACCACAATACTTGCATTAACCACAATACTTACATTAACCACAATACTTACATTAACCACAATACTTGCATTAACCACAATACTTACATTAACCACAATATTTACATTAACCACAATGCTTACATTAACCACAATAATTACATTAACCACAATACTTGCATTAACCACAATAATTACATTAACCACAATACTTGCATTAACCACAATACTTACATTAACCACAATACTTGCATTAACCACAATACTTACATTAACCACAATAATTACATTAACCACAATACTTGCATTAACCACAATACTTACATTAACCACAATAATTACATTAACCACAATACTTGCATTAACCACAATACTTGCATTAACCACAATACTTGCATTAACCACAATAATTACATTAACCACAATACTTGCATTAACCACAATACTTACATTAACCACAATGCTTACATTAACCACAATACTTACATTAACCACAATACTTGCATTAACCACAATACTTACATTAACCACAATACTTACATTAACCACAATACTTGCATTAACCACAATACTTACATTAACCACAATACTTACATTAACCACAATGCTTACATTAACCACAATAATTACATTAACCACAATACTTGCATTAACACAATAATTACATTAACCACAATACTTGCATTAACCACAATACTTACATTAACCACAATACTTACATTAACCACAATACTTACATTAACCACAATGCTTACATTAACCACAATACTTACATTAACCACAATAATTACATTAACCACAATACTTGCATTAACCACAATACTTGCATTAACCACAATACTTACATTAACCACAATACTTGCATTAACCACAATACTTACATTAACCACAATACTTACATTAACCACAATACTTACATTAACCACAATACTTACATTAACCACAATACTTACATTAACCACAATACTTACATTAACCACAATGCTTACATTAACCACAATACTTACATTAACCACAATACTTACATTAACCACAATACTTACATTAACCACAATGCTTACATTAACCACAATGCTTACATTAACCACAATACTTACATTAACCACAATACTTGCATTAACCACAATACTTACATTAACCACAATACTTACATTAACCACAATACTTACATTAACCACAATACTTACATTAACCACAATACTTGCATTAACCACAATACTTACATTAACCACAATACTTACATTAACCACAATACTTACATTAACCACAATACTTACATCAACCACAATACTTGCATTAACCACAATACTTGCATTAACCACAATGCTTGCATTAACCACAATACTTACATTAACCACAATACTTGCATTAACCACAATACTTACATTAACCACAATACTTACATTAACCACAATACTTGCATTAACCACAATACTTGCATTAACCACAATACTTACATTAACCACAATACTTACATCAACCACAATACTTGCATTAACCACAATACTTGCATTAACCACAATGCTTGCATTAACCACAATACTTACATTAACCACAATACTTACATTAACCACAATACTTGCATTAACCACAATACTTACATTAACCACAATACTTACATTAACCACAATGCTTACATTAACCACAATACTTACATTAACCACAATACTTACATTAACCACAATACTTACATTAACCACAATACTTGCATTAACCACAATACTTGCATTAACCACAATACTTGCATTAACCACAATACTTACATTAACCACAATACTTACATTAACCACAATACTTACATTAACCACAATACTTACATTAACCACAATACTTACATTAACCACAATACTTACATTAACCACAATACTTACATTAACCACAATACTTACATTAACCACAATACTTACATTAACCACAATACTTACATTAACCACAATACTTTCATTAACCACAATACTTGCATTAACCACAATACTTACATTAACCACAATACTTGCATTAACCACAATACTTGCATTAACCACAATGCTTACATTAACCACAATACTTACATTAACCACAATACTTGCATTAACCACAATACTTGCATTAACCACAATACTTACATTAACCACAATACTTACATTAACCACAATACTTGCATTAACCACAATACTTGCATTAACCACAATGCTTACATTAACCACAATACTTGCATTAACCACAATACTTGCATTAACCACAATACTTACATTAACCACAATACTTACATCAACCACAATACTTACATTAACCACAATACTTACATTAACCACAATACTTGCATTAACCACAATACTTACATTAACCACACTACTTACATCAACCACAATACTTACATTAACCACAATACTTACATTAACCACAATACTTGCATTAACCACAATACTTGCAGTCAAATGCATTTGGCTGCAAGTATTGTGGTTAATTTAAGCACGATTCCTTGCCAAAGGTGTCAGTTTTGTTGCCAGAAAAAAGGGGAAAACCCCTATTAGTAGTGTCATACATGTTAAGTATAATAAAAAAAATATTATCAGCAGATAACCAAAAGTCACCCGGAATGCCTTCCACGCTCGTCGAAGATCTCGGAAGCTCGAAACTTTGCGAGAGAAGCGAATCCGAATCGGCAATCTTAACAGCGACCCCATCGTGTACACGGAAGGGAGAGATGTCACAAGAACCGGCTTCTCTGGCATTGCTCCTCTAAGCGACCTTCCGTCTGCTCACGGCAGAGGGCAGCACTCTCCCGCCAGCCACGTGCTCGTCAAGTGATGGGCCAAAAGCGATTACGGTTACGCGTTCTGCTGTGACGCGGCAGTGGTGGTGGTGGTTGTGGTGGTGGTGGTGTTTGCAGTGGTGGTGGTGGTGGCGGCGGTGGAGGTGGCAGTGGTGGTGGTGGTGGCGGTGGTGGTGGCGGTGGTGGCGGCGGTGGCAGTGGTTGTGGTGGTGGCGGTGGTGGTGGTGGTGGTGGCAGCGGTGGAGGTGGCGGTGATGGTGGCGGTGGTGGTGGTGGTGGAGGTGGAGGTGGCAGTGGTGGTGGCGGTGGTGGAGGTGGCAGTGATGAAGGCAGTGGTGGTGGTGGCGGTGGTGGAGGTGGTGGTGGCAGCGGTGGAGGTGGCGGTGGTGGTGGCGGTGGTGGTGGTGGAGGTGGCAGTGGTGGTGGCGGTGGTGGAGGTGGCAGTGATGAAGGCAGTGGTGGTGGCAGTGGTGGTGGCGGTGGTGGTGATGGAGGTGGTAGTGGTGGTGGCGGTGGTGGAGGTGGCAGTGGTGGTGGTGGTGGTGGAGGTGGAGGTGGCAGTGGCAGTGGCGGTGGTGGAGGTGGAGGTGGCAGTGGTGGTGGCGGTGGTGGTGGTGGTGGTGGAGGTGGAGGTGGCAGTGATGGTGGCGGTGGTGGAGGTGGTGGCGGTGGTTGCAGTGGTGGTGGTGGCAGCGGTGGAGGTGGCAGTGGTGGTGGCGGTGGTGGCGGTGGTTGCAGTGGTGGTGGCGGTGGTGGAGGTGGCGGTGATGAAGGCAGTGGTGGTGGTGGTGTTTGCAGTGGCGGTGGTGATGGCGGTGATGGTGGTGGTGGCGTTGGTGGTGGTGGTAGCAGTGGTTATGGCAGTGGTGGCGGTGGCGTTGGTGGTGGCGGTGGAGGTGGCAGTGGTGGTGGCGGTGGTGGTGGCGGTGTTTGCGGTGGTGGTGATAGCGGCGGTGATGGTGGTGGCGGCGGTGGAGGTGGCGTTGGTGATGGCGGTGGTGATGGTGGTGGTGGCGGTGGCGTTGGTGGTGGCGTTGGCGTTGGTGGTGGCGGTGGCGTTGGTGGTGGCGTTGGCGTTGGTGGTGGTGGTGGCGTTGGTGGTGGCGGTGGCGTTGGTGGTGGTGGTGGCAGTGGTGGTGGCGGTGGTGGTGGTGGAGGTGGCAGTGGTGGTGGCGTTGGTGGTGGTGGTGGCAGTGGTGGTGGCAGTGGTGGTGGTGGTGGAGGTGGAGGTGCAGTGGTGGTGGCGGTGGTGGAGGTGGCAGTGATGAAGGCCGTGGTGGTGGTGGCAGTGGTGGTGGCAGTGGTGGTGGCGGTGGTGGAGGTGGCAGTGATGAAGGCAGTGGTGGCGGTGGCGTTGGTGGTGGCGGTGGCGGTGGTGGTGGCGTTGGTGGTGGCGGTTATGGTGGTGGTGGCGGTGGTGGCGTTGGTGGTGGCGTTGGTGGTGGCGTTGGTGGTGGCGTTGGTGGTGGCGGTGGCGTTGGTGGTGGCGGTGGTGTTGGCGGTGGCGTTGGTGGTGGCGGTGGCGTTGGTGGTGGTGGTGGCGGTGGCGTTGGTGGTGGCGTTGGCGTTGGTGGTGGCGGTGGCGTTGGTGGTGGCGTTGGCGTTGGTGGTGGCGGTGGCGTTGGTGGTGGCGGTGGCGTTGGTGGTGGCGGTGGTGGTGGTCTGCACTGTGCGGCGGAGTGATCAATGCGAGGCTGATTCGACTCCAGTATTTCGCGAAACTGCAACGCGCGGAGAGCGTCATTTTGCATAAAGCATTGCCACGCATGGAATACACCGACATCACACGATGTGCGATGGGGGTGCTAGGAGATCTTCTTGGCCTGGTGTGCCAGGAAGATTCGATCCCGGACAATGACGATGTCTGGCTGCTGAACATTTGTAGATTGCGTGTCTCTCTCTACGGGTCCTCCAGTTTTGTGTAGTGTATAGTGTAGTGTATAGTGTAGTGTATAGTGTAGTAGTGTATAGTGTTGTGTGTAGTGTAGTGTATAGTGTAGTAGTGTATAGTGTAGTGTGTAGTGTAGTGTATAGTGTAGTGTATAGTGTAGTAGTGTATAGTGTTGTGTATAGTGTAGTGTATAGTGTAGTAGTGTATAGTGTTGTGTATAGTGTAGTGTATAGTGTAGTAGTGTATAGTGTTGTGTATAGTGTAGTAGTGTATAGTGTTGTGTATAGTGTAGTGTATAGTGTAGTAGTGTATAGTGTTGTGTATAGTGTAGTGTATAGTGTAGTAATGTATAGTGTTGTGTATAATGTAGTGTATAGTGTAGTAGTGTATAGTGTTGTGTATAGTGTAGTGTATAGTGTTGTGTATAGTGTAGTGTATAGTGTAGTAGTGTATAGTGTAGTGTAGTAGTGTATAGTGTAGTACTGTATAGTGTAGTAGTGTATAGTGTAGTGTATAGTGTAGTAGTGTATAGTGTAGTGTATAGTGTAGTAGTGTGTAGTGTTTAGACTATAGTGTAATGTATAGTCTAGTGTATAGCAATGTATAGTGTAGTGTGTCGTGTAATATATATTCAGTGTATAGTGTAGTGTGTAGTGGACAGTAGTGTAGTGTATAGTAGTGTAGTGTATAGTGTAGTGTATAGTCTTGTGTCTAAAGTGTAATGCATAGTCGAGTGTATAGTGTAGTGTGTAGTGTATAGTGTAGTGTATAGTGTAGTGTATAGTGTAGTAGTGTATAGACTTGTGTATAGTGTAGTGTATAGTGTAGTGTATAGTGTAGTTGTGTATAGACTTGTGTATATACTGTAATGTATAGTCTAGTGTATAGTGTAGTGTGTAGTGTACAGTGTAGGAGTGTATAGTGTAGTGTATAGTGTAGTGTGTAGTGTATAGTGTAGTAGTGTATAGACTTGTGTATATAGTGTAATGTATAGTCTAGTGTATAGTAATGTATAGTGTAGTGTGTAGTGTATAGTAGTGTATAGTGTAGTGTACAGTAGTGTAGTGTGTAGTGTATAGTAGTGTATAGTCTTGTGTATATAGTGTAATGTATAGTCTAGTGTATAGTGTAATGCATAGTCTAGTGTATAGTAATGTATTGTGTAGTGTGTAGTGTAGTATTCAGTGTATAGTGTAGTGTCGTGTACTGTAGTGTAGTGTGTAGTGTAGTGTATAGTAATGTATAGTGTAGTGTTTCGTGTAGTATATTCAGTGTATAGTGTAGTGTAGTGTGTAGTGTAGTGTATAGTGTAGTGTATATAGTGAAATGTATAGTCTAGTGTATAGTAATGTATAGTGTAGTTTGTAGTGTAGTATATTCAGTGTATAGTGTAGTGTAGTGTACAGCAGTGTAGTGTATAGTGTAGTGTATAGTGTAGTGTATAGTGTAGTGTATAGTAGTGTATAGTGTAGTGTATAGTAGTGTATAGTATAGTAGTGTATAGTGTAGTAGTGTATAGTGTAGTATATAGTGTAGTGTATAGTAGTGTATAGTGTAGTGTATAGTAGTGTATAGTGTAGTGTATAGTAGTGTAGTTTATAGTGTAGTGTGTTGTAGTGTATAGTAGTGTATAGTGTAGTGTACAGCAGTGTAGTGTACAGCAGTGTAGTGTATAGTGTAGTGTATAGTGTAGTATATACTAGTGTATCGTTTACAGAAGTGTGCATTGTTCTACATAGCCGTGTAGTGCGTGAATGTTTAACTTCTTTCGCACTGTACATAGCCCAACCGCGCTAATCGGTGGTGCGAGCTAAGAACAACAAACGACACATAACAACAACAACAAAAAAGCCGTTCTATTGGCTGTGTTGGTTGTGTTCTTTGCACCACTGCAAGAAGCAAATGTAGATCTGCGCAGCGCTAACGCGTGAAATACGCTTTGCGAATGCCCCAATCCACCGAAATGAATTTACATCGTCACCTCCAAAACCGACCCATGTGTGCTCTGGAAAGTAATTGTATCACAAAGTTCCAAGTCGGAGGCAGTCGCCCTGCAACCAGCAGCAAGAGAGGGCAGAGGAGCGACGATCACAATAACGAGTGGAGCGCCGGGGCGGATAAAACGCAGTGAGTTGGCACAGTTCGGGGAGCACGGCTGGTGCATTTGCCAGTCATTTCAGTCCGTCAACCCATGGCATCTGCTGGGTCTGTCCCGTGACCTCCCCCTGAACCTGGCCTGGCACAGCAGTCAACCCATGGCACTTGCAGGGTATGTCCCGTGACCTCCTCCTCCTGCACCTAGCCTGGCACAGCAGTCAACCCATGGCACCTGCTGGGTCTGTCCCGTGATCTCCTCCTCCTGCACCTAGCCTGGCACAGCAGTCAACCCATGGCACCTAGCTCTGTCACGTGACCTCCCTCTGAACCTAGCCTGGCACAGCAGTCAACCCATGGCACCTGCTGGGTCTGTCCCGTGACCACCTCCTGCTGCTGCACCTAGCCTGGCACAGCAGTCAATCCATAGCACCTGCAGGGTCTGCCCCGTGACCTCCTCCTCTTGCACCTAGCCTGGCACAGCAGTCAACCCATGGCACCTGCAGGGTCTGTCCCGTGACCTCTTCCTGCTGCTGCACCTAGCCTGGCACAGTAGTCAACCCATGTCACCTGCTGGGGCTGTCCCGTGACCTCCTCCTCTTCCTGCACCTAGCCTGGCACAGCAGTCAACCCATGTCACCTGCTGGGTCTGTCCCGTGACCTCCTCCTCCTCCTGCACCTAGCCTGGCACAGCAGTCAACCCATGGCACCTGCTGGGTCTGTCCCGTGACCTCCTCCTGCTGCTGCTCCTAGCCTGGCACAGCAGTTAACCCATGGCACCTGCTGGGTCTACCCCGTGACCTCCTCCTGCACCTAGCCTGGCACAGCAGTCAACCCATGGCACCTGCTGGGTCTGCCCCGTGACCTCCTCCTGCACCTAGCCTGGCACAAGCGTCGTGGCGACTACACAGCCACTTGGTCTCTCAAATTTCCGAATCCGCAGTACGTAGCCAACCGTGGATAACACTGGTCAACACACTTTTTCTGGCATAAGGTATTCCAACGATTTTAAGGTAATTTTGGGGTGCTGATTCCAAATCTGGCATCAGCTTTTGTCGATCACATCAGGTTTTTGAGATATCAAATATTGTGTTTTCAATAAAAACTGCAGAAGAAAAATATTAAATAAATGTGGATATCTACATACAATGATATTATAAACATACTATCCTAAAAATACAACACCATATTTTAACACTAAAGCAGTCACTGACTCGCAACAACTTGCAATCATAAGTGACAGTTAATTTCGGGTAAAATCAATGAAAATGGGGTATGCCGATAGCATAAAATGAGATGTGATAGAGCAAATCTGAGATCAGATTTGGAATCAGCACCCTGAAATTAGTCTAAAACAGCTGGAAAAGTCCAGGACAGAAAAAAATGATGATGAACATGAATCTATAACTAAGCTTTGCCGTCCGTTTACTTAAAAGACTCGTCTGAGCTGTATCGCTACTAGGTGGCACCATATTACAATTTACTCCAAATCTTGCAATATGTTCAGGAGATAAATGAAAATGTCGAGGTCTGCTAGCCAGAAGAGGACTTCGGGGGAGAGCTGGTGTAGCTTTGTTATTCCTTCATTGCAGGAACGAAGACTACAGTGGTTTACTATATGGTTTACTGTATTTACCGGGTATGGTTGCCCTTTGGGTTTATTGCCGACGCAACTCAACAACATAAGCAAGATAAGCGGGCTTCTTCACTGCTCTGAATGTGAACCAACGCTAACAGACGGGGCAGTAACAAGGATATGCCCTCGCGGCGAGGAACGGAAACGCACCATCCCTGCAGATCATTGCCAAAAACCTCGACTGCCGTGGGGACATCCCAAACAAATACAATCACAGTTGGAATGTTTCCATAAAAGCAAACCGTTCTGGATTGTTTAAAACTATTTCTAAAGATTTCGATTTAAAGCTTTCATAACTGCAAGGATTCATCTTCTTGGTTCTTTCGGCAAAGTAATGTAGAAGGGAAATAATAAAATAATAAAACATTTATATAATAAAATACAATTCTCACGACGTTTCGGCCACAATGCAAGCAGCCGTCCTCAGGAGAAGAACAGGTCTGTCGGAAAGACAGCGTCTGAATGAACACCACCAAGCTTGGCAGCGTATATTTAAGCTGGGTTAGAGGAGGAGGGCGCATTGACAAAGTAATTTGCATATCAACGCACAAAAAAAACGCACACAGAGTTGGAATGTTCGGGCCTTTAATAACCCTTGAACAAGATCAAAAAAGTCTTGTTTGGGGCAGTGTGTCAGTTGTAAAGGTCACAAGGCTATCACAAATTGTTCAACAAATTGTGCAACGCAACAGTAAATTACACTCCACTTAGTGCAAGTGAAAGATAATTTATTCCATCAAGCGGTAATATTTTACTCTTAGGTTATTTCATTGTTGCCGTTGTTGTGATGGGAAATGAACAGAAACACATTCCTGCGGAGAGAGCTGGCAGGAACATTGGGTTGCTCGGTCAATGGCTAAGGTCAACGGCGGCGTGGTGTATTCCACAAATATGCCCGACTGTGAGGGCGGGCACAAGCCGGCGTGAGTAGGTTAAACGTTGAGTTTTACACGGGCACCACGGGGTGACCAGCCCCTACCCACCCTCCCCTCCCTACCCAGCCCCTACCTCCCCACCCAGCCCCTTCCTGCACGACGGACGGACGGACACAATAATCCCTTGTGGGCTGGTGTAACCAGGAGGTTCCAACCAGTATAACTTGTGCTACCTGCGGCAATGTCAAGGTTGCTGTCCTGGCTTCCATTGCTGCCACCAACATCCAGTAGCTCATCTTCGCTCCCAAGATCCATCAAGTCGTGAGTCTGCAGCTGGGCCGACGCCGCTCTTGTGATTGCACCTGTTGACAACGGACCACCTGGTTGCAATCTCTGCCTGACTTGAGCCACATCTGCAGACATGGAGTGGTTCCGGCGATAGGGAGGCAACAGACTCTAGGGGCAAGTTCTGTTAGCGAGCACCTAATAAGGGTGGGACGCACACGAGGGGGTGGGTGGCCAGCACCACGCCCGGCCGCCTTTGTCTCCCCAGTGGCGATGTTGACACACCGCACCTGGTACTCGTTTGAGGCTGAGTCGACGTAGGGGAGGCTCAGGACCGGTTCAGAAAGTCGTCACTGGCGGTGTTGGCCACGAGCGGGAATGGAACTCGGCTGGTCGGTGCGGAGCGCAGCGCTCACCACGACACTGCCGCTCCCCTTCTGTCAACAATCTTGAACTCTGACCCCGCTCTCTGACGTCGCCGCTCAGCGTGACCTCATCGGCGTCAAACGCCAGGGGGCGTGTGCCTCTAGTGACGTCATGTCACCCACCCATGACCACCGCACTCTTGAGCGTGACGTCATCTCCGCTCGGCCGGTAACTGGCGGCTCATTAACATAATGTATTCGTGAAAGCGGTCGCGAGTTGAGAGCCGCTCATTGTGGGAGGCGAGTGTCATCGTACCCCGCAAGTGACGTCATGTCACCTGCTGCCGCGTGACGTCGCGAGGGACCAGGAAGTTGCTGCTCGGCCTGTGAACTGAAATCCGAGGTGAGAAATTTTCATCGCGGTTGTGGTGGTTGTGGTGGTGGTTGGTTGTTGTGGTGGTTGTTGTGGTGGTGGTTGTTGTGGTGGTGGTTGTTGTGGTGGTGGTTGCGGCGGTGGTGGTTGTTGTTGTGGTGGTGGTTGTTGTGGTGGTGGTTGTTGTGGTGGTGGTTGTTGTGGTGGTGGTTGCGGCGGTGGTGGTTGCGGCGGTGGTGGTGGTTGTTGTGGTGGTGGTTGTTGTGGTGGTGGTTTCGGCGGTGGTTGCGGTGGTTGTGGTGGTTGTGGCGTTGGTTGTGGTGGTGGTTGCGGCGGTGGTTGCGGCGGTGGTTGCGGTGTGGTGGTGGTTGTGGTGGTGGTTGTGTGGTGGTTGTTGCGGTGGTGGTGGTGGTTGTGGATGTGGTTGTGGATGTGGTGGTGGTTGTTGTGGTGGTTGTTGTTGTTTACCGAGGTAGAGCCTCGCTCTCTCTCTCGTAGGGATGTCAATTGAGTAGCAGCGAGCATGGAAGCGATGTCCAGGTTGGACCTTTACAACGCGGGGCCTTGTCTCCTGCCCTCGGCTGATCGCGTTTGCTTCAATTCTCTCGCTTATACTAATAGGGGGTTTCCCCTTTTTTCTGGCAACAAAACTGATACCTTTTGCAAGGAATCATGTTTACATTAACCACAATACTTGCAGTCAAATGCAAACAAAAAACAATACTCTGATCATTTATGCATTGTCTTTGAAACTGAAACTGGTCGAACACCATATGAGACGAGGCTCCAAAGAAAGCTGTCTCTGGTGTGGACCAATCAATTTCAAAGAAAATGCATAAATGATCAGAGTATTGTTTTTTGTTTACATTTGACTGCAAATATTGTGGTTAATGTAAGCATGATTCCTTGCAAAAGGTATCAGTTTTGTTGCCAGAAAAAAGGGGAAAACCCCTATTAGTATATTTTGGTACTTGCAAAGGAGGTCCCATGATGTAGCTTCTCTCGCTTAGTTTAGCAATCTGTGGAAGAACGTAATCAGCCAGACTATGCGTTAATTGTGTGTTGACCGACTCTCTGTGTTGCATTGCATTACATTTCAAATGTTACGAAGTTTGTTTGATTAAGTGCAGTCACCAAACCTCCAAATCTCTCATTGACACAAGGGCCTAATTATAATATGTTGTAATAATTATTAAATGTTATTTTAATTAGAATATATAATAATTATAATATGTTGTAATAATGATAATATGTTATAATAATTATAATATATATTGAGGGGACATATCCCCACCAATAATCAAATTTGCTCAAAATCCCCCCCCCCCAATATATTGCTATAAAAATATTTTTTTTACTAATAATTGCGATGCTATGTTAATAAAAACAATTTGCTAAACCTCGGCCACAAAATTTGGACGTGTCTTCATATAACAATGCATAGATTTCTGTTTATATGATTGCGTTGTACTTTATGAATCCCTAATCTCTGCCATTACACACTATGTAACAAGAAAAGGTAAAAAAGAAAAAATATAG
The DNA here is from genome assembly GCF_965212315.1 of Lampetra planeri. Classification (NCBI taxonomy): domain Eukaryota; kingdom Metazoa; phylum Chordata; class Hyperoartia; order Petromyzontiformes; family Petromyzontidae; genus Lampetra; species Lampetra planeri. The sequence goes on from NC_136179.1 coordinate 2,695,974, forward strand.
CAATGTAATGCAATACACTATTAGACATTATTGTATAAAATAAATTCCATCCCATGTGTTAGTGAACTTTTAAACATATTTTAGGGAGGAAATGGCAGGAAATGAGTTTTCAAATTTAGATATTTTTCTGGGGGGGAGGGGGACCCCAGACCCCTGGAAGATTTGGTCCCCCCCAATGTTGACTCCATGGCTATGGCCTTGCCTTGACATGCTAATTTCTCTACCCCCCCCCTCTCTCTCTACCCCCCCTCTCTACCTCCACTCTCTCTGCCCCCTCTCTCTAAGGCCTCGACACAGGCGGTGTTTCTCTGTGTGCCTATGTGTGTCATCTCTCTGTGTGTCTATGTGTGTGTCTCTTTCTGTGTGTCTCTGTGTCATCTCTCTGTGTGTCTATGTGTGTGTCTCTCTGTGTCTCTGTGTCATCTCTCTCTGTGTGCCTATGTGTGTGTGTCTCTCTCTATGTCTCTGTGTCATCTCTCTGTCAATGTGTCTCCGTGTCTGTGTTTTGTCTCTCTCAAATTGAGCAATCTTTGGAAGAACGTTATCAACCAGGTGGGGTGTTGACTGTTATGTTAGCCGACTCTCTGTTGTATTGCATTACATTTCTAAGTTTACTAGGTTTGTTTTCTTTTTCATTTGTACCTGATGATGATTACTTGTGTTGCAATCGAAACGTCGTATGCTATTTGCACACAGCGTTGGTGTACGGTGCTTTTTGTGGAATATTTTGCTGTTTTTTCCTAGATTTTATGTTTGCACAGTCATATATTCACTTTAAGATGTTTTCTCGTTCATGTTTTTGTTTTTTGTTTGTTGCGGTTGCATCCGATTCAAGAGCCAAATGGCTCACGGGGCTATACCAAATAAATGAAACTGAAACTATTATTTAATTTATCTATTTATTCTACGTGACTTTACCAAAAGAACCAAAGAGTATCTTGCTTAAGTTTTAATTTCTCTTCACCTGGCTCGCTACTTTGTAACTTTGTTTTATTTTTAATTTTCACAGTTTTTTTTCCATTTTTTACCAGGGCACGCCTGCTTGAGCTGCGGTACCGCTCTTGTTTTCAGAAGCGACCTGCCCACAACAACAATAACAACAAGGTGGGGCTTGTCAACAGCGTGGTGGTGTTCACTCTGGACACGTGGCGGTGTTCACTCTAGAGGCGTGGCGGTGTTCACTCTGGACGTGTGGCGGTGTTCACTCCGGACGCGTGGCGGTGTTCACTCTGGACGCGTGGCGGTGTTCACTCTGGACACGTGGCGGTGTTCACGCGTCGAATAAAAAACATAGGACAAGTCCTTACTTACTAACAAGTCTTTACTAACAACTCCTTCCTTACTAACAACTCCTATTATTTTCATTGCTGGAGGGGTTTCCCCCCCTATCTGGAAATCCTGGCTCCGCCTCTGAGTGTGTGACGGTGTCAAGTTTGTATTTGCAGTAAAGTCAATTAACTTGATTGAGCGTGGAGTTTATATCAAAACAGTAGTTTATTTTAGTTTTCCTCTGGAACTCTTTGTAAGAATGGAGTCAAGAAGTTAACACAGCACACACGTGCAGCTGAAGTCAGATCTGCTCATCTCAGCATTCAAGGACATCGTGAGCCTGGCTGCCTTCACACCTCTAAGTTCCGATTGAACATTAATTTATGCATTTCTGCATAACACAAATATTATTTTCAACACCCTTTGCTATGTCAGCTGAATTTAGCTTTTATAAATATTCCTTTTGAAGCCAGACAGCCAATATTGTGTGCTCGGAATTTTGGGTTAACATTCATTTTGAAGATACGAGGGCTTCCAGGCATGTTTATGACCATTTGCCCTCTCATTGTGTGCCATAACAGCCCGTGTGATTAATTTGGGACACTTTTTCACTATATCATGAATATATGAATAAGTATAGACGTGTAAGCCACGTGTGACTGTGTATATATGTATTCCTCTATGCCTTGATACTGATGTGTAGATGGTGTGGATATTCTTTTTTTCTGTCTGCAGCTGTCGCTTCCTCTGCAGAATTGATCTGATGGAGCAAAGACACTCGGCTCGGCTCAAAAAGGCAACAATGCGACCGGTGTGCATACAGCACGGATTGTACTGCATATTTTAAACGGCACCAGAGAACTCACACAGGAGAGAAACCCTTCAAGTGCAGTGTGTGTGGGAAGGCATTTTCACAGTCATCTACTCTTGTAGCACACCAGAGAACACACGGGAGAGAAACCCGTCAAGTGCAGTGTGTGTGGGAAGGCGTTTACACATTTATCTACTCTTGTAACACACCAGAGAACACACATGGGAGAGAAACCCTTCAAGTGCAGTGTGTGTGGGAAGGCATTTTCACAGTCATCTACTCTTGTAGCACACCAGAGAACACACACGGGAGAGAAACCCGTCAAGTGCAGTGTGTGTGGGAAGGCGTTTACACATTTATCTACTCTTGTAACACACCAGAGAACACACACGGGAGAGAAACCCTTCAAGTGCAGTGTGTGTGGGAAGGCGTTTGCACAGTCACCACATCTTCAAATACACCAGAGGACACACACGGGAGAGAAACCCTTCAAGTGCAGTGTGTGTGGGAAGCCGTTTTCAGTTTCATCTAATCTTGTACAACACCAGAGAACACACACGGGAGAGAAACCCTTTAGGTGCACTCTGTGCGGGACGGCGTTTGCACTTAAACAAATTCTTCAAAAACACCAGAGAACACACAAGCATCAGAAGATCCACAAGGAGTGGAGTCTGAAATCAGCTTGTGAAAGTCAAAGTGCCGCAATGAGCCCATCCCTCATCAAACAAGAACCGGAAGAAAATCCCAACTTGGACACTTTTAAAGGTATCGAGGTGAAATGTGATGAAGTGATGGTGAAGAGTGAAGAAGTGATTGTGAAGAGTGAAGAAGTGAAGGTAAAATGTGAAGATGAAGATTCAATTCCAAAATCGGACCTTCACATCGATGGAGGCAACGTGAAGCAGGAGGAGAATTCTGACTGAGGCAGAGCGAGGCAACTCCCAGCAGTTTGTGGAAGTGGAGGTGTGGGTGGACTTCCTCCGAGACAATACAAAGTCAAATGGAGACCCGGTAGATGTGTAAGCTTGAGACGATGTCGCTCCAATAGATGCACCTTTGTCACCGGCCTTTAATGACAAGAATGTGAAGTTGAACACTCGGTTCCTAGGTTCAACCTGCAGGGTAAGAGCGGCCAGTCTTTGTGGGCCTGTGTGTTGGGTAGATTTCTAACTAGGAGCGAGAGCCAATAAGCTCCCAAGCATTCACTGTTATAAATTGCATTTATATGGTGCTTACTTAATCGCCTCGGCAACTCGGAGTTTTGTATCGTATCTCGTTTCAAACACTCGAAGAGCACCCCCAAGTAGCAGCTGCCCCTGTGTGGCACAAGGTGGTGGCCCTGCACCGGCCTGCATGTAGACAAGAGCCTGTCAGTAGAGGGCGATGGTTGATGTGGCACCTTGGTTGTGGAGTTTATAGGTAATGTTTCTAATTTGCTCAATTTTGACCCAGACACCAGCATTCGTTTTGAATGGCGCAATAGTATTAGTTAAAATGATTGTCAATAATTTAGAATGATTACTTGTCTGATGGTGTGCGCACATGTAACATTTTGTCTATAAGGGTCAAACATTGAATAAGTGATGTTAGGACAAAGTTTGTGTTTTGCAAGTAACCTGTACAGATCACTCGGGTGAGACTCATTGTTTTTGTGATACAGGTCAAAGGGTACTTTTGTGTTTTCAGGAAGCGTCTGCCTCTGGAGCAACTCATTGTCTTTTAAATAGTGAGCACGCTCGGATCATTAATCAGTTACAAGGCATACCAATTAAAAGTTACACGAAAAGGAGGAACATTCTCTACAACACGAATTATAATTTTGTATTATGTGTTGACATACATTTTGTCGAATTAGGACGAGAAATGGTCCTTGCTGATTGTAAAGTGACGAAAAAAATTGCACACGAGCGACGCATCCACGCAAGCTCCCGATGCTCCGTTTTGAAGTTTGAAAATGAAACAACTTTGAATTGCATTCTGTTTTGAATTACATAAATGTACTTCATTAAAAGCTTATTCATTGAAAACGATATTTCGTGTGAATTTTCTCTCGTCGTGAAGTAGATCGCCTTGCTGGGAGTTCAGTTTGATGCGGACTTTCACCTGTTTGGGATCACGGGATCGAGATGAGGCGACACAGAGCTGGCCGTGCGATAAGACCGCCGTCTGCAGATCAATTCCAACGCGATCAAACGTCTGTCCCTGCCCCTCCGTTGTTCATGCAGGGGGCACGTAGGTTTGCAGCGCCCCCTGCATGAAAGCGACGGAACGTGCAGCGTTCGTCACGAAGTTGTGAGTAAGCGCCATAACAAGGCGCTGTAAGCTGACCTGCCACCACGTGCACTGGTCAACAGGGAGCAGGCGAGAGAGAGCGAGGTGCGTGGGGTCGACCAAAGGTTAAACCCCCGGCCCCCCACCGTGACCGGAGACTAACACCCCTGACCCCCCACATGTCCCTAAGGCCCCTTAAGACCTTTCAGAAGGTTCTGGGACGGGGGGGGGGTCAGGAGGGGGAGGGGTGATCCCGACCTGGGGATAAAAGGCCGGCCCTCTGGACGGACCGGGCAGTGTTCACCAACTCAAGCCTGAGGACATCCGAAGACCTGAAGACTGGAACAGCACCCGGGGACCCTCAACTGAGGCTCTTGTTAGAGCCGGGTTGTAGCGGACCCGAGGTGAGCTCAGACACTCTGGGACCCTCCCCCAGCTCTAGCCAGAGCCGGGTTGTAGCGGACCAGAGGTGAGCTCCAGTACCCTGGCTGGGACGGGTCGTCCAGTCTTCCCTTAACGCCGGGCTAAGGGACCCGTGGGTGGCAGAGCCCGGAGTGTGCAGGCTGCGATAGAAACGAGGCTGTCACTCCCGTAGGCTATCGGGTGGAAGGGGTCGTACCCCTTCGTGTTTCAGTCGTGTGTAGAGCCGAGTTCGAAAGAGTTATCTTAAACAACTACGCTGGTTTGGTCGTCTGCGTGCGTATCTGGACGTTAATTTATTTACGGACCCGCCCAAACAGCTAGCTCTGATTCGTCGATAAAAATTAATAAAACAGCCGGCAAAAAGCCACAGCTCACTTTCATTCGACAAATATAAATAAATAAACCTGCCGAACAAAAGAGTCTCTTCGGTCAACAATTGCACCTACTTTCACGCAACACCATATTCACAGTGATGGTCGCAACGCAAAATCTACTGTAGGTACAGTGTTGCTGTTGCACCCGCCGAACACTGCGTTTTGGTGGCGATATCTCCCCAACGAAGAACGTCCGCGGCTGCAACCAAGAACCCTCCACTAATCAGATAGCCACATACATTTTCAATTCCAGAACTTTCAATAAAATCTGTTCATTATTGGTGGGGTTCGCTTCGACGGCCCATGCAGTGGACAAAACTGACTACTCTTTCGTACGCAGCTCCATCAATATTGCGCCCATTCCCTTGAAACCACTGTGCTTAATCTTTCATTGGGCCGAAACAAGTGTGTGCAAAGTGGCCCTACACAGTTCCCCGCCCTACATATCAAACCAGCGCTCGAGAAATTATGTCCGTGTTGCCTTCAATCTCATTGGACTAATTCATTATCCCTTACATTTAATTGCCTCAAAGTGGGCTGCTTGCTTTGTGGCGGCAGCACGCGTCAGTCAATCAGTCGTCCATTTCCAAACAAGCAGAAGCACACAGAAGGTAAGCGCTGTGTGATAGCATAGGTCTGCCAAGGTCTGCGCCGCAGTGGTGCAGTGCACTGTGGGCGCACATCCTGCGCTGTGTGAGTGTGGTGTGTATGCAAGTGTGCGAATGGTTGTTACGGTTATATACGTATAGTTATGTAAAAATGGGTGCTGCGTGCTGCGATTATTGGAGTCCCCAAACAACTTTACCTTACGAGTAGGCAGGGCTCGCTATACAGTGAGTCTTAGCGGACTGAGCTGGCAGCTTCACCTGCCGGGACCACGGCCAGTTGCGTAGCGCCCCCTACAGTTTCGCCCATGGGTCAATACCCCCATGGGGCAACCCAGCTGACTGTTTGATGGGTACAATGGGTACTATCCGGCTTATTAACATTATTATGTATTGACGTTGATCACGTCTCCATGGACGGCTTGCTGTCTACTTCCGTTGTGTAATTGAGATTTTGTGCATGCTGCTGATGGTAAGGGCATGTGTTGCATAATATGCAGCATGTGTCCGCGTATCATGTTTGCCACGGATGCAGTTGACGTTACTGTACATTTATCATGTTTTGGAGTGCCAATCCCATGCACTTTGAAATGTAATAAACTGTCTACAAAGGTTGCAGCCCGGCCCCCGCCGCTGTCACTCTCTGGCCGTTGCACAAGCCATATCGGAATTTGCGACATGCTAAAACAATGAGTACAGTGTGACACCACCCGGGTAACTCCCGGGTTCAAAATGGGCATGGGAAAGTGATCGCTTTATTGAGATGATTATGGTACTACCACAGGGTATTGTGAACGGTTCAGGAGGAGGAGAGGTCTGGATTTGTAAGTCTCACAGTACCGGTAAGAAGCGCCGGGTGGGGGATGCCCTCCACTGGGGTACTAATTCTGTCATTATTAGTATACGATCAAGCAATGTTTCTATCTGCAAGCTGTCATAACTGAAACGATCCCCGTTATTGTTCGATTGAGAAATGGAGTGACCCACACCTCTGATAACATATATGAGGAACCCAAAAATCTGATGCATGCGTAAAACACCCACAATGGGAATACGTAAACGTAAAAACACCAACAAAATATTTTTTTATAAGAAAAAAATAGGTGGCCCCTTGACGGATTTGTCTGTGTGTGTACATACAGACGGAAGATGCAGGGGCCAACCTGTGTGCGATCGGAACGGTGCAATTGCTGACCAATGTCACTGTGGATGGCGCACACGCTGACGCACACCGGAGCTGTGTCTTTGCCATGCAAGGACATGGTGGATGGTGGAGCGCATATGGATGGTGCGTTACGAATAAAATGAAACAAAACAAACCGCTGGAAGCAGCCATGCGAGCAGGCTACCTTGAGAGCGATCGCGAATGGGTTGCGTGTCTGGAAGAAGCCTCGCTCTTTCAGATGCCGTACCAGCTTCGTCAACTCTTCGCTACCATTCTGCTGTATTCCATGCCAGCAGATACGAAGGCTCTCTGGGATAAATTCTACGACGAATTGGCTCGCGATTACGAGTACCAGTACCGCCAGCTGACCAACAAAGAAGAAATGGTAAATCTTCTTGGTTCTTTCGGTAAAGTCACGTAGAAGGGAAGTAATAAAATAATAAAAATAAACATAATAAAATAATTCTCACGACGTTTTGGCCACAACGCAAGCAGCCATCCTCAGGTGAAAACCAGGTCTGTCGAGGCGACAGCGTCTGAATGAATCAGCACACGTGCTTGGAGCTGGGTTGGAAGGGGGGAAACGGCGCCTTGACAAAAAAAATTGCATATCAAGAGGAATTTAGCATATTTATGGGAAATGCAGGTATGTGATTAGTACTACCTATGCCCGTGCATTATGCATGATTAGCAGCATCAAAGGGAGATGATATGGGAAATGCAGGTATGTGATTAGTACTACTTATGCCCGTGCATTATGCAGGATTAGCAGCATCAAAGGGAGGGGATATGGGAAATGCAGGTATGTGATTAGTACTCCTTATACCGGTGCATTATGCTGGATTAGCAGCATCAAAGAAAATAAAATAAATGGTAAAGTTCAAGACCCTTCACAGCCTCCACGAGTTCCTCACGGCAGGTGGGATGGCTCTGTCGGACTTTGACGACCTCCCGCAGCTTTCCGAGTATCCACACTTGGTCTTGGACTCGATGCTTGAGAACAACCATATCCGCCGCGAATTGGACACGAAGGACTTCCCATTTCGACTTCGGCGCAAACAGTTCCCCATTGTCCCAGCATTCGCGATGACCATCAACAAGGCGCAAGGGCAAACTGTTCACAACCTGGGATTATATCTACCAACGCCATGCTTCTCGCTCGGCCAACTGTACGTGGCACTATCGCGGGTCACGGCAAGATCCAACATCAAGGCGCTTATTGAGGGACCTGACGACGAGGAGGAAGACGGAGTGTACACGAAGAATATCGTGTATCGCCAGATATTTCAATAAGTTGCATTCTATATTTGAATAAGTTGCATTCTTTAATATTGTCGATTGAGCGTCTCATAAAAATTAATATAACCTCACAAAAATAAACATAAAACAATCGCCAAAACATGTCTATTGTGTCCAGCCACTTTCAACTCCCCACCAACCAAGGATATACACAACGCCCGCGAAGCGGGTGGCGACTGCTAGTTTGAATAATTTGCATTCTTTAATATTTTCGATTGAGCGTCTCATAAAAATTCATATAACCTCACAAAAATAAACATAAAACAATCACCAAAACATGTATATTGTGTCCAGCCACTTTCAACTCCCCACCAACCAAGCATGTACACACCACCCGCGAAGCGGGCGGCAACTGCTAGTCGTTACAATTGTAATGACTCCGGACTCAGACTGCAGAGGGTTCTTTTATTTAGCCTTTGACGCGGTTTCAGACCCCAGGCGTCACGATATAGCAACGACGACGACGAGACAGCAACCAGCCACACAGCCCCAAACCTCGTTCCTCCCCCTCTCTCATTCTCGGCGTGAACCTCCGCCCACACTTGGTCTCGCCTTCCCTTCTCGAACTCTCTCTATCTTGTTGTCACCACTTGTCCCTTAGTTGACGCACTGTCTTTACATCACCCACCTCTATGACCTCTACCTGTCCCCGCCATGGGCGGAGCAACTTGGATTTTCCCGGTGGCACCTGTAGGCAATACAACCATGCCCTGTCCCCCACTGCCCATGGAAGCACGTGTTCCCGCTGCCCCGAGTTCTTTTCATCAGCGGATTGCGCTCTGGTGGGGAAAGGTCCTCGTTATGAATCGTTTCGCAACGTTCAGGTCCAGAATACCGAAGTATACCGGGAATCACCTGCAGTTAAAAAACATGTAAATTGATAACACTATAGACAATAACACTAAACATTAAACGACAAAAAAAATATCAACTGGTTTTATAATTTATAGCACCATAAACGGAGGTACGGTATTTAAATCTCATTAGAAGTATTAAAATCGCACTCTACACATATGTATGTAAATTATTTGTTCAATCTAACCGGGGGTCGGATATGTGAACTGTGGGGGGTAAATGGCAAGAATCGCATTCAAATTTTAGAATAACAATAGGGTCGTATTAGCATTTTTCTGTGCTTGAATGTATGTTATGTGAAAATGCAAATCGTTAGTCGTAAATGCGAGGGAGGGGTTAAGAGGTGCACGTTTAATCCAGTGTTAACATTTATTTTAGCATCATGTTTAAGGACACTGTTGTTGATAAGAATTCGTCTGGACATGGCACGTGCCTTGTTCTACTCGATCAACCAAAATTAGTACAATTTCGGTCATACAGGAGTGTGATTTCATTCATGAGTAGTATTCACAGAGCCCCGATGACACTAATCTACCTAAAGTTATGGTTGAACTAAGTAATCTTGAGTGACTTAATTCTCAGCTCAGACATGATCATCGCAATCATTTCCAAAGACGTGTGCAGTCCTGCGAGAGCAGGTCCTGACTACAAACAGCTGGGCAGCAGAATCGGAAGTCGCTGCGTCGCCCTGGAAATGTGATGTTGCTGCTGTTGTTGTTGCTGCTGTTGTTGCTGCTGGAGTTGCTTCTGTTGCTGTGATATAGGCAGGGAGGTGGTGTTCCGTGATGGGATGACGCATTTGATTAAAGCCTTTGACCAAACTCACCCGATTGACGCCCTTGATCGTCGCATTTGATCAACTCTGATAATGTATACTCTCACATGTTAAGCTCTATCATAGTGAAACATATTATAACCTATGAACTACAACCTATCCATTGTAACGCTGTAAAAATTAACCCGTAAAAACGAAGTTTTTCACTATAAATCCTTTATATGCGTGGCGGCTAGAGTCATCTCGTCCTCTGGCTTGAGATTGCTGCCACCTAGGGGTCAGATGATTGCCTGCCACCATTAAGCAATTGCTAATTAAATATAATTTATTTTTTCCTTAAAAGTGTAAAATTTTGGGGAAAAAAATTCACGAAAATAAATTGTCACGCACAACGAGTCTGTGTGCAAAATGTCAACTCGATTGGATCACGGGAAGTGGGTTAAAGAACGACTGAAATATGTGTACGGTCGTAAGCGCGCAAGCAAGCAAGTGAACTTAATATAAAGGATTTAAAAATAATATTACCTATTGGGTTTCACTCCCTCGTCGAGAAGGCCGCTCTCTTCCTTTTATGAAGTTACATGCTAATTTCTCTGCATTCACTTTAAATCGAGGACAATTGTTTTCATTTATTCAAAATAAGCGCACAATTACACACTGAGATGCACTTACATATTCATGCATGAAGCACAATGGGCACATTACCCTTCCGTATGTTAATATACATGCATATTGTACCTTCCAAAATTAACAATCGAATGCAAATATCCTGAAAGACAAAGGATTGGATCTTAGGGGGGGAGTTATAAGGCGGCTCAGAAGCAGAGCTCAATGCCATTTCGAGAGGGAACTTGATGACGTTGGACGCTCGACTCGTCGCTCTGCTGATCGCCCTTCAACCGCGAGACAACGCAGCCTGGCGAGCACAATTGCTGTGTCGACAGTTAGGCGACTTTGCGTCGGGAGAGTTCGTAAATGGGGCGGTATATGACAGCCTTCGCTGCTGTCGACGGGGCCAAGCAGCGAGTGTTTAACTCCATTGTTTCAGAATCCGTGTCATCAACCGGTCACAGCGCCTTACCCAAACTACATCTCCCCAACAAGGCAGCCTTCCCTATGCTGTGTATTTTAGCAGTATATTTACGAATGCACTTGATGATAACAATTTGTCTAGAAAAGGCAGGCGACTTGTTCTACCAACACGATTTCAAATTTCGATCCGAAAGAAGTATGAGTTCATTCATGAGTAGTATTCACTAAGCCCCGATGGCACTAACCTACGCACAATTATGATTAAACAAAGTAAACATTAGTCGCTCATCCCAGCTCAGACATGATGATGATTATAGCAATTATTTCCAAATCCGTGTCGGGTCCCACGAGAACAGGGCAAGGCCACAAACTCTCAGATTGAAGAAGTCGCTGCTTTGCCATCGAATGGTTTCGTAGCTGCTGTAGTTGCTTCTGTTACTGTTATATCGGCAACATGTTGGTGTCCCGTGATGGGATAACGTCTTTGATAAAAAAAAAAAACTATGATCGAACCTACCAGACCAACGCCCATCGATCGACGTCTTGGATATACTCTCACATTGTAAACTCTCACATTGTAAATTCTCACACTGTGAACTTTAACATTATGAACTTCAACAATGGTAACTTAAAAACATTCACATATACATTTGAAGAATCTACAAATTACTGTAAACTAGTGTTATAGTAAACTCTAAATTTGTGAACTCTAACAATATAACCTATGAGCTATACATTATAACGCTATACAATAACATTATTAACTAGTTCTAGATTTGAAGCTTTCGTGACTGCAAGGATTAATACTCTTAGTTCTTTCGGTAAAGTCACAGACATAATTTCAACCGTGATGATGGGTACAAACTTAGTAATCAATAGAAAGATGTTATCAACCATGCAAAAAATATTTAATTACACATTTTTGGACCATCTTATCTGACAGGCACTATTTTACTTCACCGAGTGTTAACATCCCTAACGTTTAACAGTACTCTTTATTGGCAGCCAACACTGGTATAAACATGAGCATTTCCGCTCCTTTTCTATTATGTACATCCACAGTTACTTGCGCAACACGTCCCTGACCACGAGTCCATTCATCCCACAGTGACTTGCGCACAAACAACATAACAAAGAGCGGCTTAATCGTATCTGATTCATTTACCCACCCAGCAGTATAACAAAATCAGTAATTGACCACTTCATAACTCCTCCTCCCTTGATCACTATATAAGGTACAGATATTTTGCTGTGACGGTTTCACCTGAAGACGGAAGCTTGTGTTGCCTCCGAAACGTCGTGATTTTTATTGTTTTATTTGTATTAATTTTAATTTAATTTTTTACCTACGTTACTTTACCGAAAGAACTAAGAGTATGAATCCTTGCAGTCACGAAAGCTTCAAATCTAGAATCATTACCACCCTTCATAATCACCACCCATCATCATCATCACCACCATCCATTATCAAGAAACATCATCACCACCAATCATAAATAACAAACACACACATGTACAAACATAGATATGTAACCTGACACAGACGTAGATAACAGACACACACAAATAAACAATCTCATTAACAACTTAATCATAAAAAGCCCATATTACCACTGCCAGGATAGGTGCACACAGACACATCCTTTACACAATAATAATTTACATGGAACTCAAATGCACACTTAGTACAACCACCTCACTCACTTAAATATAACTACAGATCAATAACTATACTACAAACCTGAATTTAAAAGTAAAAAAACCAATGGGATGGTGTTCATACGCTTGAAATGTAATGAATGAAATGCAAGTTAATAATTCCAATTAAACAAAAAATAACTACGAACAAATATGAAGCCTGAGGCCTAGGTATATGCCAGGCCTGATGGCCAGGCATCGCTTCAGTCCTCGCCGCAGTAACGGCGACATCAAAGACAGCACTAAGCAAGGGGGCAAATGTTAAATGTCGAACCGAGGACTCTGCTGTTTCCGGTGACGCACACCACCCGCAATGCACCACGTGGTGCGCCCGCCAAGCGCGTGGGGGCGGAGCCTCGCTGTAGTGACGTCACCTCTGTTACGTCATAGCCACGCCTCCACCCGCAGTCGAGAGGAATGCGCACGAGTGAGCAGCAGCAGAAGAAGCCTTTGCAGAGCGAATCCTCAACGAGGTGAGCGTCCCTGTTGACGATGTGTGTTGTTTATTTTTATTGCACGTTTTGACTACAAACTAAAGCTTCATTATTTTTGTGTATGTTGGTATTTGGATTTTCTGCAACCAAATTAGGACTATTAGTTAGATTACTTGGCATGCTCTGATATGTTACTGTTACTGTTGTAGTACCGTCGAATACAGGTTGACACCCGGGGTAGAGGCACACTGAGTTTTATTACAACAACCGTCGTGACATACACACTTGAGGGGGTATCGGCCCCCTCACCCGTCTTTCTGGGGACACCTCTCCTAGCTAACCCTAGCCTGCCTCAGAGTCCTCCTCTCGTGGACTAGGGGAGGCTATCTTGGCCCGACACTGGTCAGTCGGGCCCGGTACTCAGAGTCCAGACCAACCCTGGCTCTGGCTCTGGCACCACGCCACTGGCTCGAGCCTGCGCGGTCCTGACAAGGACGGCGTAGCAGGGGGAGACCAGGGCTCTATCTGGGACGTCTTCCGTCTTCTCTTCTTAGCTAACCCAACTCTCCCTAGCCCCCCGATACATTCCCCTTTTATACATCCCCCTCCCTGAGGGGTGGGGCCCCGGGGGATCGTAACGTCCGAAGCGCGGACGTCGTAGAGGGCACCTGCCCGTGCACTGACGTAGCCCCGCCCACTGTGCTAGTTTCCCGTTGGATCCCATACATATCAGCTCGACACATATTTCCTCCGTAAGACCCCTACATCACCCCCCCCTGTACAGCTCGCAGCCGTCCCGGCTGCAACATCGACAATAAAAGTTTATTCAGCCCTCGATACCCCAGCGTGTGCCTCATTTTTATTTTTTTTCCCCAACAATAACGCAACGAGCAGGACAACAGGAAGAAAGAAAAAAAATAACCCGACGAACCCCCCCCGCGAATAAATACGAAAACCGTAGGACGAGCGTATATACACGTGTTTCTTTACCTGGAGTCCCCCTCCAGCCCCCCACAGAAGACGCACAACACACACAACACACACAACACACACAACACACACAACACACACAACACACACAACACACACCCAATAATCGTACAACGCAGCGCGGCACGTGCCGGGAACACAGCACGGACGCCCCACACCGTGAGCACAACATGCGAATGTACACCGGAAAGAGAAGCCACAAAAGACGCAAAAAAAAAAAAAATTTCTTCTCTCTTTTTTTTCTCACAAGAGTTTGCGCATTTTTGCGCGCGTCCTCGCCGCAGGCCCGTCACACGGGACAGGCGCGGCCGGCAGGTCGTCGGCCGGCAGGTCGTTGGCCGGCAGGTGTTCATCACAGAGCGAGTCTGTTGCCGACGTCGCAAGACCCTCAGCATCACCTGCGGGGGTCGTCGGGCGTGAGCCCGTCACTCCCGGTGCGCCTGGGGGTGGGACAGCTGGCAGCACGTTAGGCGGGAGCAACGGAGAAGACCCCTCTGAGTCGGACGCCCCCCCACATGCTTGGCCACGCGCGTGTGTAGTGGGATCTCGCACCGCAACGAAGGGTTTTAGCCTGGCAGGGTGTACAAACCACCGGCGCCTCCCCCATTGAATGCGCACGCACTGAGGTCTCAGGACCTCAACCACCTCGACGGGACCCCGCCACGGTCGCAGCAGTTTAGAGGAGGACGCGAGCGGTACCTGGGGACAGTGCAACCATGCCCTGTCCCCCGGCTTCCACTGTATTACATGCGCGCGACCCATTCTGAGGCGCTCATTAGCCCTCTGCCGCCTGGCAGAATTTTGCATGGCAGCATCCCGAGCCTCCGTTAATTTTTCCAGGTTGAATTTTACGTGTTCGGCCAATTGAGTTTTTCCTTGCGGCGCCGGGATCTGCAGTTGGGCCTGAACAGGTGGCTCCGGTTCGCGGCCATACATAAGGAAAAAGGGGGAAAATCCCGTCGCAGTATGGGGGGCCAACCGGTATGCTGACAGGACCCCCTGAATTTTCAAATCCCAATCCGTCTGTGAGTCAGAAACGTGCTGCGACAGCATCGACGTGATGGTACGATGCAACCGCTCGACCATCCCGTCGGTTTGTGGGTGATATGGAGAGGTGCGAATCTTTTTAGTGCCAAGGATGTCACAGACCTGTTTGAGCAATTTGCTTGAAAAATTTTTACCCTGGTCGGTCAGCAGCCTCTCGGGAGCACCTTTGTCAAGGATGTATCCCTGGACAAAGGCCTCCACGATGGCTGCCGCCGACTGGTTGGCCAGGGGCCAGGCCATAGGCCAGCGTGTGAAATATTCAACCCCGGTTAGCAAATACCTATTTCCCCTAGGGGTGGCGGGGAACGGTCCTAGAATGTCCAGCGCGACGAGTTCGTTCACCCGGGAAACCCTGATAGATTGCAGGGGCGGGTTCGACTCCTTCGCTGGTGGTTTGCGCTGCGCACATCTAGGGCACGATGCTAATAGATCCCCGACATCCCTTGTCATGCCCGGCCAAAAGAAATCAAGTTGGAGCAAGGCCAGGGTCTTTTGGGTACCCAGGTGGAGGAGGCGCTCGTGAGCGGCCCACACCACCCTACCCCGTAACCCCGAAGGGACCACCAGCCGGTGGCGATGGGATTTCCCGTCCCAATGCATTAACAACCCACCGAGCATTTCCCATGCGTCGGCATCACCCCTCCCCCGCCCCCGGTCCCTGACGCGGCGGCGCAACGCAAGGAGGGAAGTATCTTCCATTTGCAACCGGCCCCATTCCGTAGCAGGCAACCCCAACAGGGAATCAGAACCCTGTTGTGCGATAGAATTAGTCATTGATGCTGCGTCATCAGCAGCCGCCAAGACCGGGACAGGCAATTCAGCAGGATGCCTGCACCGACCCGACCCCAGGAGGCATGCGCATTCGGGGGTGGTCGGCATGCGTGACAGGGCGTCCGCGTTGGTGTGGCGAACGCCCTTACGGTACGTGGTCTGAAAATCAAAATCCTGGAGAACCTCCAGCCATCGAGACAATTGTCCCGATGGTTGTTGGACTCGCAGGGCGTACTGTAGCGCTGCATGGTCTGTACGGACGGTGAAACACTGTCCGTACAGATACGGCCGGTACTGCTGGATGAAGTAGACAATTGCCAGCAGTTCCCGACGCGTGACACAATATCGTTGCTCCGCTGGAGACAACACTCGGCTACCGTACGCGACCACCCGTTCGACGCCCTCGACCACCTGGGACAGCACGCCCCCAATACCTGTGTTGCTCGCGTCAGTATCGAGCACAAAGGGTTTTGAGAAATCTGGATAAACCAGGGGAGGGGCATTAACCAGAGCGTCCCGAAGTGAGCGAAACGCAGCCTCCTCCTCCTGTCCCCAATGGAAACGGACCCCCTTTGACGTCAAAGCGTGCAGGGGTTTAGCAATGGTGGCAAAGTCCGCGACAAAACGTCGGTAGTATGACGCGAAACCCACAAAGCTCCTGACCTCTCCCACCGAGGTGGGAGTCGGCCAGGAGCTGACGCACTGCGTTTTGGCGGGATCGGTAGCAATACCCGAGCGCCCTACGATGTGCCCCAAATAACGTACCGATTCGCGCAACAAATGACACTTTTGGGGTTTAAATTTCAAATTAGCAGCCCGCATTTTGAGGAAAACGGCCCGCAACCTCTGGAGATGCTCGTCGAATGTTCTGCTAAAGACGATAACGTCGTCCAAATAGATTAAACACGAATCCCACTGCAATCCAGCCAAAACCAATTCCATCAATCGCTGGAAAGTCGCCGGCGCCGAGTGTAATCCCATCGGCAACCGGTTAAATTGGAAGAGACCATGTGGCGTACGGAAAGCGGTTTTAGGCTTAGATTCATCATCCAGAGGAAGCTGCCAGAATCCCGAAAGCAAATCCAATGTGGAGAAGAATCGCGCCCCCGCCAAGGCGTCGAGTGATTCATCAATACGGGGAAGCGGGTATGCGTCAGCAACGGAAATTTTGTTGAGGCGGCGAAAATCGACGCAAAACCGCAACGATCCATCCTGTTTCTTTACCAGAACGATCGGTGCTCCCCACGGGCTGGTAGAGGGAGAAATGATATCGGCGGCTAACATGTCATCAACAGCCGATTTGACATGGTCCTTCTCGGCGGGACTCAGCCGGAAGGGATTTTGGCATATGGGCGCGCTGTCACCAGTATCAATATGGTGACGCAGCAAATGGGTGCAGCCCAGATCGAATTTGTTTTGACTAAACACATCGGCGAATTCGCGCAATAGTGTCCTAAGTTTTTGACGCTCTACATTCGACAGGTCCGTCGATCCCGCACAAAGCGCCTCAAGCCACCCTTCATCGGTGTCCGAATGTGGAGTCGGCAGAGTGGCAGCATGCACGTGATTTGCGACAGACTCCTCACAGGGCACCGGCGTTGCGTGAGCAAGCACGGTCCCCTGGGGAATTACCACGGCCTGCGACCCCACATTGAGGACCGCGATGAAGGGGTCCCCGTCCCCCCTTACAATGGTCTGAGCGGGAATCAAATGCGGCCCGCTAACCCCAGCCCTAGATGGGCCGAGCAGGACACCCTGGTCCCCAACACCCTTAGCGAAGGGCCTACGAAGCTTCAGGGGTACCAACATTTGTGCCCCTGGCGGCACGCGAACCGTCTGAACTACAAACGCGGGTACCGTCGCGAGCGCCGAACGATCCGTA
This sequence comes from Lampetra planeri, assembly GCF_965212315.1. NCBI lineage: Eukaryota > Metazoa > Chordata > Hyperoartia > Petromyzontiformes > Petromyzontidae > Lampetra > Lampetra planeri. The sequence goes on from NC_136179.1 coordinate 2,713,675, forward strand.
GTAGGGGAAGGCAAAAACGCCATCCGCCGTCCCGACGGGAGTTCAATGCAACCCTGATTAATCATGATCCGAATCGGCATTTTGCCCAAGAAATCCGTCCCCAGCAGGCACGGAACCGCCAGCGAGGAGGACACAAAAATAGGGCCGGACAATTTAATATCACCGATCGAAATTTGCGCGCGAATCTGCCCCATGATACCCAGTGAGCCCCCGTTAGCAGCGTAGAATGGCACATTAACCGGTAGCAAGGGACGACTTTGGACAGGGAGAATGTTGTATATTAGTTCCGAAATGATGGTTGCCGACGCACCTGTATCGACGAGGATACGCACTTCGACCCCGTCAATATACCCTACTACGGCCGACGAGCCCGACGGCGCAGCTAGAACGCGATGGGCCAACACGGACCACTGGGTTGGTTCGAATTTGGTCCCCATAGTGGTTCGTGTTGGCCCCATGGTGTGCAATGTTGGCCCCCCGTTCGTTGCGGTGTGTACATGTGTAACGGGTGTGTGCTTTGGCCAAACATGTGGGGTGCCGCGACTCGCCGGGTCATGTCGGTGGAGCTTGGGAGGAGGAGGAGGAAGGCCGGCGTCCCGGCGAGGCGTCGTCCCCCGCTGTCGAGGGGAACGGCACCCCAAGGCGACGTGGCCCCGGACGCCGCAGTTATAGCAGCGCGGGAGCGCAGGTGGTGAAGACGGGCGGTCGGGGCGGGTCGGGCCATCCCGGTCCGCCCGCGCTCCCATCCGTTGCTGCTGTCGGAAGTCGGCGGCGTAGACCTCCTCCGTCGGTGAGGTGACGGCAGCCACCGTACGGCCGGCAGCTGCCCTGCTGGCCTTCCTTCGCTGCGACAGGAGGTTGGCGTGGAGGAGCCGCGCCGCTTGGAGGGAACCCATCTCCACGTCCTCCTGCGCGACGATGGCGACGTCCAGGTCGTCCGCCAGCAGAAGGATCTTCTCGGTGACCATGGCGTCGACGCCTTGGTCATCCATACGAGGGAAGGCCGTCTTTGCGAGCGCCAGAAGGCTGGTACGGTAGGCGAGGGGCGACTCCTTCGCACCCCGCTGGCGGTCGTAGAATCGCTGCCTACACTCCGCCGAGGGTCCGTAAACCCCAGCCAGCAATTGCAGCGCCATCTGAAGAGTAGAGCGCTTGTCCCTCGATGCGGACGTAAGAGCGGCGAGGGCGTCGCCGTCAAGGAGCGCCGGTAGTGCGCAGAGGGCTTCGTCGTCCGACCACCCCGCCATCTCTTGATGCGCGAGGAAGCGCCGCTGAAATCCCCCCCAGTCGCCCTCCTCAGCCACGAACTCCTTCAGCGGGGGTAGCCTTTGGTGTAGTGCCGCGACCGCCGTGGAGGGCCGCACTTTGATGTCCCCGCGACTCGGCCGAGCGTCAGCACGAACGGCAGCTGTAATCGCCTGTCGCGCAGATAGTGACGCTCCGTCCGAAGGCGGTGACGCGGCAGCTCCAGCGGAGTCGATGTCGGACCCAAAGTTGAGGTTGGCCACGCCCTCGGCAGCTGCTGCGGCGATGGCGGGACTTTCAAAAGTGCCGTCGTTAGAAATGGCGGGAAGGTGTAACGGCCGTCGGCTGTCCTCGCCTCGCGGTGGTCCAGCAGCCCCCAGCCGAGTGATGGTCTCGAGTGTGGCGGCAGCAGCGTATAGCAGCTCCGCCAACCTCGCGTGCGCCAGCCGCAGCCCGTCGGACAGCAACTCCCCTTCCTCCCGATGGCCCGGTAAGGACGCATTCGGTCCCGGCTGCTCGTTGGCCCCATCAGCCGTCTCTGGTACCGCACTTCCCGCGGTGTCCTCCGCCTCCTGCACCCCGGCCCGAGCTGTTCGGCGCGTGTCCATGTTCGTTGTTGTTTACTTCTGACGCCAGATGTAGTACCGTCGAATACAGGTTGACACCCGGGGTAGAGGCACACTGAGTTTTATTACAACAACCGTCGTGACATACACACTTGAGGGGGTATCGGCCCCCTCACCCGTCTTTCTGAGGACACCTCTCCTAGCTAACCCTAGCCTGCCTCAGAGTCCTCCTCTCGTGGACTAGGGGAGGCTATCTTGGCCCGACACTGGTCAGTCGGGCCCGGTACTCAGAGTCCAGACCAACCCTGGCTCTGGCTCTGGCACCACGCCACTAGCTCGAGCCTGCGCGGTCCTGACAAGGACGGCGTAGCAGGGGGAGACCAGGGCTCTATCTGGGACGTCTTCCGTCTTCTCTTCTTAGCTAACCCAACTCTCCCTAGCCCCCCGATACATTCCCCTTTTATACATCCCCCTCCCTGAGGGGTGGGGCCCCGGGGGATCGTAACGTCCGAAGCGCGGACGTCGTAGAGGGCACCTGCCCGTGCACTGACGTAGCCCCGCCCACTGTGCTAGTTTCCCGTTGGATCCCATACATATCAGCTCGACACATATTTCCTCCGTAAGACCCCTACACTGTCATTGTTTAGACCCAAAGCAAGTTAACTTTTAAAACGTTCATAACTAACCTGTTTAAATCTCATATAATATGATTAACATGTCTATAATTATTGTGTTCTGATTGCCTGCATAATTGTGCCCTGCATTGCATGTATTGAATGTTATCCAACACGGGGGAGGAGTCTGCCTTTTAGTTCAGACCCTAGCTGCTGCCATAGACGTCTCCTATCTGTGACGTCACAGCCACATGGGCGGTACCTCTGACATCACGTGACCTACGACGTCATTCTCGGGTTATAACAAATAATTTAAGTATGGTCATTTGACCCCAATGACCTACAAGACATAGGGGGGCCTATATCAAGCAGTCGATTAATAACAAATGGGCTGTGCATCAACATGCTTGTCTGGATTAGAGGTTAAACATCACGGTTATGTCTGGCGATTATGTTTAATGCAATAGGCAGTTGGATTAAACATGTTCGCGTGGGTGGATGAGTGAGTGATCTGACGCACGCGTGAGTGGGCAAACAAGCGAGTGAGTGATTTGATTGGTACAGCGAGTGGTCAAATATGTAATAATTGAGAGGATGAGTGATTCAAAAGGTTGCTAAATCTGAGCGTTTTTACAACCTCCCCAGGCCCTCCAACATCAAACAGAAACAATTCCTTCCCAACAACATGGACAGACAACGCAAGTGGGCTGACATCTTGGAGGACTATGATGGTAAGTCCCAGTTACCTGCATCACGTGGCATTTATGCAGAGGAGGCAGCTCCCTGATTAATTATTTTTAGTGAACGTGGCTTGGTGGTGATGGAAAGAGGTAAACGGTCAAGGGTGGCAGACAGCATGGATTTAGAGCTGCGTTTCAGGCATCTTTGTTTAAACGGGGGTCTCAAGTTCATGAAATTGATGATCTCAACATGCTTACAAAAATATTTACTTGTAAAGTTTTACTGCCATGTGATTAATATTTCTCAACAGCAGGTCATGTTATGTGTTAAGAGGTAATTACAGGGATCTCAGAATTAGTTCCGTGAATCTTCACGTGTTTCGTTCTCTAAGACATTACTCGTCCTTTGAATTAATTTAAATTTCCGTAGCCCGGGAGTCATGGCGCCAGTCGATCACGTGGGGGGACATTATGGATGAAGTGGACCCTTTCCCAGGCCAAAGCTACGAGCATCCCTCCCCAAAGGTGTGTATGGGGTCCATGGGGGTCAAACACCACATTCTCACACCATTTCACCACACCATTGCACCAAAACATCACTACAACTCACATTATCTCTTCACGTCACCTTTCTCATCACACCACCACCAACTCAATACACCGTCACAGAGCCTCAATGCGTCAATACCATCACGACACCATCTCTCCAGAACATTCCACAATTTCACCTCTCTATATCACAACACCATCTCCCAACACTATCACTCCATCTCTCCACCATCACGTCATGCCATATCCCACTCGTACAGGCAAATGAAGTCGCCATTCATTACCAATGAAGACAGAATGATATCATGCAATCTCATGAATTATGTCTGTGAGCTGATTGGAAGTTGCCATTCCAGTTGCCCATTATGGGTGCTGCAATAAAATTTGTCCAGATCATGGGCATCCAGATCTTTACAATGGAACATTCTATATAAACTATTGCCCGTGATGTTTGTTGCAACAATCGCCATGAAATCGTTGTAGACTATCACTGCATTAAGTGCGTGTATTGAATTTGTGAGAATATGAGGATGTAACATGTATTTTGATAACATTAGGTGATGGTGTATATTCATACGTGTGCTAGCATGTTTGCATGAGTTAATGTGCATTATTGCATCCGTACATAGATGTGCACGTATGCATTTTTGTTTGTCTATGTGCCCGTCCATGTTTGTGTGCCTGCGAGAATGGATTTTGTCCTGAGTGTGCATGTCTAAATGGTCATGTGCTTATCTTCGCGTGAACAGAGGAGCATTGGGGAGGTGAAGAACTTCAGCGGAGTGAAGCGTCTCCAGGAGGACAAGCGCCTTGCGAAGGTTTAATGCACAATGGAAGAGAAGCGCCCCAATGAGGTGAAGCGCCTCGCCAAGTTGAAGCACCAAACGGAGCAGAAGTGCCTTCGAAATAATATCCTCAACGACGTAAAACGCGTCATGGAAAAGCGCCTCCTTGAAGAAACGCGCTTCACGGAGGAGAAGCGCCTTCGCGAGGTGAAGCGTCTCAAGGAGAAGCATCTGGAGGAAGAGAAGCGCCTCATAGATGTGAAGCGGGTCAAGGAAGAGAAGCGCCTCATGGAGGAGAAGCGGGTGGAAGAAGAGAAGCGCCTTGTCGAGGAGCAGCGCCTCATTGAGGTGCAGCGGGTCGAGGAAGAGAAGCACCTCATGGAGGAGAATCGCCTCTTTGAGGTGAAGCGTCTCATAGAGCTGAAGCGTCTCGAGAAGAAGAAGACGCATCTTGAGGAGAGGCGCTTTCGCAAGGTGAAGCTCCTCGAGGAGAAACGTCTCATGCAGGAGAAGCGCCTCGTTGAGGTGAAGCGTCAAGAGGAGGAGGAGGAGCACTTGATGGAGGAGAAGCGTCTTGTGGAGCAAAAGCGCCTCGAGGAGGAAGAGCGCCTCGCCAAGATCGAGCGACAATGGCTCCAGACCGATACCACCAGCAGCACCACCACTACCACTGACACCACCTCCACCACCGCCGCCATCGCCTCCGCCACCACCACCACCGCCGCCACGTCCTCCAATCCTGTGTGGGGCCCAATAGCTCCGAGCTTTGGAGAAGAGGGCTTCCAAGAAGATAAAGCAAACTCCGGAGTCGCTGAACCACGGTAAACCACTCTGCGTGTGCGCCCTGTGTGTTTATTTTTGTTATTTATTGCCATGCTTCTCACGCAGCATCAGCCTTACTCGGTCTCAAAACTTTTTTTCAGGAGGATTCTGCCAAGTTTGCTCGCATTTTGCAAGAAAGTTGCTACTGTTTGCGATCCAAATTGAACGATTTGCATTGCTTGTGTGGGTTCAGTAACAGGGAGAAAGCTGCAGAACCTCCCCAGAACAGGGGGCTGCACAATCCACACGGAGAATGTGGCCAAACGTGGAAATCAAACCCAGGTCAATGTTGCTGTGACGCACAGGTGCTCAAGCCTGTCGTGCTCTCAAAATTCACAGACACTGCAAACCCCACGTGTACATTCCGCTATTCTGTGGACATATTTATTTTTCATAACTGATTTCTGGGTTGGACCACGTAACGAAGTGGGCATATCTTCTCCATGTAACCCTCCATCCACCGTGATATTTTCGCTGACTATCGCCTGTTTCCAGGCCAGCAGCCAAGTCGCCTTGTCATATGCACAGCGACAGCTACCACTGAGAGAGGTGTCCAATTTAAAACGCGATGAGATGAGAAATGCGAGAGGCTCATCGCATGCAATGCACTCTGAGATGCATTCGACGTCAAGGGAGGTGGCTCTCTCGACCACAAATCACTGACGGACACTTTTTTGAAATCGTGGATGTGTTGAAGCGACCAAATGGTCGTGCACTCATTCTTCACCGCTTACAGTTCAGATCTTGCTTCCCGCCCTGGCTATTATTGCTGCTGCATTGACCACACAGATCCACACCCATTCCGTCACAGTGGACGTTCAGGATCTCTACGGATGCCATTTGAAATGCTTAGGACATCATGTGCAAGGGGTCAATTAGAATATACATATAGAAAATTTTCAATCTAGATTTGAAGTTTTAGTGACTACAGGGATCCATACTCTTTGGTTATATCGGTAAATTCACGCGGGTATGAAATAAAATAAATTAAATTAAATCACGACGTTTCGATGGCCATGTTGTTATTGCAAGAACGTTTCTTGCTGTGGTTTTCTCACCTGATGATAATTGCTTGTGTTGCAATCGAAACGTTGTGATTTTATTTATTATATTTTATACCTACGTGACTTTATCGAAAGAACCAAAAAAATGTCACTTCAAATTATTCAGCTAAATTTGCACAGCAACGCCACCCACTACTGTTAAACTACAGCAGTCTGTGTGAGACACAGCTGCACCTATCTCAAGGATAGTCTGGCGCCATGAGAATGACAGCACTAATACTAAGCACACTCACTGGCCATGTCGTTATTGCTGTTTCTATTCAGCTCGAATTAATCCGCCACACATTCCACCCACGGACGATGGGGAGATGGCCATGTCTCCCGTAGCAGCAAGGTGGAACGGTGTCGTGTTGTCTCTTCACAGATCTGAGCCAGTGCAGCCCTCCTCCTCACTCGTCCAGGCCTTTGAAGTGAAGACAGAGGTTATGGAGAAGGAGACGAAGGGAGAGGTGAAGGAGGAGATGATGGAGGATGAGGTAGAGACAGAGGAGGAGAAAACGGAGGAAGAGAAGGCAAAGGAGGACGATATTGTGATGGTGACAATGGAGGAGAACACGGAGGGAGAGGAGAAAGACAATACGGAGATGGAGGACAAGGAGACAACAAAGGATGAACAGATGGTCATGGTGGAGGACATGGAGACGACGGGCAAAGGGGAAACGATGGTGGTGGAGGAGAAAGAGAAGACGGTGGTGATGGTGGTGCCGGAAGTTGAGGAGGAGATGAAGGAGGAAGAGATGGTTCTAGCGGAGGAGAAGAAGATGGAGGTGGCACAGAAAGAGGAGGAGGTAGAGGAGAAGATGGTGGTGGAGGATGAAGAAGAGGGGATGGAGGAGGATGAGACGGAGGAGAAGACGGAAGAGGTGCAGGTGGAGATGCACGAAAAGAAGAGGAAGCGAGGGGGCCTCGCTCGAGTGGCGAGAGCGATCGCCTCACTCCTCCGCCGCGTGCTGCTTTGTGGTGGCAGGTCCACCGCCCAGTAGGGGTGGTGGCCGTGGTCGTGCATCGGTGCCAACCGTGACCACTATCACCACACTACCCGCCCACCCCGTGATACTCGCTACACACACCACACGGTTCCCCAGAGAGACGGTGCCACTGGGACCACAGCTGGGGAATGAAGCTGAGCAGCAGATGCTTGGACTGCAGCGGAGAATGACTGCTGCCAGGAGACCTCACATCACACACACCCACGGGACTATGCCTTTAGCATAGCCGGCCCCACACTGGGCCCCTTCCATGCTGGTTTTCATCCAGGCGGTCCTCATGGGATGACCTTGCCATGGTTTACAGGACATGGAAGGGGCAGCTGACCCAGGGTGAGAGAGCTGGAGGGGTCTGGTGCAGACAATGAACTAAACATGCACGTGCCAAGTCTCAAGGATGCTGTGTTAAGAATTAGGATCAATATAATTGTTATTGTTGTTGTTACTATAAACTTCGTGAAATCAACCCTTGAGGACACAACGTAACGTTGCATTGCTTGCGAGTGCTGTCTGGGTTTCTTTAAATGAGCCTTGGCTCGTGTGTGCGGTATCCCAGCTGTGTGTGCGGCGGTACAAAGACAAATAGATAACAAAAAAGGTTTTGGGAAATGGTCCTTCTACAGAGCACATACAAGCGGTGGTGAGAAACATATTCAGGTTATTTGCCTTTTTCATAACAAACAGCCCCTGCTCTGCTCCATTGATCCCCTGCCTCTCTGCTCCACTGCCCCTCTGCTACACCATCTGCCTCAGCAGTTGAAACAAATGATTAAGTATCTTAAATCCCCTTGCCTCTGTGCACCTTGCAGTGAAATTGGGTGTGGCACGTGTGGAGACCGACGTCCACCCCCTCCACTCCCACCTCCTCCTCTTCCGCCGCCTCGCGCCAGGCCCCCGCCGGTCGGGTGATCGCCCCCCCCGCACCAGCGCCCTCTCTGAGGGACATCGCTCACTCGCTGGCTCACCACCGCCCGGGGTTATTTTCCACACGCACACGTACCCCCCACCACACAAATACGAACACGGAGGCGTGCACATACGCGCCCCTGCAGGCGTGTATTTCCCTCACAAAGGCTGGCGCTAATCAATACGGCAGTATGAATATGCGCGTGCACCTTCGGGGGTCAAACCCTAATCCGCTTGCACACAAAGGCTAATGCTAAAGGGCTGTGTGAATATCTGAAGGCGCGTGGTTCCTCAACGGCCAGCACTACGGTCCCCGGAGGACCCAGCAGCGTAATGCAAACACGCGGTGCAAACTCGCTGTGTAAAGCGCGCTGTGTAAACACGCACACGAGCGCAAGCGCGTGTAAACGACGGCGGCCGTGTGTGCTGCAGTACAGTGGCGGCTCCTGCTAAATCTCTCAGGGGGGGCAAATGTCTGGATGATTGACAAGGATAAGGTCCACCCATGCAATGGATAAATTAACAGCTTAAGCATGCAAAGGCAACTTCACTTCTTTAATATTAATGAAAAATAAAGTGACTCTTACAATACATCTTGTTTGTTTCTATCTCACTATTATTACAATCCACTTAGTTTATTTTATTAAAGATTCCACTAGGTGGCGACAAATAACATTGTTGACTGAAACGTGCTTACGTATGATGACGTAAGCACGTTAGTGCGAGCCCTCCCGGAAGCCATAGAGAATGCATTGGAGCGCCCGCCATTCGAAAAAAAACATCTTTGAATGTAAGTCTATGGGGCCACTCGGGGCGATTCTCAGCCAGAGTGAAATCGCCCAAAAAGAGGCAGTACTCCACAGAACGTGACATGACGCTGATTGGACTATATCCAGAGGCACAGTGACGGCTGAGATTGGTGGTGCGTCGCCCAATCGCCCTAATGAAGAAACCGCCCCTGCTGCAGTACATGCACCCCACGTGCACACTCCAATCACTCACACCACCCCCACGCTGCAGCCCTGTGCTCGCGCTCACACCGGGCACACGAATCTCCACGCAAACGCGCAACACACAGATCATAGACGCTACGCCGAAGTTCTGCCCATACACACATGAATCACAATAAACCAATATTCTGTACTAGAGTTTATTAATTGCGCCAATACGCATTACCCGGAGGAAGAATATAAAGCGAGAAGAGCCTAGCGTAACTCTGCCTATGAACCCAGCTACTCAGACGCCCTACCACGAACCTCGAAACTGGACTCGCGGCATCCCACGGACGCTGAGTGAGTCGGAGGGAGAAGGACGAGAGAAGACTTATACAGGGAGGAACAATGTTCCACACTGCCCACCAGGGATTATTTAGCTGTCTATTTGTCTGACTGTCTGTCTGTCTGTCGTGCATAAATAAATATATAATACACACGGCTCTTTGATTGGTGGAGACCTTACAAACAGCTCTTTGATTGGTGGAGACCTACTGCCGGGTACGGAGAGGGGAGGTGCCTAAGGGAGGAGGGTCAGGGGAGGGGCCTAAGGAAGGGGGGAGTCAGGAGAGGGGCCTGAGGAGGGGGGGGGGTTCAGAGGAGAGGCCTGAGGGAGGAGGGTCAGGGGAGGGGCCTAAGGATATGGGGGGTTGGTCAGGGGAGGGGCCTAAGGGAGGGGGGTAATGGGAGGGGCCTAAGGGAGGGGGGGGCAAGGGGAGGTGCCTAAGCAAGGGGGAGTGGCCGATAGTGAAGGGGGCTGTCTGCCTGGCTACCTCAAGTCAAGTTATCTTGTACACAGGTAGGAACAACAGGTTCCACACTGCCCACCAGGGATTATTTGTCTGTCTGTCGTGCACGAATGCGCTGTCCAACCAAGTTCCTACCTGCCCACTCCGAAAGAACGTGTTCCAATCATTGTCTCGCAGCAGCACTCGCTGGCATCACACGGATGCTGTGAGCGGCTTGAGGAGGCAGGGCAGCAGGCAGGGAGTGGATCGTGACGGCGAGAACGTTGTAGACAACTGCCCACATCATCCCGGGGCTCCCACCTTTATACTCTAAACTTCAAAGGCCCGGGGGAGAGGGGGGGGGCGTCGCGCAGCCACCTCCACCCATCGTTTTCTTAGTTCGTGCCTTCGATTTGTTTTGCTCTTTTCGCCCCTTTCCTATTGTTCTCACGTGCCCAGAAGTTCGCGTCTTAGGGTCTTTACGCCTATTATTCCACCCTCCGTCCTCCAAACAATGTTGTGTGTAACTCATTGCTGTTGGCCCAGGGCACCTTTTTATTTTTGCGCCCATACAATTTTAAGCCAATTTATAGGCACTGGATTGTAACCTGTCCTGTGAGGGTTGGTCAATCTCCTGGCACCGGGAAACCGTGGGACTCTCCCTCTAGGGGCCCCTTCGGATTAAAACCCGATGTGCCAGGCAACCCCCGGCCAGGACACTACGTGTATGCGCTGCGTGCGGGTCGTGTGTTTAGTTGCGGGGGCCGGGAGGGAGTCGCGTGGCACCGCAGGTGGTTAGTCTGTGTCGTGAGCTGGATATGGCGGCGGGGAATCATCCAGTTGAGCTGTCTTCTCGTATGGAGGAGGTGAAATCTGCAGACGCACAGACAAAGGCAAAGCTTTACCAGGTAGCCTCTAGCAGGGCTGCAGGGGCAAGTGCTGTTACACACAGACAAATGCAAAGCTTTACCAGGTAGCCTCTAGCAGGGATGTAGGGGCAAGTGCTGTTACACACAGACAAATGCAAAGTTCCCCATGGTAGCCTCTAGCAGGCTGCAGGGGCAAGTGCTGTTACACACAGACACAGACAAAGTTCCCGAAGGTAGCCTCTAGCAGGGATGTAGGGGCAAGTGCTGTTACACACAGACAAAGGCAAAGCTTTACCAGGTAGCCTCTAGCAGGGCTGTAGGGGCAAGTGCTGTTACACACAGACAAAGGCAACGCTTTACCAGGTAGCCTCTAGCAGGGAGATAGGGGCAAGTGCTGTTACACACAGACAATGCAAAGCTCCCCCAGATAGCTTATAGCAGGATGTAGGGGCAAGTGCTGTTACACACAGACAAAGGCAAAGCTTTACCAGGTAGCCTCTAGCAGGGATATAGGGGCAAGTGTTGTTACACACAGACAATGCAAAGCTCCCCCAGGTAGCCTCTAGCAGGCTGTAGGGGCAAGTGCTGTTACACACAGACAAAGGCAAAGCTTTACCAGGTAGACTCTAGCAGGGCTGCAGGGGCACGAGCTGTTACACACAGACAAAGGTAAAACTCCCCCAAGTAGCCTCTAGCAGGTCTGTAGGGGTAAGTGCTGCGACACACATAAATTGACAAAGGTCCCCCAGGTAGCCTCTAGCAGGCTGTAGGGGTAAGTGCTGTTACATACAGACACATGCAAAGCTTCCCCGTGTTGCTTCTAGCAGGCTGTAGGGGAAAGTGCTGTCAGTAGTAGCGAGTAACAGCACACGCACCTCATTGGTCGCCTCGAAGCCACGCCCCTTGTAGACGGGGGCCGTGGGCACGATGCCAGGCCCCCCCGCCTCTGATAGGTCTACAGGAGGAACGCCGCCCATCTGCGAACGACAGCCCATTGGAGCAGAGCCAGCGACACGCCCATCGTGAACCCCACCCACCCACACAACCACTCATTCACCCACACACTCACCCACCGACTCACTCTCCCACCCACTCACCCACCCACTCACCCACCACACTCACCCACCCAATCATCCACCCAATCATCCACCCACCCACTTACCCACTCACGCACCCACCCATCCACTCACCAACCGACTCACTTACTAACTCACCCACCCACCCTGACTGACTCAACAGCTGATGCTGCTCTATCAGCTCAGATTATCCACTCACTCACTCACTCACCCACCACCCACCCACTTAACCACCCCCCACCTACCACACTCACCCACCCAATCATCCACCCACCCACTTACCCACTAACTCACTCACCCACCCACTCACCCTCCCACCCTGACTGACTCACCAGCTGGTGCTGCTCCATCAGCTCAGAGTATCCACCCACCCACGACCTCTTCCACCATCTCTTCCTCGTCCTCAAGAAGCAGCACAAGAGAAGACCCAGCGAGAGGGCAAAGAACATACCCAGGATGGAGATACCGGTCCTGAAGATCACTCACACGGGGGGGGGGGAGATCAGCTGTGATCAGCGGAGATCAGCTGTGATAATGCGTCATTGGATAGTGAGGTCGAACTCACTCACTCGGTAACTCACCCACTCACTCACTCACTCACCCACCCACTCACCCACTCAATCACCCACCCACTCACTCACCCACTCACCCATCCTCCTACTCACCCACCCACTCACTCACTCACCCACCCACCCACCCACCCACTCACTCATCCACCCACCCACCCACCCACTCACTCACTCACTCACCCACCCACTCACTCACTCACTCACTCACCCACCCACCCACTCACTCACTCATCCACCCGCCCACCCACCCACCCACTTGCCCACCCACCCACTCACCCACCCACCCACCCACTCACCCACCCACTCACCCACCCACCCACTCACCCACCCACTCACACACTCACCCACCCACCGACTCACCCACCCTCCTACTCACCCACTCAACCACCCACTCAACCATTCACTCACCGGAGCCCCTCCGCATAGGAAGGACCGCTACGCCCCCCAGGGGATCCGAGCGATGCGATTGGCTGATGGTCCTTGTCTACTCCACCCATCGTAAAGCTGAAGCGGGCGGGGCGTGGCGATGGGCGTGGCGAAATAAAGGGGGCGGGGCCACGGAGAGGGGGGCGGAGCCTCAGGGGGTTATCAGTCGATGTTGACTACCTCGCCTGGTACGCAGGAGGTCGTGGGTATCGATACCGGAACCCTGTGCGACAGACAGAGACACACACAGACACACACACAGACACACACATACACACACATACACACACAGACACGCACACAGACACATAGACAGAAACGCACAGACACACAGACACACACAGACACACAGACACACACATACAGACACAAACACACACACCGACTCACACACACACAGACACACACACATAGACACACACAGACGCACACACAGAAACACACACAGACACACACACAGACAGACAGAGACATACACACAGACACGCACATAAAGACATACATACAGACACATACATGCACGCACAGGCAGACACAGACACACACAGACACACACACACAGACACAAACACACACACACAGACTCACAGACACACATACATACAGACACAGACACACACACACACAGACACACAGACAAACAGACAGAGACATACACACATACACGCGCATACAGACATACATACAGACAGACACAGATACACACAGACACATACACACACAGACACACAAACACACAGACACACACACTTACACACACACAAACACACACACTTACACACACACAGACACACACAGAGATACACACACACACAGACACACACAGACAGACACACACAGACACATACAAACATACAAACACACAGATACACACAGACACACACACAGACACATAGACAGAAACGCACAGACACATAGACAGAAACGCACATACACACAGACACACACACACAGGCACACACATATAGACACAAACACACACACAGACTCACACACACAGACACACACACACAGACACACACAGACAGACACACACTCAGACACACAGAAACACAGAAACACACACAGACACACACACACAGACAGACACACACAGAGACAGACAACACAGACAGACAGACAGAGACAGACACACACAGACAGACAGAGACATACATATGTAGTGGTGGTGTTGACGTGCGCCGACAGTGATGGATCACGGGGCGGCACGGGGTGCGGGGTTGGGCACGCGTTGTGGGCGTGGTGTGGACGCGCGCGCCGGGAGTGAGAGATGACGGGGCGGCGCGGCGTGAGTGGTGAGGCGCGCTGAGATGTGGGAAAACAGGATCGTAGCCAGCGCCCAGTGATTGGTCAAATAGGATGGGTGCTCTCAGCGACGTCCGCAGGAGGGGTATAAAGGGTGACGCGCGAGAGCACTCGGGGTTGTTAACCAGTTGAAGATCGAAGACGGAGTTGAAGACGTAGTGCCCCGAGACCCCTAGTCCCGCTGTCCTTGTAGGGACCGGGGCCCTGTGTGGCTCGGAGGCGAGACTGTGGGACCCGTGGTCCGACGCCCATGTGGGTCGGGACTGTGGGACCCATAGTCGAGACGGACACCCCGGCAGGGTGTGTTCCGAGTAACTGAGTGGGTGTTAGTCACCCGAGTAACTGAGTGGGTGTTAGTCACCCGAGGAACTAAGTGGGTGTTAGTCACCCGAGTAACTGAGTGGGTGTTAGTCACCCGAGCAACTGAGTGGGTGTTAGTCACCCGAGTAACTGAGTGGGTGTTAGTCACCCGAGTAACTGAGTGGGTGTTAGTCACCCGAGTAACGATAGTTGGTGTTAGTCACCTGTGTAACTAGAGTTGGTGAAATAAAAGAGTGTGCTACCCGTGAAGTCGTCTCCCGCCGAGTTACTACATTACACATACATACACGCACATACAGACATAAATACAGATAGACACAGACACATACACACACAGACACACAGAGACACACAGACACGCACACTTACACACACACAGACAGACACACACACACAGACACACACAGAGATACATACACACACAGACATACACAGAGATACACACAGACAGACACACACAGACAGACACAGACACACACAGATACATACAAACACACAGATACACACAGACACACACAGACACATAGACAGAAACGCACAGACACACAGACACACACAGACACACACACACAGACACACACATACAGACACAAACACACACACAGACTCCCACACACAGACAAACAGAGACATACACACAGACACGCACATACAGACATACATACAGACACATACAGACACACACAGACAACAACACAACAACAACCGCCATTCGCCACTAAGTGGCGGTGACGTCACCACGACGCTTGTGCCAGGCCAAGTGCACCTTGGGGCCACGTGAAGTGTCGAACGCCCGCTGGCAGGAGGTCACGGGGCAGACCCAGGTGCCACGGGTCGACTGACCGAGATGACCGAGATGACAGACACATACATACACACAGACACACAGAGACACAGAGACAAACTTACACACACACAGACAGACATACACAGACACACACAGAGATACACACAGACAGACGCACACAGACACAGACACACAGATACACACAGACACATAGACGGACACGCACACAGACACATAGACAGACACACACAGACACACACACACAGACACACACACAAAAACACAAAGACACACACAGATACACACAGACACACACAGACACACAGATACACACACTTACACATACCCACAGACACACAGAGACACACAGACACACATACAGACACACACACAGACAGACACACACAGACCCACACAGACACACACAGACACATAGACAGACACTTACTGATGCTGCTGGTATCGTTGGATCTGCTGTGACTCTGTACACACAGAGATACTGACAGAGACAGGGAGGCAGAGCGAGAGAGAGAGACTGCAGGCAGATTTTAATGTATATATCTATGTGTGTGTGTGCACCTCGTGAGAAGGGATCAGCTGATCTCAGGGCGTGGAATGTGCAAATTTGAGAGTTTCCCGGAGGCTCTAACATAGAATGACTTAGAGATGCATATAAATACTTGGAGATATATAGAGATATATAGAGATATACTAAGAGATGCATAGAGATGCATAGAGACTCATGTAAATACAGAGACCCACATAGACCCAAAGAGACCAAAACACATAGAGACCCACAGAGACCCATACTCATAGAGACCCACATAGACCCATAGAGACCCAAACACATAGAGACCCATAGATACCCATACTCATAGAGACCCGCAGAGACCCATATTATTAGAGACCTACACTCAAAGAGACACACAGAGACCCACACTCATAGAGACCCACAGAGACTCACAGAGACCCTCAGAGAGTGTGTGGGTGAGTGTGTGGGTGAGTGTGCGAGTGAGTGAGTGAGTGTGTGGGTGAGTGGGTTCTTGGGTGAGTGAGTAGGTTAGTGAGTGAGTGTGTGAGTGAGTGGGTGAGTGAGTGTGTGAATGAGTGAGTGAGTGGGTGAGTGAGTGAGTGTGTGACTGAGTGAGTGAGAGTGTGAGTGAGTGCGTGAGTGAGTGGATTAGTGGGTGAATGAGTGGGTGAGTGACTGAGTGTGTGAGTGTGTGCGTGAGTGAGTGAGTGAGTGGGTGAGTGAAGGTGTGAGTGTGTGAGTGGGTGAGTGAGTGGGTGTTTGAGTGAGTGAGGGGGTGTGTGGGTGAGTGAGTGGTTGAGTGACTGAGTGTGTGAGTGAGTGTGTGAGTGTGTGAGTGAGTGGATGAGTGAGTGGGTGAGTAAGTGAGTGTGTGGGTGAGTGGGTGAGGAGTAGTCACGAGGATTGGAGACTGCTGAGATTCCGCGTGAATGAACAGAGACAGAGATAGAGGCAAAGGTGGCACCAGTAGCCTCAAGAAAGCTGGAGGGGCAAGTGCTGGTTTGTAGCAGGCAGTGTCTAGACACACAGACACTCACTCAGAAACTCACTCAGACACACACTCACTCACCCATCCAACCACCCAAACACTCTCCCCCTCACCCACCAACCCAACCACTCACCCACTCCCTCACCACAATACAAATTCACTCACTCACCCACCCACTCACCCACTCACCCACCCAACCATTCACTCACCCAACCACCCACTGACCCATCCACTCACCCACTCACCCACCCACTCACTCCCCCACCGACCCACTCTCACCTACTCACTCACCCACCCACTCTCACCCACCCACACACTCACCCACACAAACACTCAACAACAACCGCCATTCGCCACTACGTAGTGGTGACGTCACCACGACGCTTGTGCCAGGCCATGTGCACCTTGAGGCCACGTGAAGTGTCGAACGCCCGCCGGCAGGAGATCACGGGTCAGACCCAGCAGGTGCCACGGGTCGACTGACTGAGATGACCGAGATGACTGGCTGATGCACCACCTGTGCCCCCTACTGTGCCAACTTGCTGTGCTTTAGCCACCCGGCGCTTCGCTCGTTGTTGTGAGCGTCGCTCCTCCACCCTCCGTTGTTGTTGGAGGGTGACTGCCTCCAACTGCCCAGTAGCGGCCTTCACGAGCCTCCTCCACAGAGGCCGAGCCAGAACTGGTCCACCGGACCTCCTGAATGCCACACAGATCCACGCGGTACCGGTCTAGCTCGCGACAGAGGAGTGACAGCCTCTCCTCTGCAGTGAGCGTTCGAACATTCTACGTGGCCATACGAAGTGGTTTTTTGTTGTTTCTGGAGGAACCCCAAGGGTAAAGATTCAATCTCCTGGCTCCGCCAATTGGGGTTTGGCCAAGAGCCTCTGGCACAAGCGTATTAGTTACATTTTTTATTTGTGGTCAAGTGGTAATTAATTGAAGGTGTTATCAGCCCCTCGCACCCGTCCAGAGCCCCCGTTTAGCCACTGTGGTGGTCATAGACGCCATGAGGGGAGAGGACAATCGGCATTGGCCCTTCCCCCACAGCACTGTCCACGACAGAGTTGCCCGTCCGACACCACACAATCACCCACCCACTCACCCACCCACACACTCACCTAGCCACCCACTCACCCACCCACCCACTCACCCACTCACGCACACAGTCACCCCCTCTCTCACCCACTCACCCACTCACCCACCCACTCACTCACCCATTCACTCGCCCACCCACTCACCCACCCACCCACTCACGCACTTACACACCCACCCACTCACGCACTTACACACACACACACTCGCCCACCCACCCATTCACTCACCCACCCACTTACTCACCCACCCACTCACTCACCCACCCACATACCCACCCACTCGCCCATCCACTCACCCACCCACCCACCCACCCACTCACTCACTCACCCACACACTCGCCCACC
Organism: Lampetra planeri; assembly: GCF_965212315.1. Classification (NCBI taxonomy): domain Eukaryota; kingdom Metazoa; phylum Chordata; class Hyperoartia; order Petromyzontiformes; family Petromyzontidae; genus Lampetra; species Lampetra planeri. Next base: position 2,731,924 of record NC_136179.1, read on the forward strand.
CACCCATCCATTCACTCACCCACCCACTTACTCACCCACCCACACAATCAACCATTCAACCACCCACTCACCCACCCACCCACTCACCCACTCAAACACCCACCAACCCACTCGCGAACCCACCCACCCACTCACCAACCCACACAGTCACCCACGGACCCACCCAGTCACCCACCCACTCACCCACATACCCACCCACTCGCCCACCCACTCACCCACCCAACCACTCACTCACCTACCCACTCACCCACACACTCACCCGCCCACTCACCCACGCACCCACACACCCACCCACCCACTCGACCACACACGCACTCACCCACCCACACACACTCACCCACCCACCCACAACATACATTCAAGCACTGTAAAATGCTAATAAGACCATATTGTATATTTAGGAATTTTAATTCGATTCTAACCTGAACCCCCAGAGTTCGCATATCCGTTCCCCGATTCGATTAAACGTTCACTTTACATACATATGAGCAGAGTGCGATTATAATACTTCGAATAACGTTCTCAAATCGTACCTCCGTTTATGGTGGAATAAATGAAAAATTCGTGGAAAGTTTAAAGTCCGCTGCTTGAATGTGAAATTTTAGTTTTTTACCCTTCTATCTGGCAACAAAACTGACACCTTTTTTTTGCGAGGAGTCATGTTTGCATAGACCACAATACCTGCAGTCGTAATGGAAACAAAAAACACAACTCTGATAATGTATGGACTGTCCTTGAAGTTGATTGGTCCACACCCGAGACAGCTTTCCTAAGAGCCTAGTCTCACATGGTGTTGGACCAGATGACGCCAAAAGGCGCACAACTCAAAGACAATGCACCGTCAGAGTATGAGAGCTCGGGGTGAAGCATTTACACCTTTGGAATGTCATTTGCCAGAAGGAAAAATATGATAATTGGGTTTTTATCCTTTTATCTGGCAACAAAACTGACACCTTTTTTTACAAGGAGTCATGTTTGCTTAGACCACAATACCTGCAGTCGTAATGCAAACAAAAAACATAACTCTGATAATGTATGTGCACTGTCCTTGAAGTCGATTGGTCCACACCCCAAACAGCTTTCTTTAGAGCCTAGTTTCATATTGTGTTGGACCAGATGACGCCAAAAGGCGTACAACTCAAAAACAGCGCACTATCATAGTATTGAGACCTCGGGGTAAGCATTTACACTATGAGACTTCCTTTACCAGTGGCAAAATATAGTAGTAGGTTTTTACCCTTTAAACTGGTACAAAACTGACACCTTTATACAAGGCATCAAGTTTGCAATAACCACAACACAAGCAGTCAAAATGCAAACAAAAAGAAACAACTCTGATAATGATATGCACTGTCCTTGAAGTTGATTGGTCCACACCCGAGACAGCTTTCCTTAGAGCCTAGTCTCACATGGTCCTTGAAGTTGATTGGTCCACACCCGAGACAGCTTTCCTTAGAGCCTAGTCTCACATGGTCCTTGAAGTTGATTGGTCCACACCCGAGACAGCTTTCCTTAGAGCCTAGTCTCACATGGTCCTTGAAGTTGATTGGTCCACACCCGAGACAGCTTTCCTTAGAGCCTAGTCTCACATGGTCCTTGAAGCTGATTGGTCCATACCCGAGACAGCTTTCCTTAGAGCCCAGTCTCACATGGTCCTTGAAGTTGATTGGTCCATACCCGAGACAGCTTTCCTTAGAGCCTAGTCTCACATGGTCCTTGAAGTTGATTGGTCCATACCCGAGACAGCTTTCCTTAGAGCCTAGTCTCACATGGCGTTGGACCAGATGACGCCAAAAGGCAAATGAGGTTCCAATGGTGTGAAATTTGAGTTTGTCGTCTACATCGACATCAGCGTAAGACGGAAAAGAAAGGAGATCACGGAGGTGGAGCAATTAACTCGGCGCGTTTGCAGGTGGTGAGCTCATTGTGTTGGTAACCCCGCTGTTAATGGCACGTCCATGCGGTATCTGTACTTTGTTTGTGTGTCTGTGTGAGTGGGGAGCAGTAGTTATGGGGAGCGGTAGTGTAGCGGTAGTGTAGCGGTTAGCGCTATGAACCTGGCGACCCGAGTTCGATTCCCGCTCACGGCTAACACCAGTGGACGATTATCTGAACCGGTCCTGGGCCTTCCCTAGGTCGACTCAGCCTTAAATGAGTACCTGGTGCAGTGTGTAGTAAACATCGCCACTGGGGAAACAAAGGCGGTCGGGCGTGGTGTTGACCACCCACCCCCTCGTGTACCGTTCCGGCCTTCATAGGTGCTCGCTAACAGCACTTGCCCCTACAGTCTGTTAAGGCTACACGGGGGATCTTTGTGGGGAGCAGTTAGTTTCGCTATGCTACAAACCCGGCGACCCGAGTTCGATTCCCTGCTCAGGGCCAACAATGGTGATGGTGATGATTTGAACCGGTGCTGGGCCTCGCCTAGATCGACCCAGGCTAAAATGAGCGCCATGGTGAGGTGGGTAAACGTCACCACTAGGGAGACACAGGCGGCCGAGCGTGGTGCTGGCCACTCATCTTGCATAATGCACGGGCATAAGTAGTACTAATCACATACCTGCATTTCCCATATCCCCTCCCTTTGATGCTGCTAATCCTGCATAATGCACGGGCATAAGTAGCACTAATCACATACCTGCATTTCCCATATCCCCTCCCTTTGATGCTGCTAATCCTGCATAATGCACGGGCATAAGTAGTACTAATCACATACCTGCATTCCCATATCCCCCTCCCTTTGATGCTGCTAATCCTGCATAATGCACGGGCATAAGCAGTACTAATCACATACCTGCATTTCCCATGAATATGCTAAATTCCTCTTGATATGCAAATTATTTTGTCAAGGCGCTCTTCCCCCCCTTCCAACCCAGCTTAAAAATATGCTCCAAGCGTGGTGGTGTTTCATTCGGACTCTGTCTTCTCGATAGACCTGGTCTTCACCTGAGGACGGCTGCTTGCGTTGTGGCCGAAACGTCGTGAGAATTATGTTATTCTTATTTTTTTTCGGTAAAGTCACGTAGGTAAAACATTAAAATTAATAAAAGTAAAATAAAATAATGTTTTACCTACGTGACTTTACCGAAAAAAAACCTAAGATTATGAATCCTTGCAGTCAGGAAAGCTTCAAATCTAGAATTAATTATTTTATTATGTTTTATTTTTATTATTTTATTATTTCCATTCTACGTGACTTTACCGAAAGAACCAAGAAGACTCACCACCTCGTTTGCTGTGCCGGCCTTCATTGGCGCTGCAGCTACTCGCTGCGAAAATCACTTACCCCAAACTTTCAAGGCCATCTTTGTGCTTGTAATAATTTAACAGACAGACACACACACACACAATGTGGTCTCCAGTTAATGCTTTAATGTCCTTAAATATAACCGTGGCAAAATGTTTTATATATATAAATGACAATAGTATTTTAGATATAAAAAATATATATTTCTTAACATAAACTTTAAATAGTGGCATACATCATGGGGACCTCCTTTGCCAGTACCAAAATATACTAATAGGGGTTTTCCACTTTTTTTATGGCAACTAAACTGGCACCTTTTGCAATGAATCATGCTTACATTAACCACAATACTTACATTAACCACAATACTTACATTAACCACAATACTTGCATTAACCACAATACTTACATTAACCACAATACTTACATTAACCACAATACTTACATTAACCACAATACTTACATTAACCACAATACTTACATTAACCACAATACTTACATTAACCACAATACTTGCATTAACCACAATACTTACATTAACCACAATACTTACATTAACCACAATACTTGCATTAACCACAATACTTACATTAACCACAATACTTACATTAACCACAATACTTACATTAACCACAATACTTACATTAACCACAATACTTACATTAACCACAATACTTGCATTAACCACAATACTTACATTAACCACAATACTTACATTAACCACAATACTTACATTAACCACAATACTTACATTAACCACAATACTTACATTAACCACAATACTTACATTAACCACAATACTTACATTAACCACAATACTTGCATTAACCACAATGCTTGCATTAACCACAATACTTGCATTAACCACAATACTTACATTAACCACAATACTTACATTAACCACAATACTTGCATTAACCACAATACTTACATTAACTACAATACTTACATTAACCACAATACTTGCATTAACCACAATACTTACATTAACCACAATACTTACATTAACCACACTACTTACATTAACCACAATACTTGCATTAACCACAATACTTACATTAACTACAATACTTACATTAACCACAATACTTACATTAACCACAATACTTACATTAACCACAATACTTACATTAACCACAATACTTGCATTAACCACAATACTTGCATTAACCACAATACTTACATTAACCACAATACTTGTGTAATAAACGACTGGACCACGATGTCTGGCTCAGTGTCCTTTATTCGGTTCGTGCTGTACACCCACACGGCTGTCTTTACTCTGTAGCTTCTCCACGGTGCTGACTCCAATGTCGGCCCGATCCACAACAGCAGCTCCGCTGCTGTTTCTCTCACACAGCCCCCCCTTGGCTGTACTCGCTGCAACTCCTCTCCCTCCGCAGCTCTGACAGCCTCTTGCTGTCTCTCTCTCTCTCCGCAGCTCCTCCTGGCAGCCACACCGCTGCCTTTAACACGCAGCCCTCTCTCTCTCTCTCTCCGCAGCTCCTCCTGGCAGCCACACCGCTGCCTCTAACACGCAGCCCTTCTGGCTGTCTCCTCTGCAGCTGCACACCACTCCGCAGCTTCCTCTTATCTTCGGGGTTGGCTCCCGATGGCCGTCGGCGCCCCCCCCTCTCCACACTCGCCCGCGTGGCCTCACTCTTTTCCGCTCACACCCCGACTGCCTTCCCCTTCCGGTTTACCCGCTTAAGGACCCGAACCTTCCCCCCACGTCACATGACTCCACCCCCCGTGACGTCACATCCGGAAGGTCGCTTACGCCCGCATTACACCACCCTCCCCCGTAGAAAAATCCCAGCCGACCTCGGCTGACCAATAGCAAATCGTAATGCGGCGAACCGAGCTTCCCCCCCTAAAGGACACTAAGCATACAATGTAACAGCAAGAACAACAACAACAACGCAATTAACATCAACGAACGTACAAAAAGCATGCAATAAATACAACTGTAAGAAAAAAATAACAAGACAACAACAATCAACGAAACGTAAGCGATTTGGAACGTGTGCGGGTCGCCGGCCCGTCCCGGACGGTCGGCGGCCCACTCGCAGAACGGGAACGCGATGAAAGTCGAGGAATGACAGGGGGTAATCCCCCTGTCGCAGCTGGAAGTCCACCGCCGTCCCGTGTCTCTAAAGAGTTAGTCTTGGGCTTGTCCTGTGACCGTGCCCGCAGCTGGGTCGGAAGGGCTGCAGGGCTCGAAGGTCCCGCAGACCTGGCAGGCGTCCTCCGAGCAGGGCCCCTCGTCCCCCGCAATGTCACGGCCGGCCTGTCTGGAACAGGTACGACAGGCGCTCTAGCAAGATCAATGGACGCAGGCAGGGGAGAGTCAGCAGCAACAGACCCCGGCAAGGCAACATTGGGGGATGACGCATCATGTAAGGGAGCAACATATGGTTTCAAGCGCGACGTATGCACAACCCAGCGACGAGACCCAATCTGGACGCGTGCTGACTGTGGGTTGGGAACCGCAATGAGGCGTACGGGACCATGCCAGGGTTTGTGCAATTTCGGCGAGGTCCCCGGACGTACCTGTGGACAATGAAGCCAGGCTAGGTCCCCAACCTTCCAAGGGCACTCCCCCTCAGACCGTCGCGCATATCGCTCGTTCCGGGCCTGGGCTTTGGCCGTAGCCACGCGGGCATTCTCCCGCGCCTCCGTGACTCGGCGAACCGTGTCCTGAATGTATTCAGGAAGTGGTTTACGAGGTCCCTTCACCCCAGTTCCCAATTGCACATCCACCGGCGGCACGTTTTCCCGACCATACATAAGGTAAAACGGCGAATATCCTGTAGCCGCATGAGGCGTCATCCTGTACGCCGAAAGCACCCCGGGGATGTGCAGATCCCAATCTGATTGTTGTTCACTCACGGTATGGCAAAGCATGGCAGACAATGTCCTGTTCAGCCGTTCAACCATACCATCCGTCTGCGGATGGTATGGGGATGTCCGTACTTTCTTAGTCCCAAGGCCCGCGCACACTTCCGCCAATAATTTAGAAGAGAAATTCCTGCCCTGGTCCGTGAGGAGTCTCTCAGGCGCCCCCTTATCCATAATATACCCAAACAAAAAGGCGTCGGTAATGGCCGCGGCCGACTGATCGGGCAACGGCCAGGCCATCGGCCAACGGGAGAGGTACTCAACCCCTACCAGCAAATATTTATTACCCCTCGCCGATGGTGGAAAAGGTCCCAATATGTCCAGTGCCACCAATTCATTGACTCGAGACACCTGAATCGACTGGAGAGGCGGCACGTAAGGATGTTTCGGCGGCTTACATCGTGCACACGCAGGGCACGCGCGCACGTGCCCTACGACATCTGTCGCCATGCCGTGCCAAAAATAATGACGTTGCAACGTCAACAAGGTCTTCTGCACCCCTAAATGTAAGAGAGTGTCACAATGGAGGGTTCTAATCAACTCGAATCGCAAGGACGTTGGTACCACCAGGCGCCAACGTTCCTGGAACCCCTCCCGCCACATAAGCAGACCATCTCGGAGAGCGGTTTGCGGCCCCACAGCCGTACTCGGACTCCCATTGTCCTTAGCAGACCGCTTCCGCAAGGACACCAATGACTCATCCATCATCTGTTCCCGGATCCAGACAGACCGCGGCAGATTCAAAACCCCGTCAGCCGGTCCCGGTTCCATCGGAGTGTCCGACTTCTCGACGGCCAACGTAAGCGGCTGAGGGGGGTTTGGAATCGGCGAACACCTATGCGTCCCCGACTCACATTTACAAGGGGCGCGCCGCGGTAATCTGGAAAGTGCGTCAGCGTTCGCATGGCGCACTCCATTCCGATGTTGAATTTGGAAGGAAAATTCCTGTAGCGTGTCCAACCAACGTGCCAACTGTCCGGATGGCTGGTCAATTTTAAGGGCATATTGCAAGGCCGCATGATCCGTACGCACAATAAAAGAACGACCGTAGAGGTATGGTCGAAATTGCCGTAGGAAAAAAACAACCGCCAATAGTTCTCTGCGAGTGACACAGTAGCGGGTTTCCGCAGGAGACAAGACTTGGCTACCATACGCCACGACACGCTCTACACCCCCTTTAGACTGTGATAACACCGCCCCAATACCTGTGTCACTCGCGTCCGTATCAAGAATGAATGGGTGATCGAAATCGGGATAATCCAATGTTGGGGCCGTGGCCAATAGATCACGCAGACTCCGAAAGGCCGCCTCCTCCGGCTGTCCCCAAACAAACTTCCGTCCTTTACCCGTAAGGAGATGCAAGGGCCTCGCAATCGTCGCAAAACCCGGCACAAATCTTCGGTAATACGAGGCAAATCCCAAAAACCGCCGAACATCCCCCACGGTGGCCGGAGTCGGCCAATCCCGGACGCACGCCGTCTTTTCCGGATCCGTGGACACTCTCTCAGCACTCACAATGTGCCCCAAATAGCGGACGGACCGTTGCAGTAGGTGACATTTCTTTGGTTTGAATTTCAATTTGGCAGAACGCATCCTCGTGAACACTGTCTCCAGCCGCGTCAAATGTTCATCAAATGTGCGGCTGAAGACAATGATATCGTCCAAATATATAAGACATGTCTCCCACTGCAACCCCGTCAAAACGAGCTCCATCAATCTTTGAAATGTAGCAGGGGCCGCATTCAATCCCATCGGGAGACAGTTGAATTGAAATAACCCCTGCGGCGTACGGAATGCGGTTTTCTCCCGTGAGGACTCGTCAAGGGGAAGCTGCCAAAATCCCGAAGAGAGGTCCAGTGTGGAAAAGAACTTAGCCCCCGACAATGCGTCGAGGGAGTCATCCATACGCGGCAGGGGGTACGCATCTGCCACCGATATCTTATTCAATTTGCGGAAATCAACACAAAATCGCAATTTGCCATCCTTCTTCTTAACCAAGACGACTGGAGCGCCCCATGGGCTGTTAGATGGCGATATAATGTCCGCAGCCAACATGTCTTCCACTGCCCCCCGTACGTGTTCTCGCTCCGCAGGACTCATCCGATGCGAATTTAATCGAATAGGGGCAGCATCGCCAGTCTCAATGTGATGGTAAAGCAACGAAGTGCGGCCCAAATCCAAATCATCGGAGCTGAACACATCGGAATATGTCAACAACAATTTACGCAGCGCACCACGTTGCTCCATGGACAGGGAAGAATTTTCGTCACATAAATGAGCAACCCAACGATCATCCGAACTCCTTGGCTCGGAAACCCCAGCAACAACTCCCCGGCTATGTGGACAATCATGGGTCGCAAACGCCGTAGTGGCATGTGCCACAACCGTACCGGCCGGGACACGGACGTTTTCTCCCCCCGCATTAAGCACCTGTAAAAACGGTAATTGATCCGGCCGGACGATGGTCTGTGCCCCCACTAACGCCAACCCGGTTGTTATCGCGGCGGACGGTGACAACAAGACCCCTACTGCTCCTAGCCGATCAGGCAGGGGCTTCCGATACCGCAAGGGTATAAGCATCTGTGTACCAGGTGGGATGTCCACAGATGCGACGGACAGCGCCTGCACTTGTACGGCCGAAGCAGGTCGCCCCCAGGGCGACGGCAGAAACGAGATTTGACGGCCCCCCAGCAGTTCAATACAATTCTCATTGATTTTGATCAAAATGGGCATCTTAGCCAAAAAATCGATGCCTAACAAACAAGGAACCGCCAAAGATCTCGATATCAACACAACACCCGAGGCCGACACATCCCCAATAGATATCTTAGCATCCACCTGACCCACGATACCCATGCTACCCCCGTTCACGGCGACGCACGACCCATAAACCGGACGCACAGCCCCCGGCGGGATGCCCAACAGATGAAAAATGACATCCGAAATAATAGTCGCAGACGCGCCGGAGTCGACCAAAATGCGTACGTCCACCCCTTGTATAGACCCCGGTACAGTGGACGAGCCCGTAGCGGCCGCGACGACTCTCCGTGCCAACTTGCGCCATTGCGTGACCGAGCGACAAGGCCCCGTCGAAGGGCATGCTTTAACCACAACGTTAGGATGGCGCAACGACGGTGATGGGTGAGGTGTAAAGCCTTGCCGAGTGTCTGGTGCGTGCCGACATGCCTGTTTCGGAGGATCTTTAGCCGACTTGACCGGTGCCGAGGCCTCCTGCTGCGGCGGAGCCGGGAAGCGGGCCCAGCAGTCTCTGGCGTAGTGGCCCCTACGCCCGCAGCGGAAACATTCGGCCTCGTTGCGCCGAAGCGCAGGCCTCGCCTCCTGACGGCCCCGTTCTGGTAGCGCCGCGCGCGGTCTCGGCCCGCCACGTCCCGTCCATGGAGCGGAGGCGGCCGTCAGTTGTTGAGGGCCCCGGTCATCCGGAACATAGACAGCCTGCGCAGGGTTCCACCCCAGCGCATCCCCTTCTTTGACGGGCCCCCCCGTCCACGCCGTCACTTGTTTCCAGCGACGGAGGTTGAATTGCGCATCGAGACACTTAGCAGCCGTCCGGGAAGTTAGCTTCTCATGCCCACACACAGGCATGGGGATCCCTAGATCCCGAGACAGCTCCAACATTTTCCCTAATATGAGAGGCTCGAGCAGGTCCTGTGGCGTCTCCGGATAAGCTGCCATGGCCAGCTCCAGCACCGCACCCCTGAACGCCACGGGCGACTCCTCTGGTGCTCGTTGTCGTTGAGCGAATCGCCGATGCGCATCATCTGGTGGCTCATAAGCATCGGCCATTTCTTGAAAAACACCACGTAAAGTTGCCTTCTTATCGGTCGTTATGGAACGGAAGAATCGGACAGATTCGTCGTCCAGGAGAGTCGGCAACACCTCCAAAGCCTCCGCATCGGTCCATCTTGCTGTGCGTACCGCCGCCAAGAAGCGGCAGGCGAACGCGCTCCAGTCCCCACCGACGGAAAATTCTTTAACCGTTGTAAGGTGGCGACTCCGACTCCTCTTCCCGCCGTCTTCCAATGGTGGTGGTTGTGATGGCAAATTCAAAATGGCGTCGGCCCGCGGCGTGGCCAAGATGGCGGTTTGGCGCCACGGAGCGCGCAAAATGGCGGCCTCTTGCCGCGTGGGCAATGGCGGCGGCAGGACAGGCAACGTGGCGGCCCGCGGAGCACCAATTGCATCATCCATCGTCCCTGGCGCGACGAGATGGCATAGATGCGCCAGGACGTCCTTAAGTGCCTCCAGTTGTACCGCCATCGCTTGCCATCGTTGATCCGCGTCTGATGATGTCGACGGACCCGCCACCGCGCCAACATCCTCCACTCCCGTTCCCGTGGTCGCCTCAGCCGGGCTCTCCTCCACCACCCCAACAGGATCCGAGGTTGGAGGGAGTTCGTCGTCGTCGGACGAAGAAGCCGATGCAGGCGCCGGATTAACTTTCTTCCTCACTTGTTTCGACATGCCGTTGCACTTCCGACACCAGTGTAATAAACGACTGGACCACGATGTCTGGCTCAGTGTCCTTTATTCGGTTCGTGCTGTACACCCACACGGCTGTCTTTACTCTGTAGCTTCTCCACGGTGCTGACTCCAATGTCGGCCCGATCCACAACAGCAGCTCCGCTGCTGTTTCTCTCACACAGCCCCCCCTTGGCTGTACTCGCTGCAACTCCTCTCCCTCCGCAGCTCTGACAGCCTCTTGCTGTCTCTCTCTCTCTCCGCAGCTCCTCCTGGCAGCCACACCGCTGCCTCTAACACGCAGCCCTCTCTCTCTCTCTCTCCGCAGCTCCTCCTGGCAGCCACACCGCTGCCTCTAACACGCAGCCCTTCTGGCTGTCTCCTCTGCAGCTGCACACCACTCCGCAGCTTCCTCTTATCTTCGGGGTTGGCTCCCGATGGCCGTCGGCGCCCCCCCCTCTCCACACTCGCCCGCGTGGCCTCACTCTTTTCCGCTCACACCCCGACTGCCTTCCCCTTCCGGTTTACCCGCTTAAGGACCCGAACCTTCCCCCCACGTCACATGACTCCACCCCCCGTGACGTCACATCCGGAAGGTCGCTTACGCCCGCATTACACTTGCATTAACCACAATACTTGCATTAACCACAATACTTACATTAACCACAATACTTGCATTAACCACAATACTTGCATTAACCACAATACTTACATTAACCACAATACTTGCATTAACCACAATACTTGCATTAACCACAATGCTTGCATTAACCACAATACTTGCATTAACCACAATACTTGCATTAACCACAATACTTACATTAACCACAATACTTACATCAACCACAATACTTACATTAACCACAATACTTACATTAACCACAATACTTACATTAACCACAATACTTACATTAACCACAATACTTACATTAACCACAATACTTACATTAACCACAATACTTGCATTAACCACAATACTTACATTAACCACAATACTTACATTAACCACAATACTTACATTAACCACAATACTTGCATTAACCACAATACTTACATTAACCACAATACTTACATTAACCACAATACTTACATTAACCACAATACTTACATTAACCACAATACTTGCATTAACCACAATACTTGCATTAACCACAATACTTACATTAACCACAATACTTGCATTAACCACAATACTTGCATTAACCACAATACTTGCATTAACCACAATACTTGCATTAACCACAATACTTGCATTAACCACAATACTTACATTAACCACAATACTTGCATTAACCACAATACTTGCATTAACCACAATACTTACATTAACCACAATACTTGCATTAACCACAATACTTACATTAACCACAATGCTTACATTAACCACAATACTTACATTAACCACAATACTTACATTAACCACAATACTTACATTAACCACAATACTTACAGTAACCACAATACTTGCATTAACCACAATACTTACATTAACCACAATACTTGCATTAACCACAATACTTACATTAACCACAATACTTGCATTAACCACAATACTTGCATTAACCACAATACTTACATTAACCACAATACTTGCATTAACCACAATACTTGCATTAACCACAATGCTTGCATTAACCACAATACTTGCATTAACCACAATACTTGCATTAACCACAATACTTACATTAACCACAATACTTACATCAACCACAATACTTACATTAAACACAATACTTACATTAACCACAATACTGATGTAGTGGTGGTGTTGACGTGCGCCGACTGTGACAGTGATGGATCACGGGGCGGCGCGGGGTGCGGGGTTGGGCACGCGTTGTGGGCGTGGTGTGGACGCGCGCGCCGGGAGTGACAGATGACGGGGCGGCGTGGCGTGGGTGGTGAGGCACGATGAGATGTGGGAAAATAGGATCGTAGCCAGCGCCCAGCGATTGGTCGAATAAGTGGGTGCTCGCAGCGACGTCCGCAGGTGGGGTATAAAGGGGGACGCGCGAGAGCACTCGGGGAGAGTTACCCAGTTGAAGACCCGAAGACGGAGCTGAAGACCTAGTGCCCCGAGACCCCTAGTCCCGCCGTCCTTGTGGGGACCGGGGCCCTGTGTGGCTCGGAGGCGAGGCTGTGGGACCCGGGGTCCGACGCCCCCGTGGGTCGGGCTGGGGACCCACAGTCGAGACGGATACCCCGGGCAGGGAGTGTCCCGAGTAGCTCAGTGGCGTTAGTCGCCGAGTAGCTAAGTGGATGTTGGTCATCCGAGTAGCTCAGTGGCGTTAGTCGCCGAGTAGCTAAGTGGGTGTTTGTCACCCGAGATACTAAGTGGGTGTTTGTCACCCGAGATACTAAGTGGGTGTTTGTCACCCGAGATATAAAGTAGGTGTTAGTCACCTGTGAACGAGTTTGATAAAATAAAGAGTGCGTTACCCGTGAAGTCGTCTCCCGCCGAGTTACTACACTACACTTGCATTAACCACAATACTTGCAGTCAAATGCATTTGGCTGCAAGTATTGTGGTTAATTTAAGCACGATTCCTTGCCAAAGGTGTCAGTTTTGTTGCCAGAAAAAATGGGAAAACCCCTATTAGTAGTGTCATACATGTTAAGTATAATAAAAAAAATATTATCAGCAGATAACCAAAAGTCACCCGGAATGCCTTCCACGCTCGTCGAAGATCTCGGAAGCTCGAAACTTTGCGAGAGAAGCGAATCCGAATCGGCAATCTTAACAGCGACCCCGTCGTGTACACGGAAGGGAGAGATGTCACAAGAACCGGCTTCTCTGGCATTGCTCCTCTAAGCGACCTTCCGTCTGCTCACGGCAGAGGGCAGCACTCTCCTGCCAACCACGTGCTCGTCACGTGATGGGCCAAAAGCGATTACGGTTACGCGTTCTGCTGTGACGCGGCGGTGGTGGTGGTTGTGGTGGTGGTGGTGTTTGCAGTGGTGGTGGTGGTGGCGGCGGTGGAGGTGGCAGTGGTGGTGGTGGTGGCGGTGGTGGTGGCGGTGGTGGCGGTGGTGGCGGCGGTGGAGGTGGCAGTGGTGGTGGTGGTGGCGGTGGTGGTGGTGGAGGTGGTGGTGGTGGTGGCAGCGGTGGAGGTGGCGGTGGTGGTGGCGGTGGTGGTGGTGGAGGTGGCAGTGGTGGTGGAGGTGGCAGTGATGAAGGCAGTGGTGGTGGTGGCGGTGGTGGTGGTGGAGGTGGTGGTGGTGGTGGCAGCGGTGGAGGTGGCGGTGGTGGTGGCGGTGGTGGTGGTGGAGGTGGAGGTGGCAGTGGTGGTGGCGGTGGTGGAGGTGGCAGTGATGAAGGCAGTGGTGGTGGTGGCAGTGGTGGTGGCGGTGGTGGTGGTGGAGGTGGCAGTGGTGGTGGCGGTGGTGGTGGTGGAGGTGGAGGTGGCAGTGGCGGTGGTGGTGGAGGTGGAGGTGGCAGTGGCAGTGGCGGTGGTGGTGGTGGAGGTGGAGGTGGCAGTGGTGGTGGCGGTGGTGGTGGTGGTGGAGGTGGAGGTGGCAGTGATGGTGGCGGTGGTGGAGGTGGTGGCGGTGGTTGCAGTGGTGGTGGTGGCAGCGGTGGAGGTGGCAGTGGTGGTGGCGGTGGTGGTGGTGGTGGCGGTGGTTGCAGTGGTGGTGGCGGTGGTGGAGGTGGCGGTGATGAAGGCAGTGGTGGCGGTGGTGGTGGTGTTTGCAGTGGCGGTGGTGATGGCGGTGGCGGTGATGGTGGTGGTGGCGTTGGTGGTGGTGGTAGCAGTGGTTATGGCAGTGGTGGCGGTGGCGTTGGTGGTGGCGGTGGAGGTGGCAGTGGTGGTGGCGGTGGTGGTGGCGGTGTTTGCGGTGGTGGTGATAGCGGCGGTGATGGTGGTGGCGGCGGTGGAGGTGGCGTTGGTGATGGCGGTGGTGATGGTGGTGGTGGCGGTGGCGTTGGTGGTGGCGTTGGCGTTGGTGGTGGCGGTGGCGTTGGTGGTGGCGTTGGCGTTGGTGGTGGTGGTGGCGTTGGTGGTGGTGGTGGCGTTGGTGGTGGTGGTGGCAGTGGTGGTGGCGGTGGTGGTGGTGGAGGTGGCAGTGGTGGTGGCGTTGGTGGTGGTGGTGGCAGTGGTGGTGGCAGTGGTGGTGGTGGAGGTGGAGGTGCAGTGGTGGTGGCGGTGGTGGAGGTGGCAGTGATGAAGGCAGTGGTGGTGGTAGCAGTGGTGGTGGCAGTGGTGGTGGCGGTGGTGGAGGTGGCAGTGATGAAGGCAGTGGTGGCGGTGGCGTTGGTGGTGGCGGTGGCGGTGGTGGTGGCGTTGGTGGTGGCGGTGGCGGTGGTGGTGGCGGTGGCGTTGGTGGTGGTGGTGGCGTTGGTGGTGGCGTTGGTGGTGGCGGTGGTGGTGGCGGTGGCGTTGGTGGTGGCGTTGGTGGTGGCGGTGGCGTTGGTGGTGGCGGTGGTGTTGGTGGTGGCGGTGGCGGTGGTGGTGGCGGTGGCGTTGGTGGTGGTGGTGGCGTTGGTGGTGGCGGTGGCGGTGGTGGTGGCGGTGGTGGTGGCGGTGGTGGTGGCGTTGGTGGTGGCGGTGGCGTTGGTGGTGGCGGTGGCGGTGGTGGTGGCGGTGGTGGTGGCGGTGGCGTTGGTGGTGGTGGTGGTGGCGTTGGTGGTGGCGGTGGCGTTGGTGGTGGCGGTGGCGTTGGTGGTGGCGTTGGTGGTGGCGGTGGCGTTGGTGGTGGCGTTGGTGGCGTTGGTGGTGGCGGTGGCGTTGGTGGTGGCGGTGGCGTTGGTGGTGGCGGTGGCGTTGGTGGTGGCGGTGGTGTTGGTGGTGGCGTTGGTGGTGGCGGTGGCGTTGGTGGTGGCGGTGGCGTTGGTGGTGGCGGTGGCGTTGGTGGTGGCGTTGGCGTTGGTGGTGGCGGTGGCGTTGGTGGTGGCGGTGGCGTTGGTGGTGGCGGTGGTGGTGGTCTGCACTGTGCGGCGGAGTGATCAATGCGAGGCTGATTCGACTCCAGTATTTCGCGAAACTGCAACGCGCGGAAAGCGTCATTTTGCATAAAGCATTGCCACGCATGGAATACACCGACATCACACGATGCGCGATGGGGGTGCTAGGAGATGTTATCTTCCTGGCCTGGTGTGCCAGGAAGATTCGATCCCGGACAATGACGATGTCTGGCTGCTGAACATTTGTAGATTGCGTGTCTCTCTCTACGGGTCCTCCAGTTTTGTGTAGTGTATAGTGTAGTGTATAGTGTAGTGTATAGTGTAGTAGTGTATAGTGTTGTGTGTAGTGTAGTGTATAGTGTAGTAGTGTATAGTGTAGTGTGTAGTGTAGTGTATAGTGTAGTGTATAGTGTAGTAGTGTATAGTGTTGTGTATAGTGTAATGTATAGTGTAGTAGTGTATAGTGTTGTGTATAGTGTAGTGTATAGTGTAGTAGTGTATAGTGTTGTGTATAGTGTAGTAGTGTATAGTGTTGTGTATAGTGTAGTGTATAGTGTAGTAGTGTATAGTGTTGTGTATAGTGTAGTGTATAGTGTAGTAGTGTATAGTGTTGTGTATAGTGTAGTGTATAGTGTAGTAGTGTATAGTGTTGTGTATAGTGTAGTGTATAGTGTAGTAGTGTATAGTGTTGTGTATAGTGTAGTGTATAGTGTTGTGTATAGTGTAGTGTATAGTGTAGTAGTGTATAGTGTAGTGTAGTAGTGTATAGTGTAGTACTGTATAGTGTAGTAGTGTATAGTGTAGTGTATAGTGTAGTAGTGTATAGTGTAGTGTATAGTGTAGTAGTGTGTAGTGTTTAGACTATAGTGTAATGTATAGTCTAGTGTATAGCAATGTATAGTGTAGTGTGTCGTGTAATATATATTCAGTGTATAGTGTAGTGTGTAGTGGACAGTAGTGTAGTGCATAGTAGTGTAGTGTATAGTGTAGTGTATAGTCTTGTGTCTAAAGTGTAATGCATAGTCTAGTGTATAGTGTAGTGTATAGTGTAGTGTATAGTGTAGTGTATAGTGTAGTGTATAGTGTAGTAGTGTATAGACTTGTGTATAGTGTAGTGTATAGTGTAGTGTATAGTGTAGTTGTGTATAGACTTGTGTATATACTGTAATGTATAGTCTAGTGTATAGTGTAGTGTATAGTGTAGTGTGTAGTGTACAGTGTAGTAGTGTATAGTGTAGTGTGTAGTGTATAGTGTAGTAGTGTATAGACTTGTGTATATAGTGTAATGTATAGTCTAGTGTATAGTAATGTATAGTGTAGTGTGTAGTGTATAGTAGTGTATAGTGTAGTGTACAGTAGTGTAGTGTGTAGTGTATAGTAGTGTATAGTCTTGTGTATATAGTGTAATGTATAGTCTAGTGTATAGTGTAATGCATAGTCTAGTGTATAGTAATGTATTGGGTAGTGTGTAGTGTAGTATTCAGTGTATAGTGTAGTATGTAGTGTCGTGTACTGTAGTGTAGTGTGTAGTGTAGTGTATAGTAATGTATAGTGTAGTGTTTCGTGTAGTATATTCAGTGTATAGTGTAGTGTGTAGTGTAGTGTATAGTGTAGTGTATATAGTGAAATGTATAGTCTAGTGTATAGTAATGTATAGTGTAGTGTGTAGTGTAGTATATTCAGTGTATAGTGTAGTGTAGTGTACAGCAGTGTAGTGTATAGTGTAGTGTATAGTGTAGTGTATAGTGTAGTGTATAGTGTAGTGTATAGTGTAGTGTATAGTGTAGTGTATAGTATAGTAGTGTATAGTGTAGTAGTGTATAGTGTAGTATATAGTGTAGTGTATAGTAGTGTATAGTGTAGTGTATAGTAGTGTATAGTGTAGTGTATAGTAGTGTAGTTTATAGTGTAGTGTGTTGTAGTGTATAGTAGTGTATAGTGTAGTGTACTGCAGTGTAGTGTACAGCAGTGTAGTGTATAGTGTAGTGTATAGTGTAGTATATACTAGTGTATCGTTTACAGAAGTGTGCATTGTTCTACATAGCCGTGTAGTGCGTGAATGTTTAACTTCTTTCGCACCGTACATAGCCCAACCGCGCTAATCGGTGGTGCGAGCTAAGAACAACA
Organism: Lampetra planeri; assembly: GCF_965212315.1. NCBI lineage: Eukaryota > Metazoa > Chordata > Hyperoartia > Petromyzontiformes > Petromyzontidae > Lampetra > Lampetra planeri. The sequence goes on from NC_136179.1 coordinate 2,749,578, forward strand.
AACGACACATAACAACAACAAAAAAGCCGTTCTATTGGCTGTGTTGGTTGTGTTCTTTGCACCACTGCAAGAAGCAAATGTAGATCTGCGCAGCGCTAACGCGTGAAATACGCTTTGCGAATGCCCCAATCCACCGAAATGAATTTACATCGTCACCTCCAAAACCGACCCATGTGTGCTCTGGAAAGTAATTGTATCACAAAGTTCCAAGTCGGAGGCAGTCGCCCTGCAACCAGCAGCAAGAGAGGGCAGAGGAGCGACGATCACAATAACGAGTGGAGCGCCGGGGCGGATAAAACGCAGTGAGTTGGCACAGTTCGGGGAGCACGGCTGGTGCATTTGCCAGTCATTTCAGTCCGTCAACCCATGGCATCTGCTGGGTCTGTCCCGTGACCTCCCCCTGAACCTGGCCTGGCACAGCAGTCAACCCATGGCACTTGCAGGGTATGTCCCGTGACCTACTCCTCCTGCACCTAGTCTGGCACAGCAGTCAACCCATGGCACCTGCTGGGTCTGTCCCATGATCTCCTCCTCCTGCACCTAGCCTGGCACAGCAGTCAACCCATGGCACCTAGCTCTGTCACGTGACCTCCCTCTGAACCTAGCCTGGCACAGCAGTCAACCCATGGCACCTGCTGGGTCTGTCCCGTGACCACCTCCTGCTGCTGCACCTAGCCTGGCACAGCAGTCAATCCATAGCACCTGCAGGGTCTGCCCCGTGACCTCCTCCTCTTGCACCTAGCCTGGCACAGCAGTCAACCCATGGCACCTGCAGGGTCTGTCCCGTGACCTCTTCCTGCTGCTGCACCTAGCCTGGCACAGTAGTCAACCCATGTCACCTGCTGGGGCTGTCCCGTGACCTCCTCCTCCTCCTGCACCTAGCCTGGCACAGCAGTCAACCCATGTCACCTGCTGGGTCTGTCCCGTGACCTCCTCCTGCACCTAGCCTGGCACAGCAGTCAACCCATGGCACCTGCTGGGTCTGTCCCGTGACCTCCTCCTGCTGCTGCTCCTAGCCTGGCACAGCAGTTAACCCATGGCACCTGCTGGGTCTACCCCGTGACCTCCTCCTGTACCTAGCCTGGCACAGCAGTCAACCCATGGCACCTGCTGGGTCTGCCCCGTGACCTCCTCCTGCACCTAGCCTGGCACAAGCGTCGTGGCGACTACACAGCCACTTGGTCTCTCAAATTTCCGAATCCGCAGTACGTAGCAACCGTGGATAACACTGGTCAACACACTTTTTCTGGCATAAGGTATTCCAACGATTTTAAGGTAATTTTGGGGTGCTGATTCCAAATCTGGCATCAGCTTTGTCGATCACATCAGGTTTTTGAGATATCAAATATTGTGTTTTCAATAAAAACTGCAGAAGAAAAATATTAAATAAATGTGGATATCTACATACAATGATATTATAAACATACTATCCTAAAAATACAACACCATATTTTAACACTAAAGCAGTCACTGACTCGCAACAACTTGCAATCATAAGTGACAGTTAATTTCGGGTAAAATCAATGAAAATGGGGTATGCCGATAGCATAAAATTAGATGTGATAGAGCAAATCTGAGATCAGATTTCGAATCCGCACCCTGAAATTAGTCTAAAACAGCTGCAAAAGTCTGAGCTGTATCACTACTAGGTGGCACCATATTACAATTTACTCCAAATCTGGTAATATGTTCAGGAGATAAATGAAAATGTCGAGGTCTGCTAGCCAGAAGAGGACTTCGGGGGAGAGCTGGTGTAGCTTTGTTATTCCTTCATTGCAGGAACGAAGACTACAGTGGTTTACTATATGGTTTACTGTATTTACCGGGTAAGGTTGCCCTTTGGGTTTATTTGCCGACGCAACTCAACAACATAAGCAAGATAAGCGGGCTTCTTCACTGCACTGAATGTGAACCAACGCTAACAGACGGGGCAGTAACAAGGATATGCCCTCGCGGCGAGGAACGGAAACGCACCATCCCAGCAGATCATTGCCAAAAACCTCGACTGCCGTGGGGACATCCCAAACAAATACAATCACAGTTGAAATGTTTCCATAAAAGCAAACCGTTCTGGATTGTTTAAAACTATTTTTAAAGATTTCGATTTAAAGCTTTCATAACTGCAAGGATTCATCTCCTTGGTTCTTTCGGTAAAGTCACGTAGAAGGGAAATAATAAAATAATACAAATTTAATGTAATAAAATACAATTCTCACGACGTTTCGGCAACAACGCAAGCAGCCGTCCTCAGGAGAAAAACAGGTCTGTCGGAAAGACAGCGTCTGAATGAACACCACCAAGCTTGGCAGCGTATATTTAAGCTGCTGGGTTAGAGGAGGGCGCATTGACAAAGGAATTTGCATATCAACGCACAAAAAACCGCACACAGAGTTGGAATGTTCGGGCCTTTAATAACCCTTGAACAAGATCAAAATTTACGTCTTGTTTGGGGCAGTGTGTCAGTTGTAAAGGTCACAAGGCTATCACAAATTGTTCAACAAATTGTGCAACGCAACAGTAAATTACACTCCACTTAGTGCAAGTGAAGGAGAATTTATTCCATCAAGCGGTAATATTTAACTCTTGGGTTATTTCCTTGTTGCCGTTGTTGTGATGGGAAATGAACAGAAACACATTCCTGCGGAGAGAGCTGGTAGGAACATTGGGTTGCTCGGTCAATGGCTAGGGTCAACGGCGGCGTGGTGTATTCCGCAAATATGCCCGACTGTGAGGGAGGGCACAAGCCGGCATGATTAGGTTAAACGTTAAGTTTTATAAGGGCACCACGGGGTGACCAGCCACTCCCCACCCAGCCCCTCCCTGCACGACGGACGGACACAATAATCTCCTGTGGGCTGGTGTAACCAGGAGGTTCCAACCAGTATAACTTGTGCTACCTGCGGCAATATCAAGGTTGCTGTCCTGGCTTCCATTGCTGCCACCAACATCCAGCAGCTCATCTTCGCTCCCAAGATCCATCAAGTCGTGAGTCTGCAGCTGGGCCGACGCCGCTCTTGTGATTGCACCTGTTGACAACGGTCCACCTGGTTGCAATCTCTGCCTGACATGAGCCACATCTGCAGACAGATCCCCACTGGAGTGGTTCCGGCGATAGGGAGGCAACAGAATGTCGGGGCAAGTGCTGTTAGCGAGCACCTATTAAGGGTGGGACGGCACACAAGGGGGTGGGTGGCCAGCACCACGCCCGGCCGCCTTTGTCTCCCCAGTGGCGATGTTGACACACCGCACCTGGTACTCGTTTGAGGCTGAGTCGACGTAGGGGAGGCTCAGGACCGGTTCAGAAAGTCGTCACTGGCGGTGTTGGCCACGAGTGGGAATGGAACTCGGCTGGTCGGTGCGGAGCGCAGCGCTCACCACGACACTGCCGCTCCCCTTGTCAACAAACTTGAACTCTGACCCGGCCCTCTAACGTCCCCGCTCAGCGTGACCTCATCGGCGTCAAACGCCAGGGGTAGGTTAGCCTCGCTAGTGACGTCATGTCACCCACCTCCCCACCACTGCGCTCTTGAGCGTGACGTCATCTCTGCTCGGCCGCTGCCGATATCTGTTCCAGTGCCAATCCTTATTTGGGCAAAGCTACGCCCGGTGACTGGTGGCTCATTAACATAATGTATTCGTTAAAGCCGTCGCGAGTTTATTGCGACGGGTTCAGCACGCGCGCCCCACCCCTCCGTCGTATGGGCTGGACTCATTAACATAATTTATTCAAGTTAAGACCCGCTCATTGCGGAAGGGGAGTGTTTTGTACCCAGGAAGTGACGTCACGGCCTGCTGCCGCGTGGCTGTTGCATCTCCGCGCGTGAACTGAAATCCGAGGTGAGAAATTCTCATCGCGGTTGTGGTGGTGGTTGTGGTGATGGTTGTGGTGATGGTGGATGTGGTGGTGGTGGTGGTAGTGGTGGTAGTGGTGGTGGTAGTGGTGGTGGTTGTGGTGGTTGTGGTGGTGGTTGTGGTGGTGGTTGTGGTGGTGGTTGTTGTGGTGGTTGTTGTGGTGGTTGTAGTGGTGGTTGTAGTGGTGGTGGTTGTGGTGGTGATTGTGGTTGTTGTTGTTTACCGAGGTAGAGCCTCACTCTCGTAGGGATGTCAATTGAGTAGCAGCGTGCATGGAAGCGATGTCCAGGTTGGAACTTTACAACGCGGGGCCTTGCCTCCTGCCCTCGCCTGATCGCGTTTGCTTCAATTCTCTCGCTTAGTTTAGCAATCTGTGGAAGAACGTAATCTGCCAGGCTATGCGTTCATTGTGTGTTGACCGACTCTTTGTGTTGCATTGCGTTACATTTCCAAATTTTACGAAGTTTGTTTGATTAAGTGTGCTCTCTCTGTGTCCTCTACTGCAGTCACCAAACCTCCAAATATCTCATTGACACAAGGCCATAATTATAATATGTTAGAATAATTATTATATATTATAATAATTCTAATAATCAAATATGCCCCTCCAATTTATTGCTATAAAAATCTTCTTTAAAAGTAATAATTGCGATGCTATGTTAATAAAAACAACAATTTGCTAAACCTTGGCCACGAAATCTGGACTTGTCTTCATATAACAATACATAGATTTCTGTTTATGTGATTGCGTTGTACTTTATGAATCCCTAATCTCTGCCATTACATACTATGAAACAAGAAAAGGTTAATAAAAAAACACAGCAATGTAATACAATATACTATTACACATTATTGTATCAAATAAAAAAAATTCCATCCCATGTGTTAGTGAATTTTTAAAAATATTTTAGGGAGGAAATGGCAGGAAATGAGTTTTCAAATATAGATATTTTTCTAGTGGGGGACCCTTGACCCCCTGTAAGATTTGATCCCCCCCCAATGTTGACTCCATGGCTACGGCCTTGCATTGACATGCTAATTTCTCTACCCCCCCCTCTCTCTCTACCCCCCCCCCTCTCTATTTAAGACCTCGACACAGAAGCATTGTTTCTCTGTGTGCCTATGTGTGTCACTCTCTGTCTCTCTGTCATCTCTCTCTGTGTGTCTCTGTGTCATCTCTCTCTGTGTGTCTATGTGTGTGTGTCTCTCTCGGTGTGTCTATGTGTGTGTGTCATCTCTCTCTGTCTATGTGTCTCCGTGTCTGTGTTTCGTCTCTCTCAAAGTGAGAAATCTTTGGAAGAACGTAATCAACCAGGTGGGGTGTTGACTGTTATGTTAGCCGACTCTCTGTGTTGTATTGCAATACATTTATGAGTTTACTAGGTTTTTTTCCTCTTTCATTTGTACCTAATGATGATTGCTTGTGTTGCAATCGAAACGTCGTATGCTATTATTATTTTTTTATACATTACTTTACTGAAAGAACCAAAGAGTATCTTGCTTACGTTTTAATTTCTCTTCACCTGGCTCGCTACTTTGTAACTTTGTTTTATTTTAAATATTCACAGTTTTTTTTCATTTTTTACCAGGCCACGCCCGCTTCAGCTGCTGTACCGCTCTTGTTTTCAGAAGCGACCTGCCCACAACAACAATAACAACAAGGTGGGGCTTGTCAACAGCGTTGCGGTGTTCACTCTAGACGCGTGGCGGTGGTCACTCTAGACGCGTGGCGGTGTTCACTCTAGACGCGTGGCGGTGTTCACTCTAGACGCGTGGCGGTGTTCACTTTCGACGCGTGGCGGTGTTCACTCTGGACGCGTGGCGGTGTTCACTCTGGACGCGTGGCGGTGTTCACTCTGGACGCGTGGCGGTGTTCACTCTGACGCGTGGCGGTGTTCACTCTGGACGCGTGGCGGTGTTCACTCTGGACGCGTGGCGGTGTTCACTCTGGACGCGTGGCGGTGTTCACTCTGGACGCGTGGCGGTGTTCACTCTGGACGCGTGGCGGTGTTCACTCTGGACGCGTGGCGGTGTTCACTCTGGACGTGTGGCGGTGTTCACTCTGGACGCGTGGCGGTGTTCACTCTGGACGCGTGGCGGGTAAACCGGGGGATCCGGAGGGAAATCCCCATGACCACAGAGAGAGAGACACGCAGCCTCGGCTGTGTTGATTGATCCTCAATTATTTACTTGGTGGAGTGAGGAAGCATTAATTCTGAGCAGGTGATTGTGGCCAGGCGTGGGTCTGGACACACCACCACCTGTGAACTATGCCAGTGCGTGACAGTGGTGGAGGAAGTGGGGGTGGAGTGGCACGTGCCCCCCCAATGGTCCGATCGAAATCACTAATTTCGATGGGATCATTGGGGTTTATTAGTAACATGCTTCACTACGTGGCTTCGCCCGGGACTTGGATTCTTGTCTTGGATTAATTTCATATTCCCTTTTATTTCGTTGTAAAATCCTGAAAAAAATGTATGCTTGCAAGAAAGAAAAAAGCCTAAACAAATCAGTTTAACTAAATCGGATGTTTTTCACTGCAGGAAATTCAACCTTAACCCACTTCGACGTAAGGTCGATTTTGCAACTCGGGAAGGGAATGACGTGGCAAGCTGAAAATAGTCACGTTCACTTAGACATTCCAGACAGCATAAGTTGTGCAAATTTAATGATGCTAGAGCTCAGCGTTGGAGAGTTTTTTGGTGCTTCACACAAACAAACAGATGTAATTTCTGCTTCATATTTAAGATAGCAGTTGTACCTGTTCTTCGCACGGATATGTATTGAAACTCCGAGAAGCGAATGACTTCATCGTCCAGGAGCGACGCGCCACCTAAAATCTCCCAGCACGCTGTTAACAGCTCGAGAAGTACGGCGCACGAAGAGCCATATGGTAGGGGTAAGCATTGCAGAGCGCTTAACTCAGGTGTGTTGCGGGTTGACGCCACACACTTCATGGTCATTTCCCCCACCCCCCCCCCCCCCCCAAAATACAAACGTCTATTTTTATACTTTTTTCATTGTGTACAGTATGGAACCTACCCACATGACAAATTTCAAGTGTGTTGCATTTTGGGAAGTATGCTAAACATTTCGAACAGTCACAAACACATATCCACACATTTCCCTTTTATATATAGACTAGCTTTACTACCCGGCTTCGCCCGGGACTTGGATTCTTATCTTGGATTAAAACACGGCCTACGCGGAGTGTTGGGGGGGGGGGATGCGTGACGTTAGCAGGTACACTGCGTAACGCTGCCGCATGTGGGTGACATCACCGATATGACATCACCGCTCACTTGCGTGCAAAATATATGCATTATTGCGCCCCCCCCCCCCCCCCCCAAAATACAAAAGTCTATTTTTATACTTTTTGCATTGTGTCCAGTCTGGAAGCTACCCACATGCCAAATTTCAATTTTGTTGCATGTCGGGAAGTATGCTGAACATTTCGAACAGACACACATTCCGGATGTGACGTCACGAGGAGGCGGAGCCAGGTGACGTGGGTGAAAAGTTGGGGTCCTTAAGCGGGTAAACCGGAAAGAGAAGTCAGTCGGGGTGTGAATGGAAAGGTGTGGGGCCACGCGGGCGTACGAGCCGAGGGGGCACCGTCGGAGCGGGAGCCAACCCCGGGAACAGTAGGGAGCTACTGGGAGGTGTAAAGCTGCAGATAGAAATAGGCAGTAAGGCTGTGTGTGAGAGGCAGCGGTGTGGCTGCCAAGAGTCGCAGGAGCGACGAGGAGGCGAGACAGCACGAGGCTGTCAGAGCTGCGGAGTAAGCAAGAGCGAGAAGAGCAGCAGCGATTACAGCCAAGGGGGCTGAGAGTGAGTAACAGCAGCGGAGCTGCTGTGGGGGCTACAGGAGCGACAGAGGCCAACAGAGGGGCTGCTGGTGGAGAAGAGAGAGACATCGGAGCCAGCACGGTGGGGACTAAGCAAAGAGGAGACAGCCATGTGGGTAATACAGTACGGACCAAATAAAGGACACTGAGCCAGAGATCGTGGTCGAATCCTTTATTACACTGGTGTCAGAAGTGAAACGGCATGTCTAAGCAAGTAAGGAAGAAAATTCCTCCGGCGCCAGCATCGGCTTCTTCGTCCGACGACGACGAATTCCCTCCGACCACGGATTCTGCTGGGGTGGTGGAGGAGAGCCCTGCTGAGCACGGGGACGGGCGTGGAAGATGTCGGCGCGATGGCGGGTCCGTCAACAACATCGGACGCTGATCAAAGATGGCAACAGGTGGCAGAACAACTGGAGACACTCAGGGACGTCCTGGCGCATCTATGTCACCTCGTTACGCCAAGGACGACGGCGGAAGGAGAAGGTGCTCCACGGGCCGCCACGTTGCCTGCCCTGCCGCCGCCATTAGCCACGCGGCAAGAAGACGCCATCTTGCGCGCTCCGCGGCGCCAAACCGCCATCTTGGCCACGCCGCGGGCCGACGCCATTTTGAATTTGCCTCCAGAACAACCATCATTGGAAGACGGCGTAAAGAGGAGTCGGAGTCGCCACCTTACTACAGTTAAGGAATTCTCTATCGGGGGCGATTGGAGCGCTTTCGCCTGCCGATTTTTGGCGGCGGTTCGTTCAGCAAGATGGACCGATGCGGAGGCTTTGGAAGTGTTGCCGACTCTACTGGACGACGAATCTGTTCGCTTTTTCCGTTCCATAACGGCCGATAAGTAGAAGACTTTATGTGGAGTTTTTGAGGAAATGGCCGACGCCTATGAGCCACCTGACGACGCGCATCGGCGATTCGCTCAACGACAACGAGCACCCGAAGAATCGCCCGTGGCGTTCAGGGGTGCGGTGTTGGAGCTGGCCATGGCAGCATATCCTGAGACGCCACAGGATCTGCTCGAGCCTCTCATATTGGGAAAAATGCTGGAGCTGTCTCGGGATCTGGGGATCCCCATGCCTGTGTGTGGGCATGAGAAGCTCACGTCCAGGGCGGCAGCAAAGTGTCTGGATGCGCAGTTTAATCTCCGTCGCTGGAAGCAAGTGGCGGCATGGACGGGTGGGCCCGTCAAGGAAGGAGGCGCGATGGGGTGGGACCCCACAAAGGCGATCTATGTGCCGGATGAGCGGGGTCCTCGGGAGCTGACGGCCGCCTCCTCTCCATGGTCGGGACGCGGAAGGCCGGGGCCGCGCGCTACGCCATCGGAACGGGGCCGTCGGGATGCAAGACCTGCGCTTCGGCGCAACGATGCCGATTGCTTCCGCTGCGGCCGTAGGGGCCATTACGCCAGGGATTGCTGGGCCCGCTTCCCGGGTCCGCCGCAGCAGGAGGCCACAACACCGGACAAGCCGACCAAGGAACCTCCGAAACAGGCATGTCGGCACGCACCAGACACCCGGCAAGGCTTTACACCTCACCCACCACCTGTGTTGCGCGATCCTATTGTTGTTGTTAAAGAAAGGCCATCGACGGGGCCTTGTCGTTCAGTTACGCAGTGGCGCAAATTGGCACGGAGAGTTGTCGCGGCCGCTACGGGTTCGTCCACTGTACCGGGGTCTATACAAGGTGTGGACGTGCGCATTTTGGTCGACTCGGGAGCGTCTGCGACTATTATATCGGATGTCATTTTCCATCTGTTGGGCATTCCGCCGGGGGCTGTGCGTCCGGTTTATGGGTCGTGCGTCGCTGCGAACGGGGGTAGTATGGGTATCGTGGGCCAGGTGGATGCTAAGATATCTATTGGGGATGTGTCGGCTTCGGGCGTTGTGTTAATATCGAGATCTTTGGCGGTTCCTTGCTTACTAGGCACGGATTTTTTGGCTAAGATGCCCATTTTGATTAAAATCAATGAAAATTGTATTGAATTGCCGGGGGGCCGTCGAATCTCGTTTCTGCCGTCGCCCTGGGGGCGACCTGCTTCGGCCGTACAGGTGCAGGCGCTGTCCGTCGCATCTGTGGACATCCCACCTGGTTCACAGATGCTTATACCCTTGCGGTATCGGAAGCCCCTGCCCAATCGGCTAGGAGCAGTAGGGGTCTTGTTGTCGCCATCCGCCACGATAACAACAGGGTTGGCGTTAGTTGGGGCACAGACCATCGTCCGGCCGGATCAATTACCGTTTTTACAGGTGCTTAATGCGGGGGTGGAAAACATCCGTGTTCCGGCCGGTACGGTTGTGGCACATGCCACTACGGCGTTTGCGACGCGCGATTGTCCGCATCGCCGAGGAGTGGTCGCTGGTGTTTCCGAGCCAAGGGGTTCGGATAATCGTTGGATCGCTACCTTATGTGACGAAAATTCTTCCCTGTCCGTGGGGCAACGTGATGCGCTGCGTAAATTGTTGCTGACGTATTCGGATGTGTTCAGCTCCGATGATTTGGATTTGGGACGCACATCGTTGCTTTCCCATCACATTGAGACGGGCGACGCTGCCCCTATTCGATTAAATTCGCATCGGATGAGTCCAGCGGAGCGAGAACACGTTCGGGGGGCGGTGGAAGACATGTTGGCTGCGGACATTATATCGCCATCTAACAGCCCATGGGGCGCTCCTGTGGTCTTGGTTAAGAAAAAGGATGGCAACTTGCGATTTTGTGTTGATTTCCGGAAATTGAATAAGATATCGGTGGCAGATGCGTATCCCCTGCCGCGTGTGGACGACTCCCTTGACGCATTGTCGGGGGCTAAGTTCTTTTCCACACTGGACCTCTCTTCGGGATTTTGGCAGCTTCCCCTTGACGAGTCCTCACGGGAGAAAACCGCATTCCGTACGCCGCAGGGGTTATTTCAATTCAACTGCCTCCCGATGGGATTGAATGCGGCCCCTGCTACATTTCAAAGATTGATGGAGCTCGTTTTGACGGGGTTGCAGTGGGAGACGTGTCTTATATATTTGGACGATATTATTGTGTTCAGCCGCACATTTGAGGAACATTTAACGCGGCTGGAGACAGTGTTCACGAGGATGCGCTCTGCCAATTTGAAATTCAAACCAAAGAAATGCCACCTACTGCAACGGTCCGTCCGTTATTTGGGGCACATTGTGAGTGCAGAGGGGGTGTCCACGGATCCGGAAAAGACGGCGTGTGTCCGGGATTGGCCGACTCCGGCCTCCGTGGGGGATGTTCGGCGGTTTTTGGGATTTGCCTCGTATTACCGAAGATTTGTGCCGGGGTTTGCGACGATTGCGAGGCCCTTGCATCTCCTTACGGGTAAAGGACGGAAATTTGTTTGGGGAGAGCCGGAAGAGGCGGCCTTTCGGAGTCTGCGTGATCTATTGGCTACGGCCCCGACATTGGATTATCCCGATTTTGATCGCCCTTTCATTCTTGATACGGACGCGAGTGACACAGGTATTGGGGCGGTATTATCACAGTCTAAAGGGGGCGTAGAGCGCGTCGTGGCGTATGGTAGCCGAGTCTTGTCGCCTGCGGAAACACGCTACTGTGTCACTCGTAGAGAACTTTTGGCGGTTGTTTTTTTCCTACGGCAATTTCGACCGTACCTTTACGGTCGTTCTTTTATTGTGCGTACGGATCATGCGGCCTTGCAATATGCACTTAAAATGGACCAGCCATCGGGACAGTGGGCACGTTGGTTGGACACGCTGCAGGAATTTTCCTTCCAAATTCAACATCGGAAGGGAGTGCGCCATGCGAACGCTGACGCACTTTCCAGATTACCAGGGCGCGCCCCTTGTAAATGTACGTCGGGGACGCATAGGTGTTCGCCGATTTTAAACCCCCCTCAGCCGCTTACGTTGGCCGTCGAGAAGTCAGATACTCCGATGGAACCCGGACCGACTGACGGGGTTTTAAATCTGCCGCGGTCTGTCTGGATTCGGGAACAGATGATGGACGAGTCGTTGTTGTCCATGCGGAAGCGGTCTATGAGGGACAATGGGAGTCCGAGTTCGGCTGTGGGGCCGCGAACCGCTCTCCGAGATGGTCTGCTTATGTGGCGAGAAAGGTTCCAGGAAAGCTGGCGTGTGGTGGTACCAACGTCCTTGCGATTTGAGTTGATTAGAACTCTCCATTGTGACACACTATTGCATTTAGGGGTGCAGAAGACTTTGTTGACGTTACAACGTCATTATTTTTGGCACGGCATGGCGACAGATGTCGTAGGGCACGTGCGCGCGTGCCCTGAATGCGCCCGGCGTAAGCCGCCTAAACATCCTTACGTGCCGCCTCTCCAGTCGATTCAGGTGTCTAGAGTCAATGAATTGGTGGCACTGGACATATTGGGACCCTTCCCACCATCGGCGAGGGGAAATAAATTCTTGCTGGTAGGGGTTGAGTATCTCTCCCGTTGGCCGATGGCCTGGCCGTTGCCCAATCAGTCGGCCGCGGCCATCACCGACGCATTTTTGTTTGGGTACATTATGGACAAGGGGGCACCTGAGAGACTCCTCACGGACCAGGGCCGAAATTTCTCTTCTAAATTATTGGCTGAAGTGTGTGCGGGCCTTGGGACTAAGAAAATACGGACATCCCCATACCATCCGCAGACGGATGGTATGGTTGAGCGGCTGAACAGGACATTGTCTGCCATGCTTTGCCATACTGTGAGTGAACAGCAATCAGATTGGGATCTGCACATCCCCGGAGTGCTTTCGGCGTACAGGATGACGCCCCATGCGGCTACAGGGTATTCGCCGTTTTACCTTATGTATGGTCGGGAAAACGTGCCTCCGGTGGATGTGCAATTGGGTACTGGGGTGAAGGGACCTCGTAAACCACTCCCTGAATACATTCAGGACACGGTTCGCCGGGTTACGGAGGCGCGGGAAAACGCCCGCGTGGCTATGGCCAAAGCCCAGGCCCGGAACGAGCGGTATGCTCGGCGGTCTGAGGGGGAGTGCCCCTGGAAGGTTGGTGACCTGGCCTGGCTCCATTGTCCGCAGGTGCGGCCGGGGACCTCTCCTAAATTGCACAAACCTTGGCATGGTCCTGTGCGCCTCATTGAGGTTCCCAATCCACAGTCGGCGCGCGTTCAGATTGGGTCTCGCCGTTGGTTTGTTCATACGTCGCGGTTGAAACCATATGTTGCTCCCCTACGTGATGCGTCATCTCCCAATGTTGCCTTGCCGGGGTCTGTTGCTGCTGACTCTGACTCTTCCCCGCCGGCGTCCATTGATCTTGCTAGAGCGTCTGTCGTACCTGTTCCAGACAGGCCGACCGTGACACCGCGGGGGAGGAGTGGGCCTGTTCGGAGGGCGCCTGCCAGGGCTGCGGGACCTTCGAGCCCTGCAACCCTTCCGACCCCGCTGCAGGCGCATTCGCGGAACACGACCAAGACTGATTCGTCAGGGACACGAGACGTCGGTGGACTTCCAATCGCAGCAGGGGATTTACCCCCTGTCATTCCTCGTGTTCCATCGCGTCCCCGTTCTACAAGTGGGCCGCCGACCGTCCGGGACAGGCCGGCGACCCGCACTCGTTCCAAATCACTTACGATTCGTTGATTGTATGTTGTTATTGTTCTTGTTCTTGCCGTCGTATTTATCGCATGCTTTCGTACGTTCGTCGATGTTACTTGTGTTGTTGTTCTTGTTGTTATATTGCATGCTTAGTGTCCTTTGAGGGGGAAGGTCGGTTCACCGCATTACGCTTTGGTATTGTTCAGCCGAGGTCGGCTGGGTTTTTTCTATGGGGGAGGGTGGTGTAATGCGGGCGAAAGCGACCTTCCGGATGTGACGTCACGAGGAGGCGGAGCCAGGTGACGTGGGTGAAAGGTTGGGGTCCTTAAGCGGGTAAACCGGAAAGAGAAGTCAGTCGGGGTGTGAATGGAAAGGTGTGGGGCCACGCGGGCGTACGAGCCGAGGGGGCACCGTCGGAGCGGGAGCCAACCCCGGGAACAGTAGGGAGCTACTGGGAGGTGTAAAGCTGCAGATAGAAATAGGCAGTAAGGCTGTGTGTGAGAGGCAGCGGTGTGGCTGCCAAGAGTCGCAGGAGCGACGAGGAGGCGAGACAGCACGAGGCTGTCAGAGCTGCGGAGTAAGCAAGAGCGAGAAGAGCAGCAGCGATTACAGCCAAGGGGGCTGAGAGTGAGTAACAGCAGCGGAGCTGCTGTGGGGGCTACAGGAGCGACAGAGGCCAACAGAGGGGCTGCTGGTGGAGAAGAGAGAGACATCGGAGCCAGCACGGTGGGGACTAAGCAAAGAGGAGACAGCCGTGTGGGTAATACAGTACGGACCAAATAAAGGACACTGAGCCAGAGATCGTGGTCGAATCCTTTATTACATATATATAGATAAATCAGCATTTTGCGACCCCCACTGCCACCGTGTGGAATATTATTACGTGCTAGGGACTCTATGAGATGATAGGACAACAGTCCGTGTCCATAATTGGCAATAAGTAACGGCAAAGCTGTTACAATCAACTTGCAGAATTGTGCGCAGTTGCATATCCAGTACACGACTTCAGCGAGCGCGATGCCGATCACACGCGTGAAATAAAAATCAAGGGACAAGTCCTTACTTAATAACAACTCCTACGATTTTTCATTGCTGGAGGGGTTGCCCCCTCTACCTGAAAATCCTGGCTCCGCCTCTGAGTCTGTGACAGTGTCAAGTTTGTATTTGCAGTAAAGTCAATTAACTCTATTGAGCACGGGGGTTATATAAAAACAATAGTTTTTTTGTTTTCCTCTGGAACTCTTTGTAAGAATGGAGTCAGGAAGTTATCACAGCACACGTGCAGCTGAAGTCGGAACTGTTCATCACAGCAATCAAGGACATCTGTGCCTGGCTTTACACCTCTTAGTTGCGATTGAACATTAATTTATGCATTTGTGCATAACACAAATAGTATTATTTTCAACATCCTTTTCTATGTCAGCTGAATTTAGCTTTCATAAATATTCCTTTTAAAGTCAGACACCCAAAATTGTGTGCTCGGAGTTTTGGGTTAACATTCATTTTGAAGATACGAGCGCTTCCAGGCATGTTTATAACCATTTGCCCTGTCATTGTGTGCCATAACAGCCCGTGTGATGAATTTGGGACACTTTTACAACTATATCATGAATCTATGAATACGTATTGGTGTGTAAGTCACGTGTGACTGTGTATATATGCATTCCGCTGTGCCTCGATACTGACGTGTAGAAGGTGTGGATTTTCTTTTTTTCTGTCTGCAGCTGCCGCTTCCTCTGCAGATTTGGTCTGATGGAGCAAAGGCACTCAGCGCAGCTTGGTGCAAAAAGGCGGCAATGCGACTGGTGTGCATACAGCACGAATAATCCTGGAAATTTGACACGGCACCAGAGAACTCACACAGGAGATAAACCCTTCAAGTGCAGTGTGTGTGGGAAGGCATTTGCACATTCATCTACTCTTGTAAAACACCAGAGAACACACACGGGAGAGAAACCCTTCAAGTGCAGTGTGTGTGGGAAGGCATTTGCACATTCATCTACTCTTGTAAAACACCAGAGAACACACACGGGAGAGAAACCCTTCAAGTGCGGTGTGTGTGAGAAGGATTTTGCACAGTCATCAAATCTTCATTTACACCAGAGAACACACACGGGAGAGAAACCCTTCAAGTGCGGTGTGTGTGAGAAGGATTTTGCACAGTCATCAAATCTTCATGTACACCAGAGAACACATACGGGAGAGAAACCATTCAAGTGCAGTGTGTGTGGGAAGGCGTTTGGACAGTCACCACATCTTCAAAAACACCAGAGAACTCACAAGCATCAGAAGATCCACAAGGAGTGGAGTCTGAAATCAGCTTGTGAAAGTCAAAGTGCCGCAATGAGCCCATCCCTCATCAAACAAGAACCGGAAGAAAATCCCAGCTTGGACACTTTTAAAGGTATCGAGGTGAAATGTGAAGAAGTGATGGTGAAGAGTGAAGAAGTGATTGTGAAGAGTGAAGAAGTGAAGGTAAAATGTGAAGATAAAGATTCAACTCCAAAATCGGACCTTCACATCGATGGAGGCAACGTGAAGCAGGAGGAGAATTCTGACTGTGAGGCAGAGCGAGGCAACTCCCAGCAGTTTGTGGAGGTGGAGGTTTGGGTGGACTTCCTCCGAGACAATACAAAGTCAAATGGAGACCCGGTAGATGTGTAAGCTTGAGACGATGTCCCTCCAATAGATTCACCTTTGTCACAGGCCTTTAATGACAAGAATGTAAAGTTGAACACTCGGTTCCTCGGTTCAACCTGTAGGGTAAGCGGCCAGTCTTTGTGGACCTGTGTGTTGGGTAGATCTCTAGCCATGAGTGGGAGCCATTAAGTTCCCAAGCATTCACTATGTTATGAATTGCATTTATATGGTGCTTGCTTAATCGTCTCGGCAACTCGGAGTTTTGTATCGTATCTCGTTTCAAACACTCGAAGAGCATCCACAAGTAGCAGCTGCCCCTGTGTGGCACAAGGTGGTGGCCCTGCACCAGCCTGCATGTCGACAAGAGCCTGTCAGTAGGGGGCGATGGTTGATGTGGCATCTCGGTTGTGGAGTTTGTAGGTAATGTTTAGATTTTGCTAAATTTTGACCCAGATGCCAGCATGCAATGGCCGACTCGTTTTGAATGGTGCATTAGTATGTTGTACATACACTGTTAAGCAGACGGTGCGTATAGTTTTTAATTAGCTTGTTAATAGGATGTAAACTAATGCAGTATATTTCAGTGCAGTAATTCAATTTTGTTCATATGCCTGTCAATAATTGAGAATGAATACTTGTGTGATGGTGTGCGTACATGTCTATAAGGGTCAAACATTGAATAAGTCATGTTAGGACACAGTGTGTGTTTTGGAAGTAACCTGTACAGATAACTCAGGTGAGACTCATTGTTCTTGTGATACAGGTCAAAGGGTATTTTTGTGTTTTCAGGAAGCATCTCCCTCTGGAGCGACTCATTGTCTTAGAAATAGGGAGCACACTCGGATCATTCATCACTCACAAGGCATACCACTAAAAAGTTACACGTAGAGGAGATACATTCTCTACAACACGAATTATAATTTTGTATTACGTGTTGACGTAGATTTTGTCGAATTAGGACGAGAAATGGTCCTTGCTGATTAACGTCTGGATGTTCACAACCATGGGTTGAAGCAAGCCTGACCGCCTGCGGTGCCCCTCACAACCATTTACGGCCTTGGGCCAGGAAAGTCACGAAAAAATTGTCCACAAACGACGCATTCACGCAGCACCCGATGCTCCCTTTTGAAGTTTTAAAAGGAAACAACTTTGAATTGTATTATGTTTTGAATTTGATAATTGTATTTCTTAATTAAAAGCTGATATTTTACATCTGGAAGACTTCATTGAAAACATTTCGTGTGAATTCTCTCTCGTCGTGAAGTAGATGGCCCTGCCGGGGATTCGGTTCGATGCGGACTTTTACCTGGTTGAGATCACGGAATCGAGAAAAGGTGACAGAGCTGGCCGTGCCAGAAGACAGCCGTCTGCAGATCGATTCCAACGCGATCGAACGTCTGTCCCTGCGCCTCCTGCGCCTCCGTCGTTCATGCAGGGGGCGCGTAGGTTTGCAGCGCCCCATGTATGAAAACGACGGAAAGTGCAGCGTTTGTCACAGATGAAGTTGTGCGCTTATATAAAAGAGTATCGCCAGTGGGTTTTCAAAGTACCTTCGTCTTACAGAAATAAATTTCGCGTGAGCCCACCGCATTAAAACAATGCTCAGCTGAGCGGGGCGAGCCACGGTGGGGGGAGGGGGGGCACCTTATCTTTGTCACGTGCCGTAGCTCACGTGACTTCTGCCGCGACAATGTTTGGATGTTTTCGCCTGAGGATGACTGCTCGTGTTGCGATCGAAACGTCATGATTCATCTTTTTTATTAAACATGTTTTAATTGATGTGACTTTACCGAAAGAACCAAAGAGTATGAAAGACGTCTTGTCTGCTGATCTTGTTCATGTTCGTGTACATCGATATCCCACATTGCTTACACGTACACACCACACACAATGAAATAAATAGAAACTAGAACGACTCCCGGGAATGGGCAAAGATCGAGGAAACTCTTTCAATGGAGCGAGTTCAGTGTGTTCGATCCAACATCTCTCTGTTCACATCTGTGTCTCTCTATGCCGTCTCTGTGTATCTTTCTCTCTGTGTTCCTCTTGTCTGTGTCTGTCTGCCTGTCTTGTCTGTCTGTGTCTGTCTATCAGCGTCTGCCCAACCGGAGTCAACGACTGTCAGTAGCAGCAGGCTCCCGTTCAACTCCCACGGCTACATGCCACAAAGACAAAGATCCCCCGTATAGCCTGGACAGACTGTAGGGACAAGTGCTGTTAGCGAGCACCTAACACAAACAGAAAGATCCCCCATATAGCCTTAACAGTTTCATTTCATTTATTTGGTATAGCCCTGTGAGCCATTCGGCTCTTAAATCGGGTGCAACCGCAACAAATAAAAAAGAAAAACATGAACAAGAAAAGATCTCAAAGTGACTATGCGCAAACAGAAAAATCCAGGGAGAAACTGCAAATTCTTCCAGAAAAAAGCACCGTACACCAACGCTGTGCAAAAATCCCAGTGGGATGCAAGTCAAACAACAACAACCACAAGACAACTTAGATTAAAGCCATCATTCTAACTCCGAACTACAACAAACAAACATGGCTAAACCAAAAAAGTTTCGAAATCACCAAAATCAAGCCATAAGCAATGTAACAGTGATCATAGGAACTGTGACCGAAATTTCACAATAAACGACAAAAAAACATGTTCCACCAAACCCTGTAGCCATAGCTTGCTGCATGAGTCACTCCACAACAGCAGGAGCATCAGTAGGAGTATAAAAACAATTTCAAATGCACCTATAAAGATCAAAGATGGACAGCTCTGAAATCGGCTTGTATGCAGGTGCTCCGTGAATTGTTGCATTGCAAGAAAATTTGATGATGACAGCTTGGAGAGGCCTCCATCCAGCATTGGATTTAATTATGGTTGATAACACTGGTCAACACACTTTTTCTGGCATAAGGTATTCCAACGGTTTTAAGGTAATTTTGGGGTGCTGATTCCAAATCTGGCATCAGCTTTTGTCTATCACATCAGGTTTTTGAGATATCAAATATTGTGTTTTCAATAAAACTGCAGAAGAAAAATATTAAATAAATGTGGATATCTACATACAATAATATTATAAACATACTATCCTAAAAATACAGCACCATATTTTAACACTAAAGCAGTCATTGACTCGCAACAACTTGCAATCATAAGTGACAGTTAATTTCGGATGAAATCAATGAAAATGGGGTATGCCGATAGCATAAAATGAGATGTGATAGAGCAAATCTGAGATCAGATTTGGAATCGGAACCCTGAAATTAGTCTAAAACAGCTGCAAAAGTCCAGGACAGAAAAAAATGATGATGAACATGAATCTATAACTAAGCTTTGCCGTCCGTTTACTTAAAAGACTCGTCTGAGCTGTATCGCTACTAGGTGGCACCATATTACAATTTACTCCAAATCTGGTAATATGTTCAGGAGATAAATGAAAATGTCGAGGTCTGCTAGCCAGAAGAGGGCTTCGGGGGAGAGTTGGTGTAGCTTTGTTATTCCTTCATTGCAGGAACGAAGACTACAGTGGTTTACTATATGGTTTACTGTATTTACCGGGTAAGGTTGCCCTTTGGGTTTATTTGCCGACGCAACTCAACAACATAAGCAATATAAGCGGGCTTCTTCACTGCTCTGAATGTAAACCAACGCTAACAGACGGGGCAGTAACAAGGATATGCCCTCGCGGCGAGGAACGGAAACGCACCATCCCTGCAGATCATTGCCAAAAACCTCGACTGCCGTGGGGACATCCCAAACAAATACAATCACAGTTGAAATGTTTCCATAAAAGCAAACCGTTCTGGATTGTTTAAAACTATTTCTAAAGATTTCGATTTAAAGCTTTCATAACTGCAAGGATTCATCTCCTTGGTTCTTTCGGTAAAGTCACGTAGAAGGGAAATAATAAAATAAAAATTTAATGTAATAAAATACAATTCTCACGACGTTTCGGCCACAACGCAAGCAGCCGTCCTCAGGAGAAAAACAGGTCTGTCGGAAAGACAGCGTCTGAATGAACACCACCAAGCTTGGCAGCGTATATTTAAGCTGCTGGGTTAGAGGAGGGCGCATTGACAAAGGAATTTGCATATCAACGCACAAAAAAACCGCACACAGAGTTGGAATGTTCGGGCCTTTAATAACCCTTGAACAAGATCAAAATTTACGTCTTGTTTGGGGCAGTGTGTCAGTTGTAAAGGTCACAAGGCTATCACAAATTGTTCAACAAATTGTGCAACGCAACAGTAAATTACACTCCACTTAGTGCAAGTGAAGGAGAATTTATTCCATCAAGCGGTAATATTTAACTCTTGGGTTATTCCCTTGTTGCCGTTGTTGTGATGGGAAATGAACAGAAACACATTCCTGCGGAGAGAGCTGGTAGGAACATTGGGTTGCTCGGTCAATGGCTAGGATCAACGGCGGCGTGGTGTATTCCGCAAATATGCCCGACTGTGAGGGAGGGCACAAGCCGGCATGATTAGGTTAAACGTTAAGTTTTATAAGGGCACCACGGGGTGACTAGCCACTCCCCACCCAGCCCCTCCCTGCACGACGGACGGACACAATAATCTCCTGTGGGCTGGTGTAACCAGGAGGTTCCAACCAGTATAACTTGTGCTACCTGCGGCAATATCAAGGTTGCTGTCCTGGCTTCCATTGCTGCCACCAACATCCAGCAGCTCATCTTCGCTCCCAAGATCCATCAAGTCGTGAGTCTGCAGCTGGGCCGACGCCGCTCTTGTGATTGCACCTGTTGACAACGGTCCACCTGGTTGCAATCTCTGCCTGACATGAGCCACATCTGCAGACAGATCCCCACTGGAGTGGTTCCGGCGATAGGGAGGCAACAGAATGTCGGGGCAAGTGCTGTTAGCGAGCACCTATTAAGGGTGGGACGGCACACGAGGGGGTGGGTGGCCAGCACCACGCCCGGCCGCCTTTGTCTCCCCAGTGGCGATGTTGACACACCGCACCTGGTACTCGTTTGAGGCTGAGTCGACGTAGGGGAGGCTCAGGACCGGTTCAGAAAGTCGTCACTGGCGGTGTTGGCCACGAGCGGGAATGGAACTCGGCTGGTCGGTGCGGAGCGCAGCGCTCACCACGACACTGCCGCTCCCCTTGTCAACAAACTTGAACTCTGACCCCGCCCTCTAACGTCACCGCTCAGCGTGACCTCATCGGCGTCAAACGCCAGGGGTAGGTTAGCCTCGCTAGTGACGTCATGTCACCCACCTCCCCACCACTGCGCTCTTGAGCGTGACGTCATCTCTGCTCGGCCGCTGCCGATATCTGTTCCAGTGCCAATCCTTATTTGGGCAAAGCTACGCCCGGTGACTGGTGGCTCATTAACATAATGTATTCGTTAAAGCCGTCGCGAGTTTATTGCGACGGGTACAACACGCGCGCCCCACCCCTCCGTCGTATGGGCTGGACTCATTAACATAATTTATTCAAGTTAAGACCCGCTCATTGCGGGAAGGGAGTGTCTTGTACCCAGGAAGTGACGTCACGGCCTGCTGCCGCGTGGCTGTTGCATCTCCGCGCGTGAACTGAAATCCGAGGTGAGAAATTCTCATCGCGGTTGTGGTGGTGGTTGTGGTGATGGTTGTGGTGATGGTGGATGTGGTGGTGGTAGTGGTGGTAGTGGTGGTGGTAGTGGTGGTGGTTGTGGTGGTGGTGGTGGTTGTTGTGGTGGTTGTTGTGGTGGTTGTAGTGGTGGTTGTAGTGGTGGTGGTTGTGGTGGTGATTGTGGTTGTTGTTGTTTACCGAGGTAGAGCCTCACTCTCGTAGGGATGTCAATTGAGTAGCAGCGAGCATGGAAGCGATGTCCAGGTTGGAACTTTACAACGCGGGGCCTTGCCTCCTGCCCTCGCCTGATCGCGTTTGCTTCAATTCTCTCGCTTAGTTTAGCAATCTGTGGAAGAACGTAATCTGCCAGGCTATGCGTTCATTGTGTGTTGACCGACTCTCTGTGTTGCATTGCATTACATTTCCAAATTTTACGAAGTTTGTTTGATTAAGTGTGCTCTCTCTGTGTCCTCTACTGCAGTCACCAAACCTCCAAATATCTCATTGACACAAGGCCATAATTATAATATGTTAGAATAATTATTATATATTATAATAATTCTAATAATCAAATATGCCCCTCCAATTTATTGCTATAAAAATCTTCTTTAAAAGTAATAATTGCGATGCTATGTTAATAAAAACAACAATTTGCTAAACCTTGGCCACGAAATCTGGACTTGTCTTCATATAACAATACATAGATTTCTGTTTATATGATTGCGTTGTACTTTATGAATCCCTAATCTCTGCCACTACACACTATGAAACAAGAAAAGGTTAATAAAAAAACAGAGCAATGTAATACAATACACTATTACACATTATTGTATCAAATAAAAAAAAATCCATCCCATGTGTTAGTGAATTTTTAAAAATATTTTAGGGAGGAAATGGCAGGAAATGAGTTTTCAAATATAGATATTTTTCTAGTGGGGGACCCTAGACCCCCTGTAAGATTTGATCCCCCCCCAAAGTTGACTCCATGGCTACGGCCTTGCATTGACATGCTAATTTCTCTACCCCCCCTCTCTCTCTCTCTACCCATCTCTTTCTCTATTTAAGGCCTCGACACAGAAGCATTGTTTCTCTGTGTGCCTATGTGTGTCTCTCTCTGTCTCTCTGTCATCTCTCTCTGTGTGTCTCTGTGTCATCTCTCTCTGTGTGTCTATGTGTGTGTCATCTCTCTCTGTCTATGTGTCTCCGTGTCTGTGTTTCGTCTCTCTAAAATTGAGAAATCTTTGGAAGAACGTAATCGACCAGGTGGGGTGTTGACTGTAATGTTAGCCGACTCTCTGTGTTGTATTGCATTACATTTATGAGTTCACTAGGTTTTTTTCCTCTTTCATTTGTACCTGATGATGATTGCTTGTGTTGCAATCGAAACGTCGTATGCTATTATTATTTTTTTCTACATTACTTTACTGAAAGAACCCAAGAGTATCTTGCTTATGTTTTAATTTCTCTTCACCTGGCTCGCTACTTGGTAACTTTGTTTTATTTTAAATATTCACCGTTTTTTTTTTCATTTTTTACCAGGCCACGCCCGCTGGAGCTGCTGTACCGCTCTTGTTTTCAGAAGCGACCTGCCCACAACAACAATAACAACAAGGTGGGGCTTGTCAACAGCGTGGCGGTGTTCACTCTAGACGCGTGGCGGTGGTCACTCTAGACGCCTGGTGGTGGTCACTCTAGATGCGTGGCGGTGTTCACTCTAGACGCGTGGCGGTGTTCACTCTAGACGCGTGGCGGTGTTCACTTTCGACGCATGGTGATGTTCACTCTGGACGCGTGGCGGTGTTCACTCTGGACGTGTGGCGGTGTTCACTCTGGACGCATGGCGGTGTTCACTTTCGACACATGGCGGTGTTCACTCTGGACGCGTGGCGGGGAAACCGGGGGATCCGGAGGGAAATCCCCATGATCACAGAGAGAGAGACACGCAGCCTCGGCTGTGTTGATTGATCCTCAATTATTTACTTGGTGGAGTGAGGAAGCATTAATACTGAGCAGGTGATTGTGGCCAGGCATGGGTCTGGACACACCACCACCTGTGAACTATGCCAGTGCGTGACAGTGGTGGAGGAAGTGGGGGTGGAGTGGCACGTGCCCCCCTAACGGTCCGATCGAAATCCCTAATTTCGATGGGATCATTGGGGTTTATTAGTAACTAGCTTCACTACGTGGCTTCGCCCGGGACTTGGATTCTTGTCTTGGATTAATTTCATATTCCCTTATATTTCACTGTAAAATCCTGAAAAAACGTATGCTTGCAAGAAAGAAAAAAGCCAAAACAAATCAATTTAACTAAATCGGATGTTTTTCACTGCAGAAAATTCAACCTTAACCCACTTCGACGTAAGGTCGATTTTGGCAACTCGGGAAGGGAATGACATGGCAAGCTGAAAATAGTCACGTTCACTTAGACATTCCAGACAGCATAAGTTGTGCAAATTTAATGATGCTAGAGCTCAGCGTTGGAGAGTTTTTGGTGCTTCACACAAACAAACAGATGTAATTTCTGCTTCATATTTAAGATGGCAGTCGTACCTGTTCTTCGCACGGATATGTATTGAAACTCCGAGAAGCCAATGACTTCATCGTCCAGGAGCAAAGCGCCACCTAAAATCTCCCAGCACGCTGTTAACAGCTCGAGAAGTACGGCGCACGAAGAGCCATATGGTAGGGGTAAGCATTGCAGAGCACTTAACTCAGGTGTGTTGCGGGTTGACGCCACACACTTCATGGTCATTTCCCCCACCCCCCCCCCCCCCAAAATACAAACGTCTATTTTTATACTTTTTTCATTGTGTACAGTATGGAACCTACCCACATGACAAATTTGAAGTGTGTTGCATTTTGGGAAGTATGCTAATCATTTCGAACAGTCACTAACACATATCCACACATTTCCCTTTTATATATAGACTAGCTTTACTACCCGGCTTCGCCCGGGACTTGGATTCTTGTCTTGGATTAAAACATGGCCTACGCGGAGTGTTGGGGGGGGGATGCGTGACGTCAGCAGGTACACTGCGTAACGCTGCCGCATGTGGGTGACATCACCGATATGACATCACCGCTCACTTGCGTGCAAAATATATGCATTATTGCGCCCCCCCCCCCCCCCCCAAAATACAAAAGTCTATTTTTATACTTTTTGCATTGTGTCCAGTCTGGAAGCTACCCACATGCAAAATTTCAATTTTGTTGCATGTCGGGAAGTATGCTGAACATTTCGAACAGACACACATTCACAAATTTCCCTTTTATATATATATCCATAATTGCGCCCCCCCAAAAATATATAAAAGCCTATTTTTATACTTTTTGCATTGTGTACAGTCTGGAAACTACCCACGTGCCAAATTTCAAGTTTGTTGTATGTCGGGAAGTATGCTAAACATTTAGAACAGACACATTCACAAATTTCCTTTTTATATATATAGATAAATCAGCATTTTGCGACCCCCACTGCCACCGTGTGGAATATTATTACATGCTAGGGACTCTATGAGATGATAGGACAACAGTCCGTGTCCATAATTGGCAATAAGTAACGGCAAAGCAGTTACAAGCAACTTGCAGAATTGTGCGCAGTTGCGTATCCAGTACACGACTTCAGCGAGCGCGATGCCGATCACACGGGTGAAATAAAAATTAAGGGACAAGTCCTTACTTAATAATAACTCCTACGATTTTTCATTGCTGGAGGGGTTGCCCCCTCTACCTGAAAATCCTGGCTCCGCCTCTGAGTGTGTGACAGCGTCAAGTTTGTATTTGCAGTAAAGTCAATTAACTCTATTGAGCACGGGGGTTATATCAAAACAGTAGTTTTTAGTTTTCCTCTGGAACTCTTTGTAAGAATGGAGTCAGGAAGTTATCACAGCACACGTACAGCTGAAGTCAGAACTGTTCATCACAGCAATCAAGGACATCTGTGCGTGGCTTTACACCTCTTAGTTGCGATTGAACATTAATTTATGCATTTGTGCATAACACAAATAGTATTATTTTCAACATCTTTTTCTATGTCAGCTGAATTTAGCTTTCATAAATATTCCTTTTAAAGTCAGACACCTAGAATTGTGTGCTCGGAGTTTCGGGTTAACATTCATTTTGAAGATACGAGGGCTTCCTAGGCATGTTTATAACCATTTGCCCTCTGTGTGCCACAACAGCCCGTGTGATAAATTTGGGACACTTTTTCAACTATATCATGAATCTATGAATAAGTATTGGCGTGTAAGTCACGTGTGACTGTGTATATATGCATTCCGCTGTGCCTCGATACTGACGTGTAGATGGTGTGGATTTTCTTTTTTTCTGTCTGCAGCTGCCGCTTCCTCTGCAGATTTGGTCTGATGGAGCAAAGGCACTCGGCGCAGCTCGGTGCAAAAAGGCGGAAATGCGACCGGTGTGCATACAGCACGAATAATCCTGGAAATTTGACACGGCACCAGAGAACTCACACAGGAGAGAAACCCTTCAAGTGCAGTGTGTGTGGGAAGGCGTTTGCACAGTCATCTACTCTTGTAGCACACCAGAGAACACACACGGGAGAGAAACCCTTCGAGTGCAGCATGTGTGGGAAGACGTTTGCACAGTCATCTACTCTTGTAGAACACCAGAGAACTCACACGGGAGAGAAACCCTGCAAGTGCAGTGTGTGTGGGAAGGCGTTTGCACAGTCATCTACTCTTGTAGCACACCAGAGAACACACACGGGAGAGAAACCCTTCGAGTGCAGCGTGTGTGTGAAGGCATTTGCACATTCATCTGCTGTTGTAATGCACCAGAGAACACACAAGCATCAGAAGATCCACAAGGAGTGGAGTTTGAAATCAGCTTGTGAAAGTCAAAGTGCCGCAATGAGCCCATCCCTTATCAAACAAGAACCGGAAGAAAATTCCAGCTTGGACACTTTTAAAAGTATCGAGGTGAAATATGAAGAGGTGATGGTGAAGAGCGAAGAAGTGAAGGTAAAGTGTGAAGATGAGTCAACTCCAATATCGGACTTTCACATCCATGGTGGCAACGTGAAGCAGGAGGAGAATTCTGACTGTGAGGCAGAGCGAGGCAACTCCCAGCAGTGTGTTGAAAGTAGAGGTATGGGTGGACTTCCTCCGAGACAATCGAAAGTCAAATGGAGATCCGGTAGATGCGTAAGCTTCAGACGATGTCGTTCCAATCGATGCATTTTTGTCACAGGCCTTTAATGACAAGAATGTGAAGTTGAACACAATTCCTAGGTTCAATCTGCAGGGTAAGAGCGGCCAGTCTTTGTGGACCTGTGGGTTGGGTAGATCTCTAACCAGGAGCGAGAGCCATTTATATTGTGCTTGCTTGATCGCCTCTGGCAACTCGGAGTTTTGTATCGTATCTCATTTCAAACACTCGAAGGGCATCCCCAAGTAGCAGCTGCCCCTGTGTGGCACAAGGTGGTGGCCCTGCACCAGCCTGCATGTGGACAAGAGCCTGTCAGTGGGGGGCGATGGTTGATGTGGCATCTCAGTTGTGGAGTTTGTAGGTAATGTTTAGAATTTGCTAAATTTTTACCCAGACACCAGCATGCAATGGCCTACTCGTGTTGAATGGTTCATATAGTATGTTGTACATACACTTAAGCAGATTTTGCGTATTTTTTAAAATTAGCTTCTTGTTAATAGGATGTAACCTAATGCAGTATATTCCAGTGCAGTAATTCAATTTTGTTAACATGCCTGTCAATAATTTAGACTGAATACTTGTCTGATTGTGTGCGTACATGTAACATTTTGTCTATAAGGGTCAAACATTGATTAAGTGATGTTAGGACAAAGTGTGTGTTTTGCAAGTAACCTGTACAGATAACTCAGGTGAGACTCCTTGTTCTTGTGATACAGGTCAAATGGTACTTTTGTGTTTGCAGGAAGCATCTCCCTCTGGAGCAACTCATTGTCTTCATAATAGGGAGAACACTCCGATCATTCATCAGTTACAAGGCATACCAATTAAAAGTTACACGAAAAGGAGGAACATTCTCCACAACACGAATTATAATTTAGTATTATGTGTTGACATAGATTTTGTCGAATTAGGACAAGAAATGGTCCTTGCTGATTAACGTCTGGATTTTCACAACCATGGGTTGAAGCAAGCCTGACCGCCTGCGGTGCCCCTCACAACCATTTACGCACTGAATCTGATTGATTGATTTCTTCTGTGAACAGGTGTCTTTAATACAGGTGTAAGAAAGGACTCGATCCTGGTTCTGTCTCCGTGTCCTTTATTTGGGTTCTTACACCTTTCCCGCATGGCCCTCGCTCAGAGTTCTCCCCTTGGCAGCTCCATAGCTGCTCTCGCTCCCGTAGCCTCCACACCTCTGCAGCTCCGCTGCAGATCTCCTGTGCAGCCCTCCGGCTGCTCTCACAGCAGCTCCACCGCTGCTCCCCGTTCCTCCGTGCTCGGTCACCGCTGGCTGGCGGTGCCGAGTCTTACCGTGTGTGGCGATCTCGCCACTCTCCAACGTTCGCCCTGCGTGGCCTCTGTGGCGATCTCGCCACTCTCCAACCTCAGCCCTGCGTGGCCTCTGTGGCGATCTCGCCACTCTCTGTTTCTATCCCCAACTCTCTCTTCCACCCCGCTGGCTGGCGCCGTCATGAGCCCTCAGCCACCAGGCTGAGGCACGACAACCACCCAACGTGTTCCCCACTCTTCACTCTCCCGACTGACCCAGATGTCTTCCTGTCTCTCCGCTATACCATATCCTACCACGTGACCCTGACTCCTCCCTCTCGGATCGTCACATCCGGCCCGCCCATTTACGCCCGCATTACACCACCCTCCCCCGTAGAGAAAATTCCAGCCGTCCTCGGCTGAAACAGAACAAAATAGTGCGGGCGAAGGCATCACAAACAGGAGTCCCCCAGACACAACGGAGATTATAACAACAACGCAAGTAACGAAAGGAGAGGGATCAGGAACCGGAACAGAACAACAAGAATAATAATAGCACAAAGCGCAACGGCAACCGACACGCAAGAATGGCACACGCGCACAACCCAGAAATGTGGTGTCTTAGAGCGTGTCCATGTTGTTGTTCCATCCACTCGGCTCAAGTCCAACATCAAAGAGCAAGTGGTAGAGCAGAATGACGAATGGGCGCTCAATTGCTCCTTCAAGTCCTCATCCAGCTAGCACACCAGGTAACACCCAGTGTGGCAGGCGCCGAAGATCTGTGACGAGAAGGAGAATCCAATCCCCTGAGGCACAGCACAACAACGCACATCCGCATGTCGTACACGACAGCCACCCGGCCCCAGGGTAGTGGAGATGATGTAATTCCGGCCCGTTTAAGAAAACCCCAATAATTTCCCAAAATAAACGCGATGGATGCCCCAGTATTTACATTTTAACAACAATATTATTTACACGTGACAACAACAACAACAAAATTTCTGCTCTTGCCCACCAGCAGTCCTCCCTTGAGGACCAGCACAGACATCTCACGTACACAGCATGTACCCACGGTCACTCTCAACAAAACCCCTAATCGCACACCCACGCGTGGAGAGAGCCACGCTCCCCAGCGGTAACGTTTAACTCTCCCTAACCCTCACCGTGGTCGTCAAACCACTGCAACATCCACTGATCATACTCTCAGCTAGTGCAATTTCGGGGATGAGCAGCACTCGGCCATGCTCCTCCCTTACTATCCCATCAGCGATGGACACACACCAGCCTCTTATAGTCTGACGCTGTATAGCCAAGGGAAGATCAATCCCTCGGCAAGGCCAGACACCAACGACCCCCCCCCCCCCCCCCCACGGGGTAATGTTCTCTTATAGAGACAATAACGCCCTAACCCAAATCCCGTGAGCCCCCGGCACACCAGGTTCAGTCTGCCACCGCACAACTGAACCATGACTCCCCGAGCCATATGAGCACACGGCCCATTAGTTTGAGACATACCACGGAGGTTTCGCCTCCGGGCTGTCAGGTCAGCCATCAGCCATAGGCCGACGTGACCACCACTCGTGCATCACCCAATCAACAATGGCAGGCATAACAGATGGAATATTTGCCCCACCGAGGTTTTTCCCGCGCGCTCAAAATGGCGGCCACTTGCGCAAAGCGCATCGTCGCCATACCCCGCGTGCGCGCAAAATGGCGGCCCAACGTGCGAACACGTGGCCAGTTTTCACCGTGCGTGCACCCCAGCTTCCCTTTGCTGGGGGCCACAAAATGCATCCCCCGTCACGTTGTAACAACCCCACCAACGATAGACGCACAGCCCCAGCTTGCTGCGCACAGCAGTCATATCGGATAATTTTTAACCAATATTTTACCAAAACACATTGGTTACACACATCAACTCGCAAAGCAACTTCTGGCTGCATGCAATCAACCGAATGAGCGACGCCATTTGGCGCCAATTTACGGCCCCATCACCATTAACATCTGAGCCACCCACAACGGCGTCATCGCGCACCCTCATTTTCAAAAAGCTCAATTACCCCTATAATATACACGCAATCTCGTGTGCACAACACCCATACAACCAAATTTTTGGGTCCCCCTCTATAATATACACGCAATCCCGTGTGCACAACACCCATACAACCAAATTTTTGGGTCCCCCTCGAATTTGTTACCAATTTCCAACAGGTACGCACAATTAATAACACTCCCAAACCCAATAGACAACCAATGCATCGCACCCCATAACCGTACAGAACGGTGTAACAGCACATGCAGTCATCATATCGCGATCACACGCGTACATTTAAGCACAATAGCAAGCAGATCTGCAGGCAACCAACACACCATTAATCCAGTCGTAACATTGCAGCAACAACACAAATATTCTCTCTCTTGCAACCAACCACATCGTACGCAGCATTTCGCAGCACCATACTCCAAAAAAAAATATTTTTCAATCAAGCCCGTCGCACACGGTAACCCACGAGATGGTACAGCGCAGGATACCCGACGCTCCCGAGTTAATAATTAACTTCGCCATCAAGATAACAACTCCACACCGCAGCGCACACACACAATTTGACACTCAGCAAGCACAGCAGACTCTCCTTCCCTCCTCAACACACACTCATACACACTAATTGACACCGAGCAACAAGCAAATAGCGCGTTCATCCAGAACACACACACACACACAGCCCGAACCGCGCTCTACACGCTCGAGACATGACAAAAAATCGCCCCCCCGGCCCTCGAAAGATGGGTGAGGTGTGTGTTAAGGCCGGGTGTGTATCGTTACGACTCGCCCGGGGCTGCAGCAAGAAGAGGACGGCAGGGTGGTAACTTGAGACGTCTCGCAGAACTCGTTCGGCGACTTGACTGCTCCGTTGTCTCGCACCCGAGCCAGGACGGGAGAGCTCCCGCCCCAGCAGCTGCAGCGTCGTCGTCCTCTCCCCGCAGCTCCTCCTCGCAAACAGCAGCTCACAGCAGGCTGCTCTCCCCCGCGGCACCTCCAGATGGCAGCGCAAGGCTGCCTCTCCGCCGCGATGTTGAAGATGGCGGCGTCTCCTCGCCGCGGTGAAGACAAGATGGCGGCTTCCCGCCGTTTCTCCCCTGCCACGCCCAAGATGGCGTCTTCGTGCCGCGTGGCCGATGGCGCTGGCAGCGCAGGCAAGGCGACGGCCTGCAGACCACCATCGGCTCTCCCCACTGCCGTCGTCGGCGTGGTGAGCTCACACAGTTGCGCCAACATGATTTTCCAGGTCTCCAGCTGCGCCATCTGTCTCAATCGTAAGTCGGATGATGTAGCAGATGATGACGCAGGAATATTCTTTCTTCTGAGCTGTCTTGACAAGCCTTTTCACTTCTGACACCAGTGTCATAAAGGACTCGATCCTGGTTCTGTCTCCGTCGTCCTTTATTTGGGTTCTTACACCTTTCCCGCACGGCCATCGCTCAGAGTTCTCCCCTTGGCAGCTCCATAGCTGCTCTCGCTCCCGTAGCCTCCACACCTCTGCAGCTCCGCTGCAGATCTCCTGTGCAGCCCTCCGGCTGCTCTCATAGCAGCTCCACCGCTGCTCCCCGTTCCTCCGTGCTCGGTCACCGCTGGCTGGCGGTGCCGAGTCTTACCGTGTGTGGCGATCTCGCCACTCTCCAACGTTCGCCCTGCGTGGCCTCTGTGGCGATCTCGCCACTCTCCAACCTCAGCCCTGCGTGGCCTCTGTGGCGATCTCGCCACTCTGTTTCTATCCCCAACTCTCTCTTCCACCCCGCTGGCTGGCGCCGTCATGAGCCCTCAGCCACCAGGCTGAGGCACGACGACCACCCAACGTGTTCCCCACTCTTCACTCTCCCGACTGACCCAGATGTCTTCCTGTCTCTCCGCTATACCATATCCTACCACGTGACCCTGACTCCTCCCTCTCGGATCGTCACATCCGGCCCGCCCATTTACGCCCGCATTACACAGGTAAAAAGATGAGATTAGGAGCACTCCCTTTAAGAGTGTGCTCCTAATCTCAGCTCGTTACCTGTATAAAAGACACCTGGGAGCCAGAAATCTTTCTGATTGAGAGGGGGTCATACTTATTTCCCTCATTAAAATGCAAATAAATTTATAACATTTTTGACATGGGTTTTTCTGGATTTTGTTGTTATTCTGTCTTTCACTGTTCAAATAAACATTTAATTCAAATTATAGACTGATCATTTCTTTATCAGTGGGCAAACGTACAAAACCAGCAAGGAATCAAATACTTTTTCCCTCGCTGTATGTGTACATCGATATCCCACATTGCTTACACGTACGCACCACAATGAAATAAATAGAAACTAGAACGACTTCCGGGGATGGTAAAATATCGAGGAATCTCTTTCAATGGAGCGAGTTGAGTGTGTTCGATTCAACATCTCTCTGTCCATCTGTATCTCTGTTTGCCTCTGTGTGTTTCTCTCTCTGCCTGTCTCTGTGTCCTATGTCGTCTCTGTATCTCTGTCTCTGTGTTCCTCATGTCTGTGTCTGTCCGCCTGTCCTGTGTGTGTCTGTCTATCAGCGTCTGTCCAATCGTAGTCAACGACTGTCAGTAGCAGCAGGCCCCCGTTCAACTCCCACGACTACACGCGACTCGAACTTGCTCCCAACACACAAAGGCAAAGATCTCCCGTATAACCTGGACAGAATGTCAGGGCAAGTGCTGTTAGTAAGCACCTAACACTAAGATAAAGATCCCCCATATAGCCTGGACAGACTGTAGGGGCAAGTGCTATTAGCGAGCACCTAACACAAACAGAAAGATCCCCCATATAGCCTTAACAGTTTCATTTCATTTTCATTTAGTTGGTATAGCCCTGTGAGCTATTCGGCTCTTGAATCGGGTGCAACCGCAACAAATAAAAAAAACATGAACAAGAAAACATCTCAAAGTGACTATGCGCAAACAGAAAAATCCAGGGAGAAACTGCAAATTCTTCCAGAAAAAAGCACCGTACACCAACGCTGTGCAAAAATCCCAGTGGGATGCAAGTCAAACAACAACAACCACAAGACAACTTAGATTAAAGCCATCATTCTAACTCCGAACTACAACAAACAAACATGGCTAAACCAAAAAAGTTTCGAAATCACCAAAATCAAGCCATAAGCAATGTAACAGTGATCATAGGAACTGTGACCGAAATTTCACAATAAACGACAAAAAAACATGTTCCACCAAACCCTGTAGCCATAGCTTGCTGCATGAGTCACTCCACAACAGCAGGAGCATCAGTAGGAGTATAAAATCTATTTCAAATGCACCTTTAAAGATCAAAGATGGAGAGCTCTGAAATCAGCTCGTATGCAGGTGCTCCGTGGATTGTTGCATTGCAAGAACATTTGATGATGACAGCTTGGAGAGGCCTCCATCCAGCATTGGATTTCATTATGGTTGATAATGATGATGAACAATAATCTTTAACTAAGGTTTGCTGTCCGTTTACTTAAAAGACTCGTCTGAGCTGTATCGCCACTAGGTGGCACCCTATTACAATTTACTCCAATTCTGGCAATATGATCAGGAGATAAAGGAAAATGTCGAGGTCTGCTAGCCAGAAGAGGGCTTCGGGAGAGAGTTGGTGTAGCTTTGTTATTTGTTCATTGCAGGAACGAAGACTACAGTGGTTTACTATGTAGTTTATTGTATTTACCGGGTAAGGTTGCCCTTTGGGTTTTTTGCCGACGCAACTCAACAACATAAGATAAGCGGGCTTCATCACTGCTCCGAACGTGAACCAACGCTAACGGACGGCGCAGTAACGAGGATTTGCCCTCGCAGCTAGGAACGGAAACGCACCATCCCTGCAGATCATTGCCAAAAATCTCGACTGCCGCTGGGACATCCCAAAAATATACAATCACAGTTGGAATGTGTCCATTAAAGCAAACCGTCCTGGATTGTTTAAAACTATTTCTAAAGACCAGCATAAATGATCCATTTCTCTATTAAATGTTTACCATTCATCGCCTCTGGTTAGTAATGTCAGACAAGCACTGTGACACACTGGGTGTGCAAGTGAAGGAGAATTTATTCCATCAAGCGGTAATATTTAACTCTTGGGTTATTTCCTTGTTGCCGTTGTTGTGATGGGAAATGAACAGAAACACATTCCTGCGGAGAGAGCTGGTAGGAACGTTGGGTTGCTCGGTCAATGGCTAGGGTCAACGGCGGCGTGGTGTATTCCGCAAATATGCCCGACTGTGAGGGAGGGTACAAGCCGGCATGATTAGGTTAAACGTTGAGTTTTATAAGGGCACCACGGGGTGACCAGCCCCGCCCCACCCAGCCCCTCCCTGCACGACGGACGGACACAATAATCCCCTGTGGGCTGGTGTAACCAGGAGGTTCCAACCAGTATAACTTGTGCTACCTGCGGCAATGTCAAGGTTGCTGTCCTGGCTTCCATTGCTGCCACCAACATCCAGTAGCTCATCTTCGCTCCCAAGATCCATCAAGTCATGAGTCTGCAGCTGGGCCGACGCCGCTCTTGTGATTGCACCTGTTGACAACGGACCACCTGGTTGCAATCTCTGACTGGCATGAGCCAGATCTGCAGACAGATCCCCACTGGAGTGGTTCCGGCGATAGGGAGGCAACAGAATGTCGGGGCAAGTGCTGTTAGCGAGCACCTATTAAGGGTGGGACGGCACACGAGGGGGTGGGTGGCCAGCACCACGCCCGGCCGCCTTTGTCTCCCCTGTGGCGATGTTGACACATCGCACTCATTTGAGGCTGAGTCGACGTAGGGGAGGCTCAGGACCGGTTCAGAAAGTCGTCACTGGCGGTGTTGGCCACGAGCGGGAATGGAACTCGGCTGGTTGGTGCGGAGCGCAGCGCTCACCACGCCACTGCCGCTCCCCTTCTGTCAACAAACTTGAACTCTGACCCCGCTCTCTGACGTCACCGCTCAGCGTGACCTCATCGGCGTCAAACGCCAGGGGGCGGTGTGCCTCGCTAATGACGTCATGTCACCCA
The DNA here is from genome assembly GCF_965212315.1 of Lampetra planeri. Classification (NCBI taxonomy): domain Eukaryota; kingdom Metazoa; phylum Chordata; class Hyperoartia; order Petromyzontiformes; family Petromyzontidae; genus Lampetra; species Lampetra planeri. The sequence goes on from NC_136179.1 coordinate 2,784,505, forward strand.
CTCCCGACCGCCAAGCTCTTGAGCGTGACGTCACCTCCGTTCGGCCGCTGCCGATATCTGTTCCAGTGCCAATCCTTATTTGGGCCAAGCAACGCCAGGTGACTGGGGGCTCATTAACATAATGTATTTGTTAAAGCCGTCGCGAGTTTTGGCGACGTGTTCAGCACGCGCGCCACACCCCTCCACGTATGTGCTGGGCTCATTAACATAATTTATTTAAGTTACAGAGCCGCTCGTTGTGGGGGGGGGGGGAGTGTCTTGTACCCCGGAAGTGACGTCACGGCCTGCTGCCGCGTGGCGTCGCGAGGTAGCAGCAAGTTGCTGCTTCGCGCGTGAACTGAAATCCGAGGTGAGAAATTCCCATCGCGGTGGTGGTGGTTGTTGTGATGGTGGTTGTTGTTGTGGTGGTGGTTGTGGTTGTAGTGGTGGTGGTTGTTGTGGTGGTTTTGTGGTTGTGGTGGTTGTGGTGGTTGTGGTGGTGGTGGTTGTGGTGGTGGTTGTGGTGGTGGTTGTTGTGGTGGTTGTGGTTGTTGTGGTGGTTGTTGTGGTGGTTGTGGTTGTTGTGGTGGTTGTTGTGGTGGTTGTGGTGGTGGTTGTTGTTGTGGTGGTTGTAGTGGTGGTGGTGGTTGTGGTGGTTGTGGTGGTTGTTGTGGTGGTGGTTGTTGTTTACCGAGGTAGAGCCTCGCTCTCTCTCGTAGGGATGTCAATTGAGTAGCAGCGAGCATGGAAGCGATGTCCAGGTTGGAACTTTACAACGCAGGGCCTTGCCTCCTGCCCTCGCCTGATGGCGTTTGCTTCAATTCTCTCGCTTAGTTTATCAATCTGTGGAAGAACGCAATCAGCCAGGCGATGCGTTATTTGTGTGTTGACAAACTTTCTGTGTTGCATTGCATTACATTTCCAATTTTACGAAGTTTGTTTGATTAAGTGTCTCTCTCTCTCTGTGCAGTCACCAAACCTCCAAACCTCTCATTGACACAAGGCCGTAATTATAATGTTATAATAATTATAATATATAATAATTATAATAATATATATTAATTATAATGTTATAATAATTATAATATGTTATAATACTTATGTTATAATTATAATAACATGTTATAATAATCATATGTTATAATAATTATAATAATCAAATATGCCCCTCCAATAAATTGCTGTAAAAATATTTGTAAATAATAATTGCGATGCTCTGTTTATAAAAACAACAATTTGCTAAACCTGGACTTGTCTTCATATGACAATGCATAGATTTATGTTTATATGATTGCGTTGGATTTTATGAATCCCTAATCTCTGCCATTACATACTATGAAACGAGAAAAGGTAAAAAAGAAAAAACAGAGCAATGTAATACAATACACTATTAGACATTATTGTATCAAATAAAAAAAAGTCCATCCCATGTGTTAGTGAACTCTTAAAAATATTTTAGGGAGGAAATGGCAGGAAATTAGTATTCAAATTTAGATATTTTTCTGGGGAGGGGACCCCAGACCCCCTAGAAGATTTGGTCCCACCCAATGTTGACTTCGACACAGAGGCATTGTTTCTCTGTGTGCCTATATGTATCTTTCTTTGTGTCACTCTGTCATCTCTCTCTGTGTGTTTATGTGTGTGTCTCTCTCTCTCTGTGTCTCTGTGTCATCTCTCTGTGTGTCTATGTGTGTGTCTGTCTCTGTGTGTCTCTGTGAAATCCCTCTTTGTCTGTGTCTCCGTGTCTGTGTTTTATCTCTCTCAAATTGAGCAAATCTTTGGAAGAACGTTATCAACCAGGTGGGGTGTTGACTGTTATGTTAGCCGACTCTCTGTGTTGTATTGCATTACATTTCTAAGTTTACTAGGTTTTTTTTCTCTTTCATTTGTACCTGATGATGATTGCTTGTGTTGCAATCAAAACGTCGTATGCTATTATTTAATTAATTTATTTATTCTACGTGACTTTACCGAAAGAACCAAAGAGTATCTTGCTTAAGTTTTAAGTTCTCTTCACCTGGCTAGCTACTTTGTAACTTTGTTTTATTTTAAATATTCACAGTTTTTTTTTTCATTTTTTACCACGCCACGCCCGCTTGAGCTGCTGTACCGCTCCTGTTTTCAGAAGCGACTTGCCCACAACAACAATAACAACAAGGTGGGGCTTGATAATTGGTTTTTAACCCTTCTATCTGGCAACAAAACTGACACCTTTTTGCAAGGAGTCATGTTTGCATAGACTGCAATACCTGCAGTCATAATACAAACAAAAGACATAACTCTAATAATGTGCACTGTCCTTGAAGTTGATTGGTCCACACTCGAGACAGCTTTCCTTAGAGCCTAGTCTCACATGGGTTGGACCAGATGGCGCCTTTTGGCGTCATCTGGTCCAACCCATGTGAGACTAGGCGCCTTTTGGCATCATCTGGTCCAACCCATGTGAGACTAGGCTCTAAGGAAAGCTGTCTCGGGTGTGGACCAATCAACTTCAAGGACAGTGCACATTATCAGAGTTCATCTTCTTGGTTTTTTCGGTAAAGTCACGTAGAAGGGAAGTAATAAAATAATAAAAATAAAACATAATAAAATAATTCTCACGACATTTCGGCTACAACGCAAGCAGCCGTCTTCAGGTCTTCAGGTGAAGACGGCTGCTTGCGTTGTAGCCGAAACGTCGTGAGAATTATTTTATTATGTTTTATTTTTATTATTTTATTACTTCCCTTCTACGTGACTTTACCGAAAAAACCAAGAAGATGAATCCCCGCAGTCACGAAAGCCTTAAATCGAAAATTATCAGAGTTATGTCTTTTGTTTGTATTATGACTGCAGGTATTGCGGTCTATGCAAACATGACTCCTTGTAAAAAGGTGTCAGTTTTGTTGCCAGATAGAAGGGTAAAAAAACAATTATCATATTTTTACTGGCAAATGAGGTTCCCATAGTGAAGGTGGGGCTTGTCAAACGCGTGGCGGTGTTCACTCTAGATGCGTGGCGGTGTTCACTCTGGACGCGTGTTAGTGTTCACTCTGGACGCGTGGCGGTGTTCACTCTGGACGCATGGCGGTGTTCACTTTCGACGCGTGGCGGTGTTCACTCTGGACGCGTGGCGGTGTTCACTCTAGACGCGTAGCGGTGGTCACTCTCTACATGTGGAGGGGAAACCCGGGGATCGGGAAGGAAATCAACGCGACCACGTTGAGAGAGAGACACGCAGCCTCGGCTGTGTTGATTGATCCTCAATTAACTGCTTGGTGGAGTGAGGAAGCATTAATACTGAGTAGGTGAAGGTGGTCAGGCGTGGGTCTGGACACACCACCACCTGTGAACCATGCCAGTGTGTGACAGTGGTGGAGCCAGTGGGGGTGGGGTGGCACGTGCCCCCCCCAATGATCCCATCGAAATCTCTCATTTAGATAGGGTCATTGGGGTTTATTATTAACTAGCTTCACGACCCGGCTTTGCCCGGGACTTGGATTCTTGTTTTGGATAAATTTAATATTCCCTCATATTTCACTGAAAATCCGTTAAAAAAATGTATGCTTGCAAGAAAGAAAAAAGCCGAAACACATAAATTTACCTAAATCGGATGTTTTCACTCGAGGATATTCAACCGTAACCCACTTCTACGTAATGTCGATTTTGGCAACTCGGGAAGGGAATGGCATGGCGAGCTGAAAATAGTTGCATTCGCTTAGAAATTCCAGACAGCATAAGCTGTGAAAATTTCATGACGCCAGAGCTCAGCGTTGGAGAGTTTTTGCTGCTTCACACAAACAGATGTAATTTCTGCTTTATATTAAAGATAGCAGTTGTACCCGTTCTTCGCACGGATATGTATTGAAACTCCGAGAAGCCAATGCCTTCATCGGCCTCAACACCTTCAGCGAGCGCAATGCCGATCACACGCGTCGAATAAAAAGCAAGGGACTTGTCCTTACTAACAACTCCTTACTAACCACTCCTATCATTTTTCATTGCTGGAGGGGTTGCCCCCCCTACCTGAACATCCTGGCTCCACCTCTGAGTGTGTGACAATGTCAAGTTTGTATTTGCAGTAAAGTCAACTAACTCTATTGAGCACGGAGGTTATATCAAAACAGTAGTTTATTTTAGTTCTTCTCTGGAACTCTTTGTAAGAATGGAGTCAGGAAGTTATCACAATAAACGTGCAGCAGCTGAAGTCGGAACTGCTCATCCCAACATTCAAGGACATCTGTGCCTGGCTTCACAGCTCTAAGTTATGATTGAACATGAATTTATACATTTGTGCATGACACAAATAGTATTGTTTTCAACACCCTTTGCTATGTCAGCTGAATTTAGCTTTCATAAATATTCCTTTTGAAGCCAGACAGCTGATATTGTGTGCTCGGAGTTTTGGGTTAACAGTCATTTTGAAAATACGAGGGCTTCCAGGCATGTTTATGACCATTTGCCCTCTCATTGTATGCCATCACAGACCGTGTGATGAATTAGGGACACGTTTTTTTCTATATCATGAATATATGAATAAGTATAGACGTGTAAGTCACGTGTGACTGTGTATATGCATTCCTCTGTGCCTCGATACTGACGTGTAGATGGGGTGGATATTCTTTTTCTCTGTCTGCAGCTGTCGCTTCCTCTGCAGAATTGGTCTGATGGAGCAAAGGCACTCGGCGCGGCTCGGTGCAAAAAGGCATCAATGCGACCGGTGTGCATACAGCACGGATCGTCCTGGACATTTGACACAGCACCAGAGAACTCACACAGGAGAGAAACCTTTCAAGTGCAGTGTGTGTGGGAAGGCGTTTGCACAATCATCTACTCTTCTAGAACACCAGAGAACACACACGGGAGAGACACCCTTCAAGTGCAGTGTGTGTGGGAAGGCATTTGCACATTCATCTACTCTTGTAAAACACCAGAGAACACACACGGGAGAGAAACCCTTCAAGTGCGGTGTGTGTGAGAAGTCGTTTGCACAGTCATCACATCTTCAAGAACACCAGAGAACACTCAAGCATCAGAAGATCCACCAGGAGTGGAGTCTGAAATCAGCTTGTGAAAGTCAAAGTGCTGCAATGAGCCCATCCCTCATCAAACAAGAACCGGAAGAAAATCCCAGCTCGGACACTTTTAAAGGTAATGAGGTGAAATATGAAGAGGTGAAGGTGAAATGTGAAGAAGTGATGGTGAAGAGCGAAGAAGTGAAGGTAAAATGTGAAGATGAATCAACTCCAAAATCGGACCTTCACATCGATGGAGGCAACGTGAAGCAGGAGGAGAATTCTGACTGTGAGGCAGAGCGAGGCAACTCCCAGCAGTTTGTGGAAGTGGAGGTGTGGGTGGACTTCCTCTGAGACAATACAAAGTCAAATGGAGACCCGGGAGATGTGTAAGCTTGAGACGATGTCGCTCCAATAGATGCACCTTTGTCACAGGTCTTTAATTACAAGAATGTGAAGTTGAACACTCGGTTCCTCGGTTCAACCTGCAGGGTAAGAGCGGCCAGTCTTTGTGGACCTGTGTGTTGGGTAGATCTCTAACCAGGAGCGTGAGCCAATAAGCTCCCAAGCATTCACTATGTTATGAATTGCATTTATATGGTGCTTGTTTAATCGCCCCAGCACCTCGGAGTTTTGTATCTTATCTCGTTCCAAACACTCGAAGAGTACCCCCAAGTAGCAGCTGCCCCTGTGGCACAAGGTGGTGGCCCTGCACTGGCCTGCATGAGGACAAGAGCCTGTCAGTAGGGGGCGATGGTTGATGTGGCATCTTAGTTGTGTAGTTTGTAGATGTTTTTAGAATTTTCTACATTTTGACCCAGACGCCAACATGCAATGGCCTACGTGTTTTGAATGGTGCAATAGTATGTTGTACATACACTGTTAAGCAGACGGTGCGTATTTTTAAAAATAGCTTATTGTTAATACGATGTAACCTGATGCAGCATATTTCAGTGCAGTAATTCAATTTTGTTAATGTGCCTGTCAATAATTTAGAATGAATACTTGTCTGACTGTGTGCGTACATGTAACATTTTGTCTGTAAGGGTCAACATTGAATAAGTGATGTTAGGACAAAGTGTGTTTTGGAAGTAACCTGTACAGATAACTCGGATGAGACTCATTGTTCTTGTGATACAGGTCAAAGGGTATTTTTGTGTTTTCAGGAAGCATCGCCCTCTGGAGCAACTCATTGTCTTTAATATAGGGAGCACACTCGGATCATTCATCAGTTACAAGCCATACCACTCAAAAGTTACACGTAGAGGAGGTACATTCTCTACAACACGAATTATAATTTTGTATTACGTGTTGACGTAGATTTTTTCGAATTAGGACGAGAAATGGTCCTTGCTTGATTAACCTCTGGATGTTCACAACCATCGGTTGAAGCAAGCCTGACCGCCTGCGGTGCCCCTCAACCATTTACGGCCTTGGGCCAGGAAAGTCACGAAAAAATTGTCCACGAACGACGCATTCACGCAGCACCCGATGCTCCCTTTTGACGTTTTAAAAGGAAACAACTTTGAATTGTATTATGTTTAGAATTTGATAATTGTATTTCTTCATTAAAAGCTTATATCATTTTACATCTGGAAGACTTCATTGAAAACAACATTTCGTGTGAATTCTCTCTCGTCGTGAAGTAGATGGCCTTGCCGGGGATTCGGTTCGATGCGGACTTTTACCTGGTTGAGATCACGGGATCGAGAAAAGGTGACAGAGCTGGCCGTGCCAGAAGACAGCCATCTGCAGATCGATTCCAACGCGATCGAACGTCTGTCCCTGCGCCTCCGTCGTTCATGCAGGGGGCGCGTAGGTTTGCAGCGCCCCATGCATGAAAACGACGGAAAGTGCAGCGTTTGTCACAGATGAAGTTGTGCGTTTATATAAAAGAGTATCGCCAGTGGGTTTTCAAAGTACATTCGTCTTACAGAAATAAATTTCGCGTGAGCCCACCGCATTAAAACAATGCTCAGCTGAGCGGGGCGAGCCACGGTGGGGGGAGGGGGGGCACCTTATCTTTGTCACGTGCCGTAGCTCACGTGACTTCTACCGCGACAATGTCTGGATGTTTTCGCCTGAGGATGACTGCTCGTGTTGCGATCGAAACGTCGTGATTTATCTTTTTAATTAAACTTTTTTTTAATTGATGTGACTTTACCGAAAGAACCAAAGAGTATGAAAGACGTCTTGTCTGCTGATCTTGTTCATGTCCGTGTACATCGATATCCCACATTGCTTACACGTACACACCACACACAATGAAATAAATAGAAACTAGAACGACTCCCGGGAATGGGCAAAGATCGAGGAAACTTTTTCAATGGAGCGAGTTCAGTGTGTTCGATCCAACATCTCTGTTCGCATCTGTGTCTCTCTGCCTGTGTCTCTCTATGCTGTCTCTGTGTATCTTTCTCTGTCTCTGTGTTCCTCTTGTCTGTCCGCCTGTCTGTGTCTGTCTGTGTCTGTCTATCAGCGTCTGTCCAACCGGAGTCAACGACTGTCAGTAGCAGCAGGCGCCCGTTCAACTCCCTCGGCCACACGCCACAAAGACAAAGATCTCCCGTATAGCCTGGACAGAATGTTGGGGCAAGTGCTGTTAACGAGCACCTAACACAAACAGAAAGATCCCCCATATAGCCTTAACAGTTTCATTTCATTTTCATTTATTTGGTATAGCCCTGTGAGCCATTCGGCTCTTGAATCGGGTGCAACCGCAACAAATAAAAAAGAAAAACATGAACAAGAAAACATCTCAAAGTGACTATGCGCAAACAGAAAAATCCAGGGAAAAACTGCAAATTCTTCCAGAAAAAAGCACCGTACACCAACGCTGTGCAAAAATCCCAGTGGGATGCAAGTCAAACAACAACCACAAGACAACTTAGATTAAAGCAATCATTCTAATTCCGTACTACAACAAACATGGCTAAACCAAAAAAGTTTCGAAATCACCAAAATATAGCCATAATCAATGTAACAGTGATCATAGGAACTGTGACCGAAATTTCACAATAAACGACAAAAAAACATGTTCCACAAACCCTGTAGCCATAGCTGGCTGCATGAGTCACTCCACAACAGCAGGAGCATCAGTAGGAGTATAAAAACAATTTCAAATGCACCTTTAAAATCAAAGATGGACAGCTCTGAAATCGGCTCGTATGCAGGTGCTCCGTGAATTGTTGCATTGCAAGAAAATTTGATGATGACAGCTTGGAGAGGCCTCCATCCAGCATTGGATTTAATTATGGTTGATAACACTGGTCAACACACTTTTTCTGGCATAAGGTATTCCTACGGTTTTAAGGTAATTTTGGGGTGCTGATTCTAAATCTGGCATCAGCTTTTGTCTATCACATCAGGTTTTTGAGATATCAAATATTGTGTTTTCAATAAAAACGGCAAAAGAAAAATATTAAATAAATGTGGATATCTACATACAATGATATTATAAACATACTATCCTAAAAATACAGCACCGTATTTTAACACTAAAGCAGTCACTGACTCGCAACAACTTGCAATCATAAGTGACAGTTAATTTCGGGTAAAATCAATGAAAATGGGGTATGCCGATAGCATAAAATGAGATGTGATAGAGCAAATCTGAGATCAGATTTGGAATCAGCACCCTGAAATTAGTCTAAAACAGCTGGAAAAGTCCAGGACAGAAAAAAAATGATGATGAATCTATAAGCTTTGCCGTCCGTTTACTTAAAAGACTCGTCTGAGCTGCATCGCTACTAGGTGGCACCATATTACAATTTACTCCAATTCTGGTAATATGTTCAGGAGATAAATAAAAATGTCGAGGTCTGCTAGCCAGAAGAGGGCTTCGGGAGAGAGTTGGTGTAGCTTTGTTATTTCTTCATTGCAGGAACGAAGACTACAGTGGTTTACTATGTGGTTTACTGTATTTACCGGGTAAGGTTGCCCTTTGGGTTTATTGCCGACGCAACTCAACAACATAAGCAATATAAGCGGGCTTCTTCACTGCTCTGAATGTGAACCAACGCTAACAGACGGGGCAGTAACAAGGATATGCCCTCGCGGCGAGGAACGGAAACGCACCATCCCTGCAGATCATTGCCAAAAACCTCGACTGCCGTGGGGACATCCCAAACAAATACAATCACAGTTGGAATGTTTCCATAAAAGCAAACCGTTCTGGATTGTTTAAAACTATTTCTAAAGATTTCGATTTAAAGCTTTCATAACTGCAAGGATTCATCTTCTTGGTTCTTTCGGCAAAGTCATGTAGAAGGGAAATAATAAAATAATAAAACATTTATATAATAAAATACAATTCTCACGACGTTTCGGCCACAATGCAAGCAGCCGTCCTCAGGAGAAGAACAGGTCTGTCGGAAAGACAGCGTCTGAATGAACACCACCAAGCTTGGCAGCGTATATTTAAGCTGGGTTAGAGGAGGAGGGCGCATTGACAAAGTAATTTGCATATCAACGCACAAAAAAAACGCACACAGAGTTGGAATGTTCGGGCCTTTAATAACCCTTGAACAAGATCAAAAAAGTCTTGTTTGGGGCAGTGTGTCAGTTGTAAAGGTCACAAGGCTATCACAAATTGTTCAACAAATTGTGCAACGCAACAGTAAATTACACTCCACTTAGTGCAAGTGAAAGATAATTTATTCCATCAAGCGGTAATATTTAACTCTTAGGTTATTTCATTGTTGCCGTTGTTGTGATGGGAAATGAACAGAAACACATTCCTGCGGAGAGAGCTGGCAGGAACATTGGGTTGCTCGGTCAATGGCTAGGGTCAACGGCGGCGTGGTGTATTCCGCAAATATGCCCGACTGTGAGGGCGGGCACAAGCCGGCGTGAGTAGGTTAAACGTTGAGTTTTACACGGGCACCACGGGGTGACCAGCCCCTACCCACCCTCCCCTCCCTACCCAGCCCCTACCTCCCCACCCAGCCCCTTCCTGCACGACGGACGGACGGACACAATAATCCCCTGTGGGCTGGTGTAACCAGGAGGTTCCAACCAGTATAACTTGTGCTACCTGCGGCAATGTCAAGGTTGCTGTCCTGGCTTCCATTGCTGCCACCAACATCCAGTAGCTCATCTTCGCTCCCAAGATCCATCAAGTCGTGAGTCTGCAGCTGGGCCGACGCCGCTCTTGTGATTGCACCTGTTGACAACGGACCACCTGGTTGCAATCTCTGCCTGACTTGAGCCACATCTGCAGACATGGAGTGGTTCCGGCGATAGGGAGGCAACAGACTCTAGGGGCAAGTTCTGTTAGCGAGCACCTAATAAGGGTGGGACGGCACACGAGGGGGTGGGTGGCCAGCACCACGCCCGGCCGCCTTTGTCTCCCCAGTGGCGATGTTGACACACCGCACCTGGTACTCGTTTGAGGCTGAGTCGACGTAGGGGAGGCTCAGGACCGGTTCAGAAAGTCGTCACTGGCGGTGTTGGCCACGAGCGGGAATGGAACTCGGCTGGTCGGTGCGGAGCGCAGCGCTCACCACGACACTGCCGCTCCCCTTCTGTCAACAATCTTGAACTCTGACCCCGCTCTCTGACGTCGCCGCTCAGCGTGACCTCATCGGCGTCAAACGCCAGGGAGAGGTGTGCCTCTAGTGACGTCATGTCACCCACCCCCGACCACCGCACTCTTGAGCGTGACGTCATTTCCGCTCGGCCGGTAACTGGCGACTCATTAACATAATGTATTCGTGAAAGCGGTCGCGAGTTGAGAGCCGCTCATTGTGGGAGGCGTCATCGTACCCCGCAAGTGACGTCATGTCTCCTGCTGCCGCGTGACGTCGCGAGAGACCAGGAAGTTGCTGCTCGGCCTGTGAACTGAAATCCGAGGTGAGAAATTTTCATCGCGGTTGTGGTGGTTGTGGTGGTGGTTGGTTGTTGTGGTGGTTGTTGTGGTGGTGGTTGTTGTGGTGGTTGTTGTGGTGGTGGTTGCGGCGGTGGTGGTGGTTGTTGTGGTGGTGGTTGTTGTGGTGGTGGTTGTTGTGGTTGTTGTGGTGGTGGTTGCGGCGGTAGTGGTGGTTGCGTCGGTGGTGGTTGTTGTGGTGGTGGTTGTTGTGGTGGTGGTTGCGGCGGTGGTTGCGGTGGTGGTTGCGGTGATTGTGGTGGTTGTGGCGTTGGTTGTGGTGGTGGTTGCGGCGGTGGTTGCGGTGTGGTGGTGGTTGTGGTGGTGGTTGTGTGGTGGTTGTTGCGGTGGTGGTGGTGGATGTGGTTGTGGATGTGGTGGTGGTTGTTGTGGTGGTTGTTGTTGTTTACCGAGGTAGAGCCTCGCTCTCTCTCTCGTAGGGATGTCAATTGAGTAGCAGCGAGCATGGAAGCGATGTCCAGGTTGGAACTTTACAACGCGGGGCCTTGTCTCCTGCCCTCGGCTGATCGCGTTTGCTTCAATTCTCTCGCTTATACTAATAGGGGGGAAACTGGTCGAACACCATATGAGACGAGGCTCCAAAGAAAGCTGTCTCTGGTGTGGACCAATCAATTTCAAAGACAATGCATAAATGATCAGAGTATTGTTTTTTGTTTGCATTTGACTGCAAGTATTGTGGTTAATGTAAGCATGATTCCTTGCAAAAGGTATCAGTTTTGTTGCCAGAAAAAAAGGGGAAAACCCCTATTAGTATATTTTGGTACTTGCAAAGGAGGTCCCATGATGTAGCTTCTCTCGCTTAGTTTAGCAATCTGTGGAAGAACGTAATCAGCCAGACTATGCGTTAATTGTGTGTTGACCGACTCTCTGTGTTGCATTGCATTACATTTCAAATGTTACGAAGTTTGTTTGATTAAGTGCAGTCACCAAACCTCCAAATCTCTCATTGACACAAGGCCCTAATTATAATGTTGTAATAATTATTAAATGTTATTATAATTAGAATATATAATAATTATAATATGTTGTAATAATTATTAAATATTATTATAATTAGAATATATAATAATTATAATATGTTGTAATAATGATAATATGTTATAATAATCATAATATATATTGAGGGGACATATCCCCCCCAATAATCAAATTTGCTCAAAATCCCCTCCCCCCCCCCCCCCCCCCCAATATATTGCTATAAAAATATTTTTTTACTAATAATTACGATGCTATGTTAATAAAAACAATTTGCTAAACTTCGGCCACAAAATTTGGACTTGTCTTCATATAACAATGCATAGATTTCTGTTTATATGATTGCGTTGTACTTTATGAATCCCTAATCTCTGCCATTACACACTATGAAACAAGAAAAGGTAAAAAAGAAAAAACATAGCAATGTAATACAATACACTATTAGACATTATTGTATCAAATAAAAAAAAGTCCATCCCATGTGTTAGTGAACTCTTAAAAATATTTAGGGAGGAAATGGCAGGAAATGAGTTTTCAAATTTAGATATTTTTCTGGGGGGGGAGGTGACCCCAGACCCCTAGAAGATTTGGTCCTCCCCAATGTTGACTCCATGGCTACGGCCTTGCATTGACATGCTAATTTCTCTACACCCCCCCTCTCTCTCTACCCCCTCTCTCTCTACCCCCTCTCTCTACCCCCCCCCTCTCTCTACCCCCCCTCTCTCTACCCCCCCCCCTCTCTGCCCCCCTCTCTCTAAGGCCTCGACACAGGCGGTGTTTCTCTGTGTGCCTATGTGTGTCATCTCTCTGTGTGTCTATGTGTGTGTCTCTTTCTGTGTGTCTCTGTGTCATTTCTCTGTGTGTCTATGTGTGTGTGTCTCTATGTGTGTGTCTCTCTGTGTCTCTGTGTCATCTCTCTCTGTGTGCCTATGTGTGTGTGTCTCCCTCTCTATGTCTCTGTGTCATCTCTCTGTCAATGTGTCTCCGTGTCTGTGTTTTGTCTCTCTCTCAAATTGAGCAATCTTTGGAAGAACGTTATCAACCAGGTGGGGTGTTGACTGTTATGTTAGCCGACTCTCTGTGTTGTATTGCATTACATTTCTAAGTTTACTAGGTTTGTTTTCTTTTTCATTTGTACCTGATGATGATTACTTGTGTTGCAATCGAAACGTCGTATGCGATTTGCACACAGCGTTGGTGTACGGTGCTTTTTGTGAAATATTTTGCTGTTTTTTCCTAGATTTTATGTTTGCACAGTCATATATTCACTTTAAGATGTTTTCTCGTTCATGTTTTTGTTTTTTGTTTGTTGCGGTTGCATCCGATTCAAGAGCCAAATGGCTCACAGGGCTATACCAAATAAATGAAACTGAAACTATTATTTAATTTATCTATTTATTCTACGTGACTTTACCGAAAGAACCAAAGAGTATCTTGCTTAAGTTTTAATTTCTCTTCACCTGGCTCGCTACTTTGTAACTTTGTTTTATTTTTAATATTCACAGTTCTTTTTCCATTTTTTACCAGGGCACGCCTGCTTGAGCTGCTGTACCGCTCTTGTTTTCAGAAGCGATCTGCCCACAACAACAATAACAACAAGGTGGGGCTTGTCAACAGCGTGGTGGTGTTCACTCTGGACACGTGGCGGTGTTCACTCTAGAGGCGTGGCGGTGTTCACTCTGGACGTGTGGCGGTGTTCACTCCGGACGCGTGGCGGTGTTCACTCTGGACGCGTGGCGGTGTTCACTCTGGACACGTGGCGGTGTTCACGCGTCGAATAAAAAACATAGGACAAGTCCTTACTTACTAACAACTCTTTACTAACAACTCCTTCCTTACTAACAACTCCTATTATTTTCATTGCTGGAGGGGTTTCCCCCCCTATCTGGAAATCCTGGCTCCGCCTCTGAGTGTGTGACGGTGTCAAGTTTGTATTTGCAGTAAAGTCAATTAACTTGATTGAGCGTGGAGTTTATATCAAAACAGTAGTTTATTTTAGTTTTCCTCTGGAACTCTTTGTAAGAATGGAGTCAAGAAGTTAACACAGCACACACGTGCAGCTGAAGTCAGATCTGCTCATCTCAGCATTCAAGGACATCGTGAGCCTGGCTGCCTTCACACCTCTAAGTTCCAATTGAACATTAATTTATGCATTTCTGCATAACACAAATATTATTTTCAACACCCTTTGCTATGTCAGCTGAATTTAGCTTTTATAAATATTCCTTTTGAAGCCAGACAGCCAATATTGTGTGCTCGGAATTTTGGGTTAACATTCATTTTGAAGATACGAGGGCTTCCAGGCATGTTTATGACCATTTGCCCTCTCATTGTGTGCCATAACAGCCCGTGTGATTAATTTGGGACACTTTTTCACTATATCATGAATATATGAATAAGTATAGACGTGTAAGCCACGTGTGACTGTGTATATATGTATTCCTCTATGCCTCGATACTGATGTGTACATGGTGTGGATATTCTTTTTTTCTGTCTGCAGCTGTCGCTTCCTCTGCAGAATTGATCTGATGGAGCAAAGACACTCGGCACGGCTCGGTGCAAAAAGGCAACAATGCGACCGGTGTGCATACAGCACGGATTGTACTGCATATTTTACACGGCACCAGAGAACTCACACAGGAGAGAAACCCTTCAAGTGCAGTGTGTGTGGGAAGGCATTTTCACAGTCATCTACTCTTGTAGCACACCAGAGAACACACACGGGAGAGAAACCCGTCAAGTGCAGTGTGTGTGGGAAGGCGTTTACACATTTATCTACTCTTGTAACACACCAGAGAACACACACGGGAGAGAAACCCTTCAAGTGCAGTGTGTGTGGGAAGGCATTTTCACAGTCATCTACTCTTGTAGCACACCAGAGAACACACACGGGAGAGAAACCCTTCAAGTGCAGTGTGTGTGGGAAGGCGTTTGCACATCCATCTGCTTTTGTAGTACACCAGAGAACACACACGGTAGAGAAACCCTTTAGGTGCACTCTGTGCGGGATGGCGTTTGCACTTAAACAAATTCTTCAAAAACACCAGAGAACACACAAGCATCAGAAGATCCACCAGGAGTGGAGTGTGAAATCGGCTTGTGAAAATCAAAGTGCCGCAATGAGCCCGTCCCTCATCAAGCAAGAACCGGAAGAAAAGCCCAGCTTGGACACTTTTAACGGTATCGAGGTGAAATATGAGGAGGTGAAGGTGAAATGTGAAGAAGTGATGGTGAAGAGTGAAGAAGTGAAGGTAAAATGTGAAGATGAAGAGTCAACTCCAAAATCGGACCGTCACATCGATGGAGGCAACGTGAAGCAGGAGGAGAATTCTGACTGTGAGGCAGAGCGAGGCAACTCCCAGCAGTTTGTGGAGGTGGAGGTGTGGGTGGACTTCCTCCGAGACAATACAAAGTCAAATGGAGACCCGGTAGATGTGTCAGCTTGAGACGATTGTTCTCCAATAGATGCACCTTTGTCACAGGCCTTTAATGACAAGAATGTGAAGTTGAACACTCAGTTCCTAGGTTCAACCTGCAGGGTAAGAGCGGCCAGTCTTTGTGGACCTGTGTGTTGGGTAGATTTCTAACCAGGAGCGAGAGCCAATAAGCTCCCAAGCATTCACTGTTATAAATTGCATTTATATGGTGCTTACTTAATCGCCTCGGCAACTCGGAGTTTTGTATCGTATCTCGTTTCAAACACTCGAAGAGCACCCCCAAGTAGCAGCTGCCCCTGTGTGGCACAAGGTGGTGGCCCTGCACCGGTCTGCATGTAGACAAGAGCCTGTCAGTAGAGGGCGATGGTTGATGTGGCATCTTGGTTGTGGAGTTTGTAGGTAATGTTTGGAATTTGCTCAATTTTGACCCAGACACCAGCATTCGTTTTGAATGGCGTAATAGTATTAGTTAAAATGATTGTCAATCATTTAGAATGAATACTTGTCTGATGGTGTGTGTACATGTAACATTTTGTCTATAAGGGTCAAACATTGAATAAGTGATGTTAGGACAAAGTTTGTGTTTTGCAAGTAACCTGTACAGATCACTCGGGTGAGACTCATTGTTCTTGTGATACAGGTCAAAGGGTACTTTTGTGTATTCAAGAAGCGTCTGCCTCTGGAGCAACTCATTGTCTTTTAAATAGTGAGCACGCTCGGATCATTAATCAGTTACAAGGCATCCCAATTAAAAGTTACACGAAAAGGAGGAACATTCTCTATAACACGAATTATAATTTTGTATTATGTGTTGACATACATTTTGTCGAATTAGGACGAGAAATTGTCCTTGCTGATTGTAAAGTGACGAAAAATATTGCACACGAGCGACACATCCACGCAAGCTCCCGATGCTCCGTTTTGAAGTTTGAAAATGAAACAACTTTGAATTGTATTATGTTTTGAATTAGATAAATGTACTTTTTCATTAAAAGCTTATTCATTGAAAACGATATTTCGTGTGAATTTTCTCTCGTCGTGAAGTAGATGGCCTTGCTGGGGGTTCGGTTCGATGCGGACTTTCACCTGTTTGGGATCGCGGGATCGAGATGAGGCGACACAGAGCTGGCCGTGCGATAAGACCGCCGTCTGCAGATCGATTCCAACGCGATCGAACGTCTGTCCCTGCCCCTCCGTCGTTCATGCAGGGGGCACGTAGGTTTGCAGCGCCCCCTGCATGAAAGCGACGGAATGTGCAGCGTTCGTCACGAAGTTGTGCGTAAGCGCCATAATAAGGCGCTGTAAGCTGACCTGCCACCACGTGCACTGGTCAACAGGGAGCAGGCGAGAGAGAGCGAGGTGCGTAGGGGTCGACCAAAGGTTAAACCCCCGGCCCCCCACCGTGACCGGAGACTAATACCCCTGACCCCCCACTCGTCCCTAAGGCCCATTAAGATCTTTCAGAAGGTTCTGGGACGGGGGGGGGGTCAGGAGGGGAGGGGTGATCCCGACCTGGGGATAAAAGGCCGGCCCTCTGGACGGACCGGGCAGTGTTCACCAACTCAAGCCTGAGGACATCCGAAGACCTGAAGACTGGAACAGCACCCGGGGACCCTCAACCGAGTCTCTTGTTAGAGCCGGGTTGTAGCGGACCCGAGGTGAGCTCAGACACTCTGGGACCCTCCCCCAGCTCTAGCCAGAGCCGGGTTGTAGCGGACGAGAAATGAGCTCCAGTACCCTGGCTGGGACGGGTCGTCCAGTCTTCCCTTAACGCCGGGCTAAGGGACCCGTGGGTGGCAGAGCCCGGAGTGTGCAGGCTGCGATAGAAGGGAGGCTGTCGCTCCCGTAGGCTATCGGGTGGAAGGGGTCGTACCCCTTCGTGTTTCAGTCGTGTGTAGAGCCGAGTTCGAAAGAGTTATAATTAACGTGTTGCCTCAACCAGACGTCCCCGTGTGGTTAGTTAAGGACACAACACTTATATAAAAGAGTATAGCCAGTGGGTTTTCAAAGTACCTTCGTTTTACAGAAATCAATTTCGCGTGAGCCCACCGCATTGAAACAATGCTCAGCTGAGCGAGGCGAGCCCCGGGAGGGGGGGGGGCTCACCTCATATTTGTCACGTGCCGTAGCTCACGTGACATCTGCCGCGACAATGTCTGGATGTTTTCGCCTGAGGACGATCGCTCGTGTTGCGATCGAAGCGTCGTGATTTATTTATTATTATTTTATTTGTTTTACCTACGTGACTTTACTGAAAGAACCAAAGAGGATGAAATACGTGTTGTCTGCTGATCTTGTTCATATCCGTGTACATCGATATCCCACATTGCTTACACGTTCACACCACGCAAGTGCTGTTAGTGAGCATCTAAGACAAAGACCCCCCATATAGCCTGGACAGACTGTAGGGGCAAGTGCTGTTAGCGAGCACCTAACACAAACAGAAAGATCCCCCATATAGCCTTAACAGTTTCATTTCATTTTCATGTATTTGGTATAGCCCTGTGAGCCATTCGGCTCTTGAATCGGGTGCAACCGCAACAAATAAAAAACATGAACTAGAAAACATCTCAAAGTGACTATGCGCAAACAGAAAAATCCATGGAAAAACTGCAAAGTATTCCAGAAAAAAGCACCGTACACCAACGCTGTGCAAAAATCCCAATGGGATGCCAGTCAAACAACAACAACAACCACAAGACAACTTAGATTAAAGCCATCATTCTAACTCCGTACTACAACAAACATGGCTAAACCAAAAATATTTTTGAAATCACCAAAATAAAGCCATAAGCAATGTAACAGTGATCATAGGAACTGTGACCGAAATTTCACAATAAACGACAAAAAACATGTTCCACCAAATTTCTATTTAAAGCTTTCGTGACTGCAGGGATTCATCTTCATGGTTCTTTCGGTAAAGTCACGTAGAATGTAAATAATAAAAGAATAAAAATAATAAAATAATTCTCACGACGTTTCGGCCACAACGCAAGCAGCCGACCTCAGGCGAAGAACAGGTCTGTCAGAAAGACAGCGTCTGAATGAACACCACCAGGCTTGGCAGCGTATTTTTAAGCTGGGTTGGAGGGGGAAGAGCGCCTTGACAAAGGAATTTGCATATCAAGAGGGATTTAGCATATTCATGGTAAATGCAGGTATGTGATTAGCACTACTTATGCCCGTGCATTATGCAGGATTAGCAACATCAAACGAAGGGGATATGGGAAATGCAGGTATGTGATTAGTACTACTTATGCCCGTGCATTATGCAGGATTATCAGCATCAAAGGGAGGGGATATGGGAAATGCAGGTATGTGATTAGTACTACTTATGCCCGTGCTTTATGCAGGACCAGCAGCATCAAAGGGAGGGGATGGGGGTAGCATGATGCTGCTGGTCCTGCATAATGCACGGACATAATATGACTTTGAAACCCCCCGCCCACCTCCTACGCATTTACCATATATATGCCAAAATCCTCTTGATATGCAAATTATTTTGTCAAGGCGCTCTTCTTCCAACCTCCCACCCTCCAACCCAGTTTTGTTCTTCACCTGAGGACGGCTGCTTGCGTTGTGGCTGAATTTTAATTATGTTTTATGTTTATTATTTTATTACTTCCCTTCTACGTGACTTTACCGAAAGAACCAAGAAGATAAATCCCTGCAGTCACGAAAGCTTTGAATCGAAATTTAATACGATTCTTGCCCTGTACCCCCCACAGTTCACATATCCGACCCCTGGTTCGATTTAACAGATAATTTACATACATATGTATAGAGTGCGATTTAATACTTCTAATGAGATTAAAATATCGTACCTCCGTTTATGGTGGTATAAATTATTAAACCAGTTGATAGTTTATAGACGTTTAATGTTCAGTGTTATTGTTTATAGTGTTATCAGTTTACGTGTTTTTAAGTACAGGTGATCCCCGGTATACTTCGGTATTCTGGACCTGAACGTTGCAAAACAATTCCTAACGAAGACATTTCCCCACCAGAGCGCAAGCAGCTAATGAAAAGAACACCGGCGGGAGCACGTGTTTCCATGGTTGGTTAGGGAGAGGGCATTGTTGTATTGCCCACAGGTGCCATCGGATATGTCCGCCCATGGCCGGTTCCGGTCGAGGTCATCGAGGTGGGTGATGTAAAGACAGTGCGTCAACTAAGCGACAAGTGGTGACAACAGGATTGAGAGATTTCGAGAAGGGAAGGCGGGACCAAGTGTGGACGGAGGTTCATGCTGAGAATAAGAGAGGGGGAAAAACGAGGTTCGGGGCTGTGTTGGCCGGGATTCGGGTCGAGGCTGGTTGCCGTCTCGTCGTCATCGTTGCTATATTTTGACGCCTGGGTCCTAAGCCGCGTTAAAGGCTAAATAAAAGAACCCTCTGTAGTCTGAGTCTGGAGTCATTACAATTTTAAGGATTCATAATTGCACTGGCTTATATTGGGTTTGTTCGATTATTTATATATTCATACTGAATATTGCTATTTGATGCCATTGAGATGGAACATTTATCCAGCAGTGGACAGCTTAATCCTAATACCACCAAAGTGTTATTCAAATAATTGTAATCCCATCCTGATCCTGCACCTTCATGTTTCACATTTCCCACATCCTTGCGGCCGATAGCGTACTTTTGACTCAATTACACCGCTACTGTTACTACGCTCACATGGAGCAGAGGCGCTCCCCACAGCCCCACGCATACGGAGGAAAGAAGCCATTCAATTGCTCTGTGTGTGGGAAGTCTTTTTCATGGCCATCACATCTTCAGAGACACCAGAGAACACACGGGCGAGAAGACGTTCATGTGCTCTGTGTGTGGGAAGACATTTGCACACTCGTCACATCTTCAGAGTCACCAGAGAACACACACGGGCGAGAAGCTATTCCTGTGTTCTGTGTGTGGGAAGACATTTGCACGGTCATCAACTCTTCAAGATCATAAGAAAACACACACGCGTGAGAAGCCATTCCTGTGCCCTGTGTGTGGGAAGACATTTTCTAAGTCATCACATCTTCAGAGTCAACAGAGAACACACACGGGCGAGAAGCTATTCCTGTGTTCTGTGTGTGGGAAGACATTTGCACACTTGTCAACTCTTCAAAACCATCAGAGAACACACACGGGTGAGAAGCCATTCCTGTGCTCTGTGTGTGGGAAGACATTTGCAAAGTCATCACATCTTCAGAGACACCAGAAAATACACACGGGCCAGAAGCCATTCCTGTGCCCTGTGTGTGGGAAGACATTTGCACAGTCATCACATCTTCAGAGACACCAAAGAACACACACGGGCGAGAAGCCATTCCTGTGCACTGTGTGTGGAAAGTCATTTGCACGGTCATCAAAACGGAAGAGGCATCAGAAGGTCCACGATGATAGGAAGCTGAAATCAAAAGGTGAAATTCAAGGTGCTGCAATGATTCCTGAAGATAATTCCGCCTTCGATCCCATGAAGTTGGATCCCGAAAGATGGCTGGATGTCATGGAGTGGCTCGAGGATCAAACCGAGAGCTCGCGGTGAATGAAATATAATGTTGCATGAGGTTATACCTATTAAGCTGTCTTGAGTACTTTTGTGTGTAATTCTGACCCTTTATTTTACAGTTCGTTTGAGAGTTTCTTGACGTGCAGGTGGTGATTTTTGATGTTGTCGGATTACTTTGTGAAGTGGTGTGATGAGCAGTGGTTGTGAGATGGTTCAATTCCGGACAATATTGTAGTGTTTAAGTCTTCCTGTTGAGCTAAAGTTGGAATGCATCTGTAGTTAGATCTTTACTCAACATTTTAAACGGGGTTTTTTTCAAGTATAAAGCTTTTTTTGGATGGTAATAATCTACTTTAGGATGTACATTGATGACGCGTTCGTTGGATATATGGCCTTGACTTCAACATAGACGAGCAGTGAACAAACGTGGTGAACTAATTAGAGCATCATGGGTAATGATACTTTAACACTTTGGTATTCCTGGAACGGATATGGTTTGCATTGTACTGTAACTGTTTGAACATAGAACATAATACATATTCGGTTGGAGTTTTAACGTATAAATTATTTCAGATTAATAAAAACGTATTTTTAACAAATGTTTGTCCGTTTATTTATTTTACAATGTTCATTTTGATTTATTTCTTCCTACGTGACTTTGCCGAAAGCACCAAAGAGTATAGATATTCTAATTCTGTCCCTCCGTTTACGGTGTTATAAATTATATAAAAAAAAACTAGTTTATAGTCGTTTCATATTTAATGTTATCTTTAAGGTGTTACAGTTTACGTGTGTTAGAGAACACGGGTGCCCGCTCCGTCTGTCGCCGTGGAGACTTGTGCGGTGTGAGGGCTCACACCCACCGTAAACACCGGTTCCGCGGTCCCTTTAAACGAACGTTATCACCCGCTCGCGGCGGTCGCGCGTGTGCGAGCAAAGTCATTCGCCCTCCGACCCCTGACCCCCGTTCAGAGCGTGTGATCGCTGCGCGGGGCTGTGTGAGGGGAGGCGTCGCATTGGATTGGCGGAGAGGCAACGATGTGTTTACAGGCGTACGGAAGCCGGCGACGAGCCATGCCCCTCTCGCGAACTCGCGGAGGTGCGAACCAGGGAGGTGAACCGTCGGGCGACAGTCCTTACCCCGCGAGCGATGAGCCCAGCGGCGGCAGCATCTGTTCGCAGACCAGCGAGGGGTCGGGGAAGGGCGGGACCCCTGCAGTCGGCGCCCAGCAGGGAGAGACCTCGGGGGCCAGCGGCAAAGACAGGACCACGGTGTGAAGCTAAGAATTCGAACAAGATTCGAATATCACACTTCAATGTACGGTGTTCTAATCTGTAACACTAGTTTATGATGTTATTTTATAGCGTTATAATGTATCGCTCATAGCTTATATTGCTAGAGTTCACAATATTATAGTTTACTATAACACTAGTTTGTAGTGTTATTTTTGAACGGTAAGGCGCTGTGACTGGAGTTAGGCGATGTGACTGGGTGATCACACGGATTCCGAAACACAGCGGAGACGATACATTCCACCGATCTCCGTCCCCACATGGACAACCACATTCTCAGTTTTAAAAAATGAATAGAAATGTTTATATTTCTATTCATGTATTGTATGTATGTATTGTATGTATGTTATAATGTGTGATTGTTATACTCTTTAAATGTGTGTATATACTGTAAATAGCTATTAAATTCCATTACCACACATTCATCTAACAGTGGAGAGTGTGATTCTAATACGACTATAGTGGGATTCGAATAATTGTAATTCGATTAGAACAACCTACATTGAAGTGTGATATTCGAATCGCATTCAAATTATTCGAATCACTCCGTGGTCCTCTTCGAATCACACTCCGGTCGTAAGTATGTAACATGCATGCATGTAACATGTCTGTATGTAGTAAGTATATGTGCATTTTATATTCTTTGTTTCTTTCGGTTAAGTCACGTCTAAAGATAAAATAATAAATTAAAATAATAGCGACGTTTCGATTGCAACACAAGCAATCATCATCAGGCATAAAAGAAATAGCAACAAAAAACTAACTAGAAAACTATAGACAGACATACAAGCAGACAGATATCACAACGACACACAGAGAGAGGACACACATCGGCACAAAGAGAGGGGCCGCCCCTGTGACGGTCCCTTAAACATAGAGAGGGGGGGCGGGGACGGAGAGAGGGAGGGGGCAGAGAAAACCAGCACATCAATGAGTGTACGGCAACGCACCGCTGCTGCAAGCAAGATGACGACGCGGCACGGGCACGCAAGCCTGAAAACTAGGAGAAAGGCACACGAAAATTAAATAACCTAGCAAAATATCGAAATGTGA
Organism: Lampetra planeri; assembly: GCF_965212315.1. Classification (NCBI taxonomy): domain Eukaryota; kingdom Metazoa; phylum Chordata; class Hyperoartia; order Petromyzontiformes; family Petromyzontidae; genus Lampetra; species Lampetra planeri. Next base: position 2,807,625 of record NC_136179.1, read on the forward strand.
TGTAATACAACACAGAGAGTCGGTTAACACACAATTAACGCATAGCCTGGTTGATTACGTATCCCAAAGATTGCTAAGTTAGAATTGTAAGTGTGAAAATTCCAAAGAGAGGACACAGGCAGAGAGAACACATAGCCAGAGAGAGAAAAGGATAAGCTTAAAACTTCCCCGTAGAAGTGGTTCAATCTTAATTTTGGAGCTTTCGTGACTGCAGGAATTATTCTTTGTTTCTATCGGTTAAGTCACGTCTGATGATGATTGCTTGTGTTGCAATCGAAACGTCGCTATTATTTTAATTTATTATTTTATCTTTAGACGTGACTTAACCGAAAGAAACAAAGAATAATTCCTGCAGTCACGAAAGCTCCAAAATTAAGATTGCATTTTATATGTCTGTTTGTAGTAAGTATATGTGCATGTAACATGTCTGTACGTAGTAATTATGCATGTAGTATGTATGCATGTAGTATGTATGCATGTAACATGTATGCATGTAACATGTATGCATGTAACATGTATGCATGTAACATGTATGCATGTAACATGTATGCATGTAATATGGACGTGCGAACCAAGGGTGGGATATGTGAAACGGAAGGTGCAGGATCAGGATGGGATTAAAATTATTTGAATAACACTTTGGTGGTATTAATATCAAGCTGTCCACTAATGGATGAATGTTCCATCTAAATGGAATCAAATAACAATATTCAGTATGAATATGTAAAATAATCGCACAAACCCAATATTAGCCCGTGAAATAATGAATCATTACAATTGCAATGACTCCGGACTCACACAGCAGAGGGTTATTTTATTTAGCCTTTAACGCGGTTTCAGACCCCAGGCGTCACGATATAGCAACGACGACGACGAGACAGCAACCAGCCAACACAGCCCGAAACCTCGTTCCTCCCCCTCTCTCATTCTCGGCGTGAACCTCCGCCTACACTTGGTCTCGCCTTCCCTTCTCGAACTCTCTCTATCTTGTTGTCACCACTTGTCCCTTAGTTGATGCACTGTCTTTACATCACCCACCTCTATGACCTCGGTATTTAAATATCATTAGAAGTATTACAATCGCACTCTACAGATATGTATGTAAATTATCTGTTCAATCGAACCGGGGGTCGGATATGTGAACTGTGGGGGGGGGGGGGGGGGTACAGGGCAAGAATCGCATTCAATTTTTAGAATAACAATATGGTCGTATTAGCATTTTAATGGACTTTAATATATGTTACGTGCAAATGCAAATCGTTAGTCGTAAATGCGAGGGAGGGGTTAAGAGGTGCACGTTTAATGCAGTGTTAACATTTATTTTAGCATCATATTTAAGGACACTGTTGTTGATAAGAATTCGTCTGGACATGGCACATGCCTTGTTCTACTCGATCAACCAAAATTAGTACAATGTGGGTCATACAGGAGTGTGATTTCATTCATGAGTAGTATTCACAGAGCCCCGATGACACTAACCTACCTAAAGTTATGGTTAAACAAAGTAATCTTGAGTTACTTAATTCTCAGCTCAGACATGATCATCGCAATAATTTCCAAAGACGTGTGTGGTCCTGCGAGAGCAGGTCCTGACTCCAAACAGCTGGGCAGCATAATCGGAAGTAGCTGCGTCGCCCTCGAAATGTGAGGTTGCTGCTGTTGTTGTCGCTGCTGTTGTTGCTGCTGTAGTTGCTTCTGTTGCTGTAATAAACGCAGGGATGTGGTGTTCCGTGATGGGATGACGCCTTTGATTAAAGCCTCTGATCAAACTCACCCGATTGACGCCCTTGATCGTCGCATTTGATCAACTCTGATATTGTATACTCTCACATGTTAAGCTCTATCATAGTGAAACATAATATTATAACCTATGAACTACAACCTATCCATTGTAACGCTGTAAAAGAATATTACCCATTGGGTTTCACTCCCTCGTCGAGAAGGCCGTTCTCTTCCTTTTCTAAAGTTACATGCTAATTTCTCTGCATTCACTTTAAATCGAGGACAAAGATTTTCCATTTATTCAAAATAAGCGCACAATTACACACTGAGATGCACTTACATATTCATGCATGAAGCACAATGGGCACATTACTCTTCGGTATGTTAATAGACATGCGGATTGTACCTTCCAAAATTAACAATCGAATGCAAATACCCTGAAAGACAAAGGATTGGATCCTAGGTGGGGAGTTATAAGGCGGCTCAGAAGCAGAGCTCAATGCAATTTCTAGAGGGAACTTGATGAGGTTGGACGCTCGACTCGTCGCTCTGCTGATCGCCCTTCAACCGCGAGACAACGCAGCCTGGCGAGCACAATTGCTGTGTCGACAGTTAGTCGACTTTGCGTCCGGAGAGTTCGTGGCGACATCTTCAGTCGGGATCCAGACATCGATATACCGTGAATCTCTAAGTAAGTGTCTATTTACGCGGATAAACTATTAAACGTGTTCATCGTCTAATTTACGGGATTTTTTTGCGTCTCGGTTAGACGCGAGAGTCGTTCTTGCTTTAGCAGTTAACAACATCCAAAACTCAACGCTAAACATCCTTTCGGCCGAAAGCGTACTTTTGACTCAATAACACCGCTGCTGTTACTACGTTCACATGGAGCAGAGACGCTCTCTACAGCCCCACGCACACGGAGGCAATAAGCCATTCAATTGCTCTGTGTGTGGGAAGACATTTGCACACTCATCACATTTACAGAGTCACCAGAGAACACACACGGGCGAGAAGCCATTCCTGTGCCCTGTGTGTGGGAAGACATTTGCACAATCATCACATTTACAGAGTCACCAGAGAACACACACGGGCGAGAAGCCATTCCTGTGCTCTGTGTGTGGGGAGGCATTTGCACGGGCATCAACTCGTCAAACTCACCAGAGAACACACACGGGCGAGAAGCCATTCCTGTGCCCTGTGTGTGGGAAGACATTTGCAGACTCATCAACTCTTCAAACTCATCAGAGAACACACACGGGCGAGAAGCCATTCCTGTGCCCTGTGTGTGGGAAGGCATTTGCACAGTCATCACATCTTCAGAGACACCAGAGAACACACACGGGCGAGAAGCCGTTCCTGTGCTCTGTGTGTGGGAAGGCATTTGCACGGGCATCAACTCGTCAAACTCACCAGAGAACACACACGGGCGAGAAGCCATTCCGGTGCCCTGTGTGTGGGAAGACATTTGCAGACTCATCAACTCTTCAAACTCATCAGAGAACACACACGGGCGAGAAGCCATTCCTGTGCCCTGTGTGTGGGAAGGCATTTGCACAGTCATCACATCTTCAGAGACACCAGAGAACACACACGGGCGAGAAGCCGTTCCTGTGCTCTGTGTGTGGGAAGGCATTTGCACGGACATCAACTCTTCAAACTCATCAGAGAACACACACGGGCGAGAAGCCATTCCGGTGCCCTGTGTGTGGGAAGACATTTGCAGACTCATCAACTCTTCAAACTCATCAGAGAACACACACGGGCGAGAAGCCATTCCGGTGCCCTGTGTGTGGGAAGACATTTGCAGACTCATCAACTCTTCAAACTCATCAGAGAACACACACGGGCGAGAAGCCATTCCGGTGCCCTGTGTGTGGGAAGACATTTGCAAAGTCATCACATCTTCAGAGACACCAGAGAACACACACGGGCGAGAAGCCGTTCCTGTGCTCTGTGTGTGGCAAGGCATTTGCACGGACATCAACCATGAACAGGCATCAGAAGGTCCACAATGATAGGAAACTGAAATCAAAAGCTGAAATTCAAGGTGCTGCAATGAGTCCTGAAGAAGTTTCCACCTTCGATCCCATGCAGTTGGATCCCGAGAGATGGCTGGATGTAATGGAGTGGCTCGACGATCAAACCGAGAGTCAGGGATGACTGAACAAATATTACGTCAGGTAATATTTGTTAGTTTTACAGTTTTTGTGAGAGTTTAATGACGTGCACAATGGTGGTTTGTAATGTTATCGGATTACTTGCCGAAGTGGCGTGATGAGCAGTGGTTGTGATATGATTCAATTCCGGACAATATTGTAGTGTTTAAGTCTTCCTGTTGAGCTAAAGTTGGAATGCATCTTTAGTTAGATCTTTTCTCAACATTTTAAACGGGTTTTTTCAAGCATATAGCTTTTTTTGGTTGGTATTATTCGACTTTAGATAACCGATTTAAGGATGTACATTGATGACGCGTTCGTTGGATATATGGCCTTGACTTCAACATAGACGCACAGTGAACAAATGTGGTGAACTAATAAGGAAATAATGGGGAATGATACTTTAACGCGATGGTATTCCTGGAACGGATATGGTTTGCATTGTATTGTAACTGTTTGAACATAGGACATAATACATTCGGTTCGAGTTTTGACTTAAAAATGATTGCAGATGAATAAAAACGTTTTTTTTAACAAATGTGTGTCCGTTTATTTATTCATATCAACAACGTGTTTTAAGCGAGTTTCAGGTTGAGGATCTTCGTCACACATCTGCCCTTAACCGGCAGCATCTTGGCTGTCTCCCCATTAACATGTGTTCCTGGAGGGGAAAGGGCCCCATTATAAATCGATTCACAACGTTACGGTCCCTAATCATCAAGTATACAGGGAATCCTGTACGCTATGACACGTGAACTGTAACACTATAAACGATAACACAAAACATGAAACTACTATAAACTAGTTTAATCATTTATAACAGCAAAAACAGAGGTACGGTATTATAATCTCATTGCAAGTATTAGAATTACAACGTGATCGTATTAGAATCACACTCTGCGCATATGTATGTATAATAGTTACGGTATGAGAATGTCATTAGAAGCATTTTAATCGCTCATATGTATGTAAAGTATACGTTCAATCGAATCGGGGGACGGATATGCGAACTGTGGGGGTTTGCAGGGTTAGAATCGCATTAAAATTATTCTAGTAACAATATGTTCGTATGCGCATTTTACTGTGCTTGAATATATGTTATGTGCAAATGCGAATCGTTAGTCATAAATGCTAGGCAGGGTTAAAAATGTGCATGTTTAATCCAGTGTTAACGTTAATCCAGTGTTAGCATTATATTTAAGGACAATATTGTTAATATCAATTCGTCTGGACATGGCACGTGCCTTGTTCGTCTCGATCAACCAAAATTAGTACAATGTCGGTCATAAAGGTGTGCGAGTTCATTCACAAGCAGTGTTCGCTGATCCCCGATGACACAGACCTACACACAAACAAAGTACTCTTTTTTCTTCTTGGTTCTTTCGGTAAAGTCACGTAGAAGGGAAGTAATAAAATAATAAAAATAAAACATAATAATTATTTTATTATGTTTTAACATAATAATTATTTTATTATGTTTTAACATAATAATTATTTTATTATGTTTTATTTTTTATTATTTTATTACTTCCCTTCTACGTGTCTTTAACGAAAGAACCAAGAAGATGAATCCCTGCAGTCACGAAAGCTTTAAATCGAAAAGTACTTTTTATTAAATTAATTATCACTATGGTCATATTAGAATCAGGATTGTGACTGCTAGATGAATGTTCCATCTCAATGACATCCAATAGCAATATACAATATCTGCATATGTTTCAATAAGCGCACAAACTCAATATAAGCCCGTGATCATTGCAATTGAAATGACTACGGACTCAGACTGCAGAGGGTTATTTTATTTAGCATTTAACGCGGCGTAGGACCCAGGCGTCACGATATAGCAATGACGACGACGAAACAGCAACCAGCCAACACAGCCCCGAACCTCGTTCCTCCCCCTCTCTCATTCTCGGCGTGAACCTCCGCCCACACTTGGTCTCGCCTTCCCTTCTCAAACTCTCTCTATCCTGTTGTCACCACTTGTCCCTTAGTTGACGCACTGTCTTTACATCTCCCACCTCTATGACCTCTACCTGACCCCGCCATGGGCGGAGCAACTTGGGGGATTATCCCGGTGGCACCTGCGGGCAATACAACCATGCCCTGTCCCCCACTGCCCATGGAAGCACGTGTTCCCGACGGCCCTTGTTCTTTTCATTAGCGGATTGCGCTCTGGTGGGGAAAGGTCCTCGTTATGAATCGTTTCGCAACATTCAGGTCCATAATAACGAACTTAAAAACATGTAAATTGATAACACTATAAACAATAACACTAAACATTAAACGACAAAAAATATATCAACTGGTTTTATAATTTATAGCGCCATTAACGGAGGTTCGGTATTTAAATATCATTAGAAGTATTACAATCGCACTCTACAGATATGTATGTAAATTATCTGTTCAATCGAACCGGGGGTCGGATATGTGAACTGTGAGGGGTACAGGACAAGAATATCATTCAAATTTTAGAATAACAATATGGTCGTAATAGCATTTTAATGGGCTTGAATGTATGTTATGTGCAAATGCAAATCGTTAGTCGTAGATGCGAGGGAGGGGTTAAGAGGTGCACGTTTAATGCAGTGTTAACATTTATTTTAGCATCATATTTAAGGACACTGTTGTTGATAAGAATTCTTCTGGACATGGCACGTGCCTTGTTCTACTCGATCAACCAAAATTAGTACAATGTCGGTCATACAGGAGTGTGATTTCATTCATGAGTAGTATTCACAGAGCCCCGATGACACTAACCTGCCTTAACAAAGTAATCTTGAGTGACTTAATTCTCAGCTCAGACATGATCATCGCAATCATTTCCAAAGACGTGTGGGGTCCTGCGAGAGCAGGTCCCGACTACTAACAGCTCGGCAGCAGAATCGGAAGTAGCTGCGTCGCCCTCGAAATGTGATGTTGCTGCTGTTGTTGTCGCTGCTGTTGTTGCTGCTGTAGTTGATTCTGTTGCTGTGATATACGCAGGGAGATGGTGTTCCGTGATGGGATGACGCTTTTGATTAAAGCCTCTGATCAAACTCACCCGATTGACGCCCTTGATCACATGTTAAGCTCTATCATAGTGAAACATAATATTATAACCTATGAACTACAACCTATCCATTGTAACGCTGTAAAATTAACCCGTAAAAACAAAGTTTTTCACTATAAATCCTTTATATGCGTGGCGGCTAGAGTCCTCTCTTCCTCTGGCTTAAGATGGCTGTCACCTATGGGTCAGATGATTGCCTGCCACCATTAAGCAATTGGTAATTAAATTTAATTTATTTTTCCTAAAAAGTGTACAATTTTGGAAAAAAAAATTAACGAAAATAAATTGTCACGCACAACGAGTCTGTGTGCAAAATGTCAGCTCGATTGGATCACGGGAAGTGGGTTAAAGATCGACTGAAAGATTTGCACGGTCGTAAGCGTGCAAGCAAGCAAGCAAGTGAACTTAATATAAAGGATTTAAAAAATTAACCCGTAAAAACAAAGTTTTTCACTATAAATCCTTTATATGCGTGGCGGCTAGAGTCCTCTCGTCCTCTGGCTTGAGATGGCTGTCACCTATGGGTCAGATGATTGCTTGCCACCATTAAGCAATTGGTAATGACATACAATTTTTTTTTCATAAAAAGTGTAACATTTTGGCACGGTCGTAAGCGCGCAAGCAAGCGCGCAAGCAAGCAAGTGAACTTAATATAAAGGATTTAAAAAGAATATTACCTATTGGGTTTCACTCCCTCGTCGAGAAGGCCGCTCTCTTCCTTTTCTAAAGTTACATGCTAATTTCTCTGCATTCACGTTAAATCGAGGACAAAGTTTTTATTCAAAATAAGCGCACAATTACACACTGAGATGCACTTACATATTCATGCATGAAGCACAATGGGCACATTACTCTTCGGTATGTTAATAGACATGCGGATTGTACCTTCCAAAATTGACAATCGAATGCAAATATCCTGAAAGACAAAGGATTGGATCCTAGGGGGGGAGTTATAAGGCGGCTCAGAAGCAGAGCTCAATGCCATTTCGAGAAGGAACTTGATGAGGTTGGACGTTCGACTCGTCGCTCTGCTGATCGCCCTTCAACCGCGAGACAACGAAGCCTGGCGAGCACAATTGCTGTGTCGACACATCTTCAGACGGGTTCCAGACATCGATTTACCGTGAATCTCCAAGTAAGTGTCTATTTTCGCGGATAAATTCTTAAACGTGTTCGTCGTCAAATTAGCGGGATTTGTTTTGCCTCTCGTTTAGACACGAGCGTCGTTCTTGTTTTAGCAGTTAACAAAATCCAAAACTCAACGCTAAACATCCTTGCGGCCGATAGCGTACTTTTGACTCGATAACACCGCTGCTGTTACTACGCTCACATGGAGCAGAGAGGCTCTCCACAGCCCCACGCACACGGAGGCAAGAAGCCATTCAATTGCTCTGTGTGTGGGAAGGCATTTTCAAGGCCATCACATCTTCAGAGACACCAGAGAACACACGGGCGAGAAGCCGTTCCTGTGCTCTGTGTGTGGGGAGGCATTTTCACGGGCATCAACTCGTCAAACTCACCAGAGAACACACACGGGCGAGAAGCCATTCCTGTGCTCTGTGTGTGGGGAGGCATTTGCACGGGCATCAACTCTTCAAACTCATCAGAGAACACACACGGGCGAGAAGCCATTCCTGTGCCCTGTGTGTGGGAAGACATTTGCAAAGTCATCACATCTTCAGAGTCATCAGAGAACACACACGGGTGAGAAGCCATTCCTGTGCCCTGTGTGTGGGAAGGCATTTGCACACTCGTCAACTCTTCAAGACCATCAGAGAACACACACGGGAGAGAAGCCATTCCTGTGCCCTGTGTGTGGGAAGGCATTTGCACAGTCATCACATCTTCAGAGTCATCAGAGAACACACACGGGCGAGAAGCCATGCCTATGCTCTGTGTGTGGGGAGGCATTTGCACGGGCATCAACTCTTCAAACTCATCAGAGAACACACACGGGTGAGAAGCCATTCCTGTGCCCTGTGTGTGGGGAGACATTTTCACACTCGTCATCTCTTAACAGGCATCAGAAGGTCCACAATGATAGGAAACTGAAATCAAAAGCTGAAATTCAAGGTGCTGCAATGAGTCCTGAAAAAGTTTCCACCTTCGATCCCATGCAGTTGGATCCCGAGAGATGGCTGGATGTAATGGAGTGGCTCGAGAGTCAACCAGAGAGCTCGGGGTGACTGAAAAAATATGATGTCATGTGGTTATACCTATTAAGCCGTATCGAGTACTTTTGTGTGTAATTTTGACCATTTTAGTTTTACAGTTTCGTGACGTGCACAGTGGTAGTTTGTAATGTTATCGGATTACTTGACGAAGTGGTGTGATGTGCACTGGTTGTGAGAGGGTTGAATTTTAGTCGTTAGGTGTTCCTGTTGAGCTAAAGTTGGAATGCGTCTGTAGGTACATCTTTACTCAACATTTTAAACGTTTTTTTCAGGTATATAGCTTTTTTTGATTGGTATTAATCGACTTTAGATATCTGATTCCAGGATGTACATTGACTCGTTCGTTGAATATATGGCCTTGACTTCAACATAGACGCACAGTGAACAAACGTGGTGAACTAATCAGGAAATCATGGGGAATGATACTTTAACGCTTTGGTATTCCTGGAACGGGTATGGTTTGCACTGTACTGACATAATAAACATTCGGTTCGAGTTTTGACGTAAAAATGATTGCAAGATGAATAAAAACGTATTTTTAACAAATGTTTGTCCCTTATTTATTTTACGATGTTCATAGCAAAAACATGTTAACAGAATTTCAGGTGGAAGATCTCCGTCACACAAGTGTGCCCTTAACCGGCAGCATCTTGTTACAAATGTTATCGCAGTAAACAATTCGGACCACAGCAGGACACTCAATCTCGAGCATTTGCGAAGCAACGATATGAGAGGGCTAAGACCCGCAAGTTTATTCGAGTGTTGACGTTATTTTAGCTATATAGTTAAGTACATGTATGTGATAAGAATTCGTCAAAATGGTAGGTTTCTTGTTCTCCTTAAATCAACCAAAATTATGACAAATGCCATAAAATGAGTGTGCGCTAATTCTTCAGTAGTATTCGCTAAACACAGATGGCACTAACCTAAGTAAACTTTAGTCTCTCAAATCTCAACTCAGATAGGATCATCTAAATTATTTCCATGAACGTGTGGGGTCCCACGAGAGCAGAGCCGGCTACAAACAGCCGGGCGGCAGTTGGAGCAGAAGCAGAAGTCGCTGCTTTGCCATCGAACGGTTTCATAGCTGCCGTAGTTGCTTCTGTTACTGTTATATACGCAGAATGTTGGTGCTTATATAAAAAAAAACTCTGATCAAACCTACCATTCAACGCTCTCGATCGACGCCTTTGATATACTCTTACATTGTTAACTCTCACACTGTGAACGTTAACAATTTGAACTCCAACAATATAATTTAAAAACATTAACATATACATTTGAAGAATATACAAATTACCGTAAACAAGTGTTAAAGTAAACTCAAAATTTGTGAAATCTAACAATATAACCTAACGCTATAAAATAACATTATTAACTAGTGTTATAGATTAGCAAACCGTACAATGAAGTGTTATATTTGAATCTCAATCGAATAATTAGAATCATTCCGTGGTCCTCTTCGAATTCTATGCTCGTAAGTATGTAACATGTATGTATGTAATATGGACGTGCCAACAAATGGTGGGATATGTGAAGCGGAAGGTGCAGGATCAGGATGGGATTAAAATTATTTGAATAACACTTTGGTGGTATTAGGATCAAGCTGCCCACTGCTGGATGAATGTTCCATCTCAATGGCATCAAATAGCAATATTCAGTATGAATGTATAAAATAATCGCACAAACCCAATATTAGACCGTGAAATAATGAATCGTTACAATTGTAATGACTCCGGACTGCAGAGGGTTCTTTTATGTAGCCTTTGACGCGGTTTCAGACCCCAGGCGTCACGATATAGCAACGACGACGACGAGACATCAACCAGCCAACACAGCCCCAAACCTCGTTCCTCCCCCTCTCTCATTCTCGGCGTGAACCTCCGCCCACACTTGGTCTCGCCTTCCCTACTCAAACTCTCTCTATCCTGTTGTCACCAATTGCCCCTTAGTTGACGCACTGTCTTTACATCACCCACCTCTATGACCTCTACATGACCCCGCAATGGGCGGAGCAACTTGGGGGGCATACCTGGTGGCACCTGTAGGCAATACAACCATGCACTGTCCCCCACTGCCCATGGAAGCACGTGTTCCCGCCGCCCCGAGTTCTTTTTATTAGCGGATTGCGCTCTGGTGGGGAAAGGTCCTCGTTATGAATCGTTTTGCAACGTTCAGGTCCAGAATACCGAAATATACCGGGAATCACCTGTACTAAAAAAACATGTAAATTGATAACACTATAAACAATAACACTAAACATTAAACGACAAAAAAAATATCAACTGGTTTTATAATTTATAGCACCATAAACGCAGGTACGGTATTTAAATCTCATTAGAAGTATTATAATGCCACTCGACACATGTATGTAAATTGTCCGTTCAATCGAACTGGCGGTCGGATATGCGAATTGTGGGGGGTACAGGGCAAGCATCGCATTCAAATTTTAGAATAACAATATGGTCGTATTAGCAAATTACTGTGCTTGAATGTATGTTATGTGCAAATGCTAATTGTTAGTCGTAAATGCGAGGGAGGGGTTAAGAGGTGCACGTTTAATCCAGTTATAACATTTACTTTAGCATACTATTTAATTACACTATTGTTGATAAGAATTCGTCAACAAAAATTAGTACAATGTGGGTCATACAGGAGTGTGATTTCATACATACGAGCAGCGTTCGCTTGCACGTTCACTCTACATAAATATGCGCAGTGTGATTCCAAAACGATCACATTGCGATTCTAATACTTCTAATTATATTCTAATATTGTATTAGAATATGTCTATTCTTTGGTTCTTTCGATTAGGTCACGTAGGTAGAAATAAAACAATAAATCACGACGTATCGGACGTAACACATCGCGGACAACGCGATTTTCATCTGAATGCGCTTGTGTTGCGTTCGAAACGTCGTGATTTATTTGGTTTTATTTCTACCTATGTGACTTTACCGAAAGAACCAAAGAGTATGGATTCCTGCAGTCACAGACATGTTACATGCATATATACTTACTTCATACAGACATGTTAAATACAGACATGATACATGCATACATACTTACTACATACAGACATGTTACGTACAGACATGTTACATGCACATATACTTACTACAAACAGACATGCTACATGCACATATACTTACTACATACAGAGATGTTACATGCATGCATGTTACGTATTTACGACCGTAGTCTGATTGGAAGAGTACCACGGAATGATTCGAATAATTTGAATGCGATTCGAATATCACACTTCAATGTAGGTTGTTCTAATCTATAACACTAGTTAATAATGCTATTGTATAGCCTTATAATGTATAGCTCATAGTCTATACTCTTAGTTCTTTCGGTAAAGTCACGTAGGTAAAAATGAAATTAAAATTAATAAAAATAAAACAATACAAATCACGACGTTTCGGAGGCAGCACAAGCTTCCGTCTTCAGGTGAAACCGTCACAGCAAAATATCTGTACCTTATATAGTGGTTAAGGGGGGAGGAGCCAGGAAGGGCAGCGGGGGAGGAGGAGTTGTGAAGTGGTCAATTACTGCTTTTGTTATACTGCTGGGTGGGTAAATGAATTAGATACGATTACGCCGCTCTTTGTTATGTTGTTTGTGCGCAAGTCACTGTGGGATGAATGGACTCGTGGTCACTGTTTATACCAGTGTTGGCTGTTAGAGTTTACTATAACACTAGTTTACAGTATTTTGTATATTCTTCAAATGTATATGTTAATGTTTAAGTTATATTGTTGGAATTCATAATCTTAACGTTCACAGTGTGAGAGTTTACAATGTAACAGTATATCAAAAGGCGTCGATCGATGGCTTCGATCTGGTAGGTTGCATCAGAGTTTTTCATCAAAGGCGTTATCCCATCACGGGACACCAACATGCTGCGTATATAACAGTAACAGAAGCAACTACAGCAGCTACAAAACCGTTCGATGGCAAAGCAGCGACTTCTGCTTCTGCTCAAACTGCCGCCCGGCTGTTTGCAGCCGACTCTGCTCTCGTGGGACTCCACACGTCTATGGAAACAATTGAGATGATCCTATCTGAGTTGAGATTTGAGCGACTAAAGTTTACTTTGTTTAAACATAACTTAGTGTAGGTTAGTGCCATCGGTGTTTAGCGAATACTACCGAAGAATTAGCTCACACTCATTTATGACATAATTTGTCATAATTTTGGTTGATTTAAGGAGATCAAGACACCTGCCATGTCTACGAATTCTTATCATATACATGTACTTAACTATATAGCTAAAATAACGTCAACACTCGAAATAGTTTACTGTGATAACATTTGGCTGTTCAAAGCAGTCTGCAACCTTGAATTGTGCAGCGTGGAATAATTGAGGACATCGCGTTTATCAGTTTACATGTTACAGAGTACAGGTGATCCCACGTATACTTCGGGTTTCGGGACCAGAACGTTGCAGACTACGTTGAACAGCCAAATGTTATCGCAGTAAATAATTCTCCAGTCACAGCGCCTTACCCAAACTACATCTCCCCAACAAGTCAGCCTTCCCGCTGCTGTGTATTGTGTTTATGGGATAACAGAGGTGTGTATTATCCCATACGCCTTGCCCAAAACGACTGATTGTCCGCTTAACACCCTAGCCCATAAACCACTTTTGGTGACAGTGTTGTGTGAGAGCAGCTATTAAAGTCGCTGCGTGAAACGAGGTGGTGGCTGGCCGAGCCATGCCTCGATGTTTGTCTCCTGAGTGATGACGGACACAAACCTGACCAAGCGGAGACCATGTTACAGATCGGATTTTGGTTACTGATGTTAGAGTGATTGTATTGCAAGTGTGGTCACTACGCGTCTGTACGTGCTCACTCCCGAAGCTCGGCGGTTTTTGGCAACGCCACGGGGCAGCATTCACTTTAAATCGAGGACAATGGAGGGCATGGGGAACGTGTTTTTCCACTTATTCAAAATAAGCGCACAATTACACACTGATATGCACTTACATATTCATGCATGAAGCACAATGGGCACATTACCCTTCGGTATGTTAATAGACATGCGGATTGTACCTTCCAAAATTAACAATCGAATGTAAATATCCTGAAAGACAAAGGATTGGATCCTCAGAGACACCAGAGAACACACACGGGCGAGAAGCCGTTCCTGTGCTCTGTGTGTGGGAAGGCATTTGCACGGACATCAACTCTTCAAACTCATCAGAGAACACACACGGGCGAGAAGCCATTCCTGTGCCCTGTGTGTGGGAAGACATTTGCAAAGTCATCACATCTTCAGAGTCATCAGAAAACACACACGGGTGAGAAGCCATTCATGTGTTCTGTGTGTGGGAAGGCATTTGCACACTCGGCAACTCTTCAAGACCATCAGAGAACACACACGGGAGAGAAGCCATTCCTGTGCCCTGTGTGTGGGAAGGCATTTGCACAGTCATCACATCTTCAGAGACACCAGAGAACACACACGGGCGAGAAGCCGTTCCTGTGCTCTGTGTGTGGCAAGGCATTTGCACGGACATCAACCATGAACAGGCATCAGAAGGTCCACAATGATAGGAAACTTAAATCAAAAGCTGAAATTCAAGGTGCTGCAATGAGTCCTGAAGAAGTTTCCACCTTCGATCCCATGCAGTTGGATCCCGAGAGATGGCTGGATGTAATAGAGTGGCTCGAGAGTCAACCAAAGAGCTCGGGGTGACTGAAAAAATATTATGTCATGTGGTTATACCTTTTAATGTTATCCGATTACTTGCCGAAGTGGTGTGATGAGCACTGGTTGTGAGAGGGTTCAATTGTAGTCGTTAAGTGTTCCTGTTGAGCTAAAGTTGGAATGCGTCTGTAGGTACATCTTTACTCAACATTTTAAACAGTTTTTTTTTCAAGTATATAGCTTTTTTTGATTGGTATTAATCGACTTTAGATAGCCGTTTCCAGGATGTACATTGATGACGCGTTCGTTGAATATATGGCCTTGACTTCAACATAGACGCACAGTGAACAAATGTGGTGAACTAATAAGGAAATCATGGGGAATGATACTTTAACGCTTTGGTATTCCTGGAACAGAAATGGTTTGCATGGTACAGGAAATGTGTGAACATAGGACATAATAAATATTCCCTTCGAGTTTTGACGTAAAAATGATTGCAGATGAATAAAAATGTATTTTTAACAAATGTTTGTCCGTTCTTTATTTTATAATGTTCCTAGAAAAAATATGTTAAGATAATTTCAGGTGGAGGATCTCCGTCACACAAGTGTGCCCTTAACCGGCAGAATCTTGGCTGTCTGCCCGATTAACACGTGTTCCTTGAGAAGTAAAGTCCCCGTAGTTAATCGTTCATCAACGTACCAGTCCCTAATCCCGAAGTATGTCGGGGATAAACTGTACTCATAACATGTAAACTGTAATACTATACACGATAACACTAAACATTAAACGATTATAAACTAGTGTTTAAAATTATAACCATATAAATGGAGGTAAGGTATTATAATATCATTAGAAGCATTAGAATCACAGTGTGATCGTATAAGAATCTCTAATATGTATGTATAGTGTACATGCAAGGATCGGATAAAATGTATTACAATTGCAACATGGTCATAATACAATCACAATTTTCACTGCTAGATGTCATCGAATAACAAAAGACGGAATATATTTATATAAATCCACGCTCAACCCCATTATAAACTCAATCGTTACAATTATTACAACAATCACAAATTGTGAAAAAGAGAAATTCCAGCAAGCAAAACACCACGCTCACGTGACGAATTCTTAAACAAACTGCAACACTCAAGTGACAGAACTCAACAAAAAAACGCCGCAATAAAAAGAACAACATCAATTAACAAATCCTAAAAACAGACAACACACGCACGTTAGTAGCTGTTAGAAGAAGACAACACCTAGCACCTTCAACTATACACATTATACAGCCCCAAAGAGCCAACTCTTAAATGGGGCGGTATATGACAACCTTCGCTGCTGTCGACGGGGCCAAGCAGCGAGTGTTTAACTCCATTGTTTCAGAATCCGTGTTATTACCCGGTCACAGTGCCTTACCCAAACTACATCTCCCGAACAAGGCAGCCTTCCCTATGCTGTGTATTTTAGCAGTATATTTACGGACGCACTTGAAGATAACAATTCGTCTAGAAAAGACAGGCGACTTGTTCTACCAACATGATTTAAATTTATATCCGAAATTAGTATGACTTCATTCATGAGTAGTATTCACTAAGCCCCGATTGCACTAACCTACACACAGTTATGATTAAACAAAGTAAACATTAGTCGCTCATCCCAGCTCAGACATGATCATAGCAATTATTTCCAAATCCGTGTCGGGTCCAACGAGAACAGGGCACACTAAACATTAAACGACAAAAAATATATCAACTGGATTTATAATTTAGTGCACCATAAACGGAGGTACGGTATTTAAATCGCATTAGAAGCATTAAAATCGCTCTCTACTCGTATATATGTAAAGTGTACGTGCAATCGGCCCGGGGGTTGGGTATGCGAACTGTGGGGTTGCAGGGTTAGAATCGCATTCAAATTCTTAGAATTACAATATGGACGCATTAGCTTTTACTGTGCTTGAATGTATGTTATGTGCAAATGCAAATCGTTAGTTGTAAATGCGAGGAAGGGGTTAAGAGGTGCACGTTTAATCCAGTGTTACATTTATTTTAGCATCATTTTTAAGGACACTGTTGTTGGACATGGCACGTGCCTTGTTCGACTCGATCAACGAAAATTAGTAGAATGTCGGTCATAAAGGTGTGCGAGTTCATTCATAAGCAGTGTTCGCTGATTACCGATGACACAGACCTACACACAAACAAAGTACTCTTTATTAAATTAATTATCAGCGCAGACATCTTCATCTCAATCATTTCCAAAGACGTGTGGGGTCCCGCGAGAGCAGGGCCTGGCAACAAATATCTGAGCAGCGGAAGCAGCAGAATCAGAAGTAGCTGCGTCGCCCTCGAAATGTGATGTTGCTGCTGCTGTATTTGCTTCTGCGCCGATCAAGATTGACGCTCTTGATCGTCGCATTTGATCAACTCTGACATTGTAAACTCTCACATGTTAAACTCTAACATAGTGAAATATAATATTATAACCTATGAACTACAACCTATCCATTGTTACGCTTTAAAATACGATTAACTGTTATAGTGCAGAACCACATATTTGGAGGTATGGGATTATAATCGCATACTAATAATTTGAATCGCACTGAGCTAATTAGAATCACACTGTGGTTGTACGTATTGTATGTTTATATGCCAACCGGGGGTAGGATATGCAGGATTAGAATCGAATTACAATTATTCGAATCCCACTCGTCGTATTAGAATCATACTTTCCACTGTTGGATGAATGTGTCGTATCAATGGAATCGAATAGCCATATAAGTATATACAGTATACACAAATAAAGAGTATAACAATCACACATTGTAACATAAATACAATAAACATTATTTAAAAAACGTATTTACAAATATATATTCCACTTTTTTAAAACTCAGAATGTCGTCGTTCATGTGGGGAGATGGAGCGCAGTGGATCGTATCGTCTAAGCTGCTTTTCGGAATCCGTGTGATAACCCAGTCACATCGCCTAACTCGAGTGACAGCACCTTACCCAAGCTACATCTCCCCAACAAGGCAGCCTTACCGATGCTGTGTATTGTGTTTGTGGGATAACAGAGGTGTGTATTTTCCCATGCGCCTTGCCCAAAACGACTGATTGTCCGCTTAACAGCCTAGCCTGTAAACCACCATTGGTGATAGTGTTGTTTGAGAGCAGCTATTAAAGTCGTTTTGGCAAACGAGGTGGTGGCTGGCCAAACCATGCCTCGCTGTTTGTCTCCGGAGTTATGACGGATACAAACCAGACCAAGCGGAGACCACGTACCAGATCGGATTTTGGTTACTGATGTTAGAGTGATTGTGTTGCAAGTGTGGTCACTACGCGTCTGTACGTGCTCACTTCCGAAGCTCGGCGATTTTTGGCAACGCCACTGGGCTGCATTCACTTTAAATCGAGGACAATGGAGGGCATGGGGAACGTGTTTTTCCATTTATTCAAAATAAGCGCATAATTACACACTGAGATGCACTTACATATTCATGCATGAAGCACAAAGGGCACATTACCCTTCGGTATGTTAATAGACATGCGGATTGTACCTTCCAAAATTAACAATCGAATGCAAATATCCTGAAAGACAAAGGATTGGATCCTAGGGGGGGAGTTATAAGGCGGCTCAGAAGCAGAGCTCAATGCCATTTCGAGAGGGAACTTGATGAGGTTGGACGCTCGACTCGTCGCTCTGCTGATCGCCCTTCAACCGCGAGACAACGCAGCCTGGCGAGCACAATTGCTGTGTCGACAGTTAGGCGACTTTGTGTCGGGAGAGTTCGTGGCGACATCTTCGGACGGGTTCCAGACATCGATATACCGTGAATCTCCAAGTAAGTGTCTATTTTCGCGGATGAACTCTTAAACGTTTTCGTAGTTAAATTAGCGGGATTTTTTTTCCTCTCGGTTAGACGCGAGTGTCGTTCTTGTTTTAGCAGTTAACAAAATCCAAAACTCAACGTTAAACATCCTTGCGGCCGATAGCGTACTTTTAACACCGCTGCTGTTACTACGCTCACATGGAGCAGAGAGGCTCTACACAGCCCCACGCACACGGGGGCAAGAAGCCATTCAATTGCTCTGTGTGTGAGAAGTCCTTTTCACGGTCATCACATCTTAAGAGACACCAGAGAACACACACGGGCGAGAAGCCATTGCTCTGCCCTGTGTGTGGGAAGGCATTTGCACACTCGTCAACTCTTCAAACTCATCAGAAAACACACACGGGCGAGAAGCCATTCCTGTGCCCTGTGTGTGGGAAGACATTTGCTCAGTCATCACATCTTCAGATTCATCAGAGAACACACACGGGCGAGAAGCCATT
The DNA here is from genome assembly GCF_965212315.1 of Lampetra planeri. Taxonomy (NCBI): domain Eukaryota; kingdom Metazoa; phylum Chordata; class Hyperoartia; order Petromyzontiformes; family Petromyzontidae; genus Lampetra; species Lampetra planeri. The sequence goes on from NC_136179.1 coordinate 2,826,731, forward strand.
CTTGTGCTCTGTGTGTGGGAAGGCATTTGCACACTCGTCAACTCTTCAAGACCATCAGAGAACACACACGGGAGAGAAGCCATTCCTGTGCCCTGTGTGTGGGAAGGCATTTGCACAGTCATCACATCTTCAGAGTCATCAGAGAACACACACGGGCGAGAAGCCATGCCTATGCTCTGTGTGTGGGGAGGCATTTGCACGGGCATCAACTCTTCAAACTCATCAGAGAACACACACGGGTGAGAAGCCATTCCTGTGCCCTGTGTGTGGGGAGACATTTTCACACTCGTCATCTCTTAACAGGCATCAGAAGGTCCACAATGATAGGAAACTGAAATCAAAAGCTGAAATTCAAGGTGCTGCAATGAGTCCTGAAAAAGTTTCCACCTTCGATCCCATGCAGTTGGATCCCGAGAGATGGCTGGATGTAATGGAGTGGCTCGAGAGTCAACCAGAGAGCTCGGGGTGACTGAAAACATTATGTCATGTGGTTATACCTATTAAGCCGTATCGAGTACTTTTGTGTGTAATTTTGACCATTTTAGTTTTACAGTTTCGTGACGTGCACAGTGGTAGTTTGTAATGTTATCGGATTAATTGCCGAAGTGGTGTGATGTGCACTGGTTGTGAGAGGGTTGCATTTTAGTCGTTAGGTGTTCCTGTTGAGCTAAAGTTGGAATGCGTCTGTAGGTACATCTTTACTCAACATTTTAAACGTTTTTTTCAGGTATATAGCTTTTTTTGATTGGTATTAATCGACTTTAGTTATCTGATTCCAGGATGTACATTGACGCGTTTGTTGAATATATGGCCTTGACTTCAACATAGACGCACAGTGAACAAACGTGGTGAACTAATCAGGAAATCATGGGGAATGATACTTTAACGCTTTGGTATTCCTGGAACGGATATGGTTTGCACTGTACTGACATAATAAACATTCGGTTCGAGTTTTGACGTAAAATGATTGCAAGATGAATAAAAACGTATTTTTAACAAATGTTTGTCCCTTATTTATTTTACGATGTTCATAGCAAAAACATGTTAAGAGAATTTCAGGTGGAAGATCTCCGTCACACAAGTGTGCCCTTAACCGGCAGCATCTTGTTACAAATGTTATCGCAGTAAACAATTCGGAACACAGCAGGACACTCAATCTCGAGCATCTGCGAAGCAACGATATGAGAGGGCTAAGACCTGCAAGTTTATTCGAGTGTTGACGTTATTTTAGCTATATAGTTAAGTAGATGTATGTGATAAGAATTCGTCGACATGGCCTGTGTCTTGATCTCCTTAAATCAACCAAAATTATGACAAATTTTGTCATAAATGAGTGTGAGCTAATTCTTCGGTAGTATTCGCTAAACACCGATGGCACTAACCTACACTAAGTTATGTTTAAACAAAGTAAACTTTAGTCGCTCAAATCTCAACTCAGATAGGATCATCTCAATTATTTCCATGAACGTGTGGGGTCCCACGAGAGCAGAGCCGGCGTGCAAACAGCCGAGCAGCAGTTGGAGCAGAAGCAGAAGTCGCTGCTTTGCCATCGAACGGTTTCGAAGCTGCTGGAGTTGCTTCTGTTACTGTTATATAGGCAGCATGTTGGTGTCCCGTGATGGGATAACGCCTTTGATGACAAACTCTGATGCAATCTACCAGATCGAAGCCATCGAGCGACGCCTTTGATATACTGTTACATTGTAAACTATCACACTGTGAACTTTAACATTATGAATTCCAACAATATACATTAAACATTAACATATACATTTGAAGAATATGCAAAATACTGTAAACCAGTGTTATGGTAAACTTAAAATTTGTAAACTCTAACAATATAACCTATGAGCAATACATTACAACGCTATGAAATAACATTATTAACTAGTGTTATAGATTAGCAAACCGTACAATGAAGTGTTATATTTGATTCTCAATCGAATTATTAGAATCATTCCGTCGTCCTCTGTGAATCACACGATGCTCGTGAGCATGTAACATGTATGTATGTAACATGTATCTATGTAACATGTATGTAATATGGACGTGCCAACCAATGGTGGGATATGTGAAACATGAAGGTGCAGGATCAGGATGGGATTAACATTATTTGAATAACACTTTGGTGGTATTAGGATCAAGCTGTCCACTGCTGGATGAATGTTCCATCTCAATGGCATCAAATAGCAATATTCAGTATGAATATGTAAAATAATCGCACAAACCCAATATTAGTCCGTGAAATAATGAATCGTTACAATTGTAATGACTCCGGACTCAGACTGCAGAGGGTTCTTTTATTTAGCCTTTAACGCGGTTTCAGACCCCAGGCGTCACGATATAGCAACGACGACGACGAGACAGCAACCAGCCAACACAGCCCCAAACCTCGTTCCTCCCCCTCTCTCATTCTCGGCGTGAACCTCCGCCCACACTTGGTCTCGCCTTCCCTTCTCGAACTCTCTCTATCTTGTTGTCACCACTTGTCCCTTAGTTGACGCACTGTCTTTACACCACCCACCTCTATGACCTCTACCTGTCCCCGCCATGGGCGGAGCAACTTGGGGGACATACCCGGTGGCACCTGTGGGCAATACAACCATGCCCTGTCCCCCACCGCCCATGGAAGCACGTGCTCCCGACGGCCCGAGTTCTTTTCATTAGCGGCTTGCGCTCTGGTGGGGAAAGGTCCTCGTTATGAATCGTTTCGCAACGTTCAGGTCCAGAATACCGAAGTATACCGGGAATCACCTGCACTGCTCTTGTTTTCGTCGCATGGATGAAGGTGTTGCTGCTGCTGCAGTTGTTGCTGCAGTTGTTGCTGCAGTTGCTGCTGCAGTTGCTGCTGCAGCTGTTGCTGCAGCTGTTGCTGCTGCTGCAGCTGTTGCTGCTGCAGTTGTTGCTGTAGCTGCTGCTGTTGTTGCTGCTGATGTTCTTGCTATTGATGTTGCTGTTGTTGCTGTTGCTGCTGCTTCTGTTGTTGCTGCTGCTGCAGTTGCTGCTACTGCTGTTGTTGCTGCTTAAAATGCTTCAGTTCCAGTGGTGTTCCGTGATGGGATAACAAACTTTGATCAAATACTTTTATCAAACGAGTCATTACAATTGTAACAATTCATAATTGCAGGGGCTTATGTTGGGTTTGTGCGATTATTTTAAATATATAACTCCCCCCCTAAGATCTAATCCTTTGTCTTTCAGGATATTTGCATTCGATTTTTAATTTTGGAAGATGCAATCCGCATGTCTATTAACATACCGAAGGGTAATGTGCCCATTGTGCTTCATGCATGAATATGTAAGTGCATCTCAGTGGGTAAATGTGCGCTTATTTTGACTAAATCGGATTAGCGCTGGAAAAACACGTTCCCCATGCCCTCCATTGTCCTCGATTTAAAGTGAATGCAGCCCCGTGGCGTTGCCAAAAATCGCCGAGCTTCGGGAGTGAACACGTACAGACGCGTAGTGACCACACTTGCAATACAATCACTCTAACATCAGTAACCAAAATCCGATCTGGTACATGGTCTCCGCTTGGTCTGGTTGGTATCCGTCATAACTCTGGAGACAAACAGCGAAGCATGGTTTGGCCAGCCACCACCTCGTTTGCCAAAGCGACTTTAATAGCTGCTCTCAAACAACACTGTCACCAATAGTGGTTTATGGGCGAGGATATTAAGCGGACAATCAGTCTTTTTGGGCAAGGCCTATGGGAAAATACACACCTCTGTTATCCCATAAACATAATACACAGCATCGGTAAGGCTGCCTTGTTGGGGAGATGTAGTTTGGGTAAGGTGCTGTCACTGGAGTTGGGCGATGTGACTGGGTTATCACGCGGATTCGTTAAAGCAGCTTAGATGATACGATCCACTGCGCTCCACAACGATATTCTCAGTAAAAAATAATAATAAATAGAAATGTTTAAATACGTTTTTTAAATCATGTGTATTGTATATATGTTATAATGTGTGATTGTTATACTCTTTAAATGTGTGTATATACTGTAAATAGCTATTAAATTCAATTACCACACAGCAGCAGCAGCAACTGCAGCAGCAGCAACTGCAGCAGCAGCAACTGCAGCAGCAGCAACTGCAGCAGCAACAGCAACTGCAGCAGCAACAGCAACTGCAGCAGCAACAGCAACTGCAGCAGCAACTGCAACAGCAACTGCAGAAGCAACAGCAACTGCAGCAGCAACAGCAACTGCAGCAGCAACAGCAACTGCAGCAGCAACAGCAACTGCAGCAGCAACAGCAACTGCAGCAGCAACAGCAACTGCAGCAGCAGCAACTGCAGCAGCAGCAACTGCAGCAGCAGCAACTGCAGCAGCAGCAACTGCAGCAGCAGCAACTGCAGCAACACAAGTCTGACCTTAACCGGCAACGTCTTGGCTGTCTCCACCATCAACATGTGTTCCTAGATGGGAAAGGTCCCCGTTATAAATAGTTTAGCAACGTTCCGTTCCCTAATTCCGAAGTATACTGGAGATCACTTGTACTCTAAAACATGTAAACTGTAACGCTTTAAAGATAGCATTAAACATTAAACAAATATAATCTTAATTTAGGAGCTTTCGTGACTGCCGGAATTATTCTTTGGTTCTTAACCGAAAAGAACCAAAGAATAAACAAATATAAATTAGTTTTTTTTTATATAATTTATAAGACCGTAAACGGAGGGACAGTATTAGAATATCTATACTCGCGTAGGTATAAATAAAACAAAATAAATAACGACGTTTCGGACGCAACACAAGCGCCGGAAACGATGTCTGCAGCAGACATCGTGCTGCTCGCAGCAGACATCGCGGATATCGCGATTGTCACCTGAAGACGGGCGCTTGTGTTTCGTCCGAAACGTGATTTATTTTATTTCTACCTACGTGACTTTATCGAAAGAACCAACGAGAATTAATTCCTGCAGTCACGAAAGCTTCAAATCAATATTAGAATATCATTCGAAGTATTATAATCACAATGTGATCGTATTCGAATCACACTGCACATATGTATGCATATTACATTCATACTATGGTCGTATGTATGTAATATGTATGTCCGTTGGACATGCGAACCGGCGGTCGAATATGCGAACTGGGGGTTGCAGGAGAAGGATCGGATTAAAATGATTAGAATAACACTATGGTGGTATTAGAATTACACTGAGCTAGAAAGTATGTTATATGTAGATGCACATCGGGAGTCGTAAATGCAACCTGGAAGGTGCGCGGTTTTGATCGCATTACAATTATTATAATAACAACGTGGTCCTATTAGAATCACGCTATCGACTGCTGCTGATGTTCGGGTGGCGGCCTCCGATTCGGGCTCAGCTCTTTCTTTACTCGCCTGGTTGGTGCCGCGGGACGCAGCGTCTCATCCGACAGGCGTTGCAGCAGCTGGGTGATGGCATCCGTGAGTTTGTCAACTTTCTCTTCAAATTGAGGCCGTCTCCCTCGTGGTCTCCTCCCTCTGCGCGTGCTGTGGGTTGCTCATGGCCGAGTTGGAGCTGCATGTTGAATCGGGTGTAGACGTTATTTTAGCAATATATTTAAGTACAGTGTTGTGTTTAGAATGCGTCTAGACAAGGAAGGTGACTTGTCCTACACGGGCAGCCAAAATGATTACAATTTCTGTCATCAAACAGTGTGAGTTCATTCATAAGTAGTATTCGCTGAGCCATGATGACATTAACCTACATAGAGTTATGGTTAAACAAAGTAATATTTAGTCACTTAATTCTCAGTTCAGACATGATCATCGCAATCATTTCCAAAGACGTGTGCGGTCCCGCGAGAGCAGTGCCCGGCTACAAAATAGCCGGCAGCAGAAGCAGCAGAATCAGAAGTAGCAGCGTCCCCATCGAAATGTGATGTTGCTGCTGTTATTGCTGCTGTTGTTGCTTCTTCTGAAGTTATATACGCAGCGAGGTGGTGGTCCGTGATGGAATGACGCCTTTGATTAAAGACTTTGATCAATCGCACCCGATTGACGCCTTTGATCGTCGCATTTGATCAACTCTGACATTGTAAACTCTCACATGTTGAACTCAAACATTTAATATTATATATAATGCTCTCATGCCCTTTGGATTGCACCCGTTGGGTTGCACTCCCTCGTCGAGGAGGCCGCTCTCCTCATTTTTTACGGTTACATGCTTATTTCTTACATTAACATCATGCTAATCTCTCACACTGTGGTCGTACGTATGGTAAGTGAATATGCGAACCAGGGGTAGGATGTGCAGGATAAGAATCGAATTACAATTATTCGAATCCCGATAGTCGTATTAGAATCACACTGTCCACTGTTGAATGAATGTGTCGTATCAATGTAATAGATTAGCTATATACAGCATACACACATGCAAAGAATATAACAATCACACATTTTACATATAAACAATACACAAGATTTCAAAAACGTATTTTTAAAATACATGTTCATTTTTTTTTAACTGAGAATGTCGAGGTCCATGTGGGGAGATGGAGTGCAGTGGACTGTATCGTCTCCGCTGTGTTTCGGAATCCGTGTGATCACCCAGTCACATCGCCTAACTCCAGTCAAAGCACCTTACCCAAACTACATCTCCCCAACAAGGCAGCCTTCCCGATGCTGTGTATTGTGTTCATGGGATAACAGAGGTGTGTATTATCCCATACGCCTTGCCCAAAACGACTGATTGTCCGCTTAACAGCTTAGCCTGTAAACCACCATTGGTGATAGTGTTGTTTGAGAGCAGCTATTAAAGTCGTTTTGGCAAACGAGGTGGTGGCTGGCCAAACCATGCCTCGCTGTTTGTCTCCGGAGTGATGACGGATACAAACCAAACCAAGCGGAGACCACGTACCAGATCGGATTTTGGTTACTGATGTTAGAGTGATTGTGTTGCAAGTGTGGTCACTACGCGTCTGTACGTGCTCACTCCCGATTTTTGGCAACGCCACGGGGCTGCATTCACTTTATATCGAGGACAATGGAGGGCATGGGGAACGTGTTTTTTCAGCGCTAATTCCATTTATTCAAATTAAGCGCACAATTACACAATGAGATGCACTTACATATTCACGCATGAAGCACAAAGGGCACATTGCCCTTCGATATGTTAATAGACATGCGGATTGTACCTTCCAAAATTAACAATCGAATGCAAATATCCTGAAAGATAAAGGATTGGATCCTAGGGGGGGGAGTTATAAGGCGTGTTGACGTTATTTTAGCTATATAGTTAAGTACACTGTTTATGATAAGAATTCGTAGACATGGCAGGTGTCTTGTTCTTGTGGTGCCACAGCGACGGGGCCGCTCTGCCGAGCCAGGGAGCCGCCCGGCTTCCCCCACCGCACTGCCCCCATCACCCCCCCCCCACATAAGCACACACCCGCACGCATTTCCCCCCATAGAGCTGGAATGGAAGGTCACCTGATCGACCGGTTTTTATCCGAGAAACCCTTATCGGGGTTAACTCTCACGGTTTCCGGCGATCAGGGAATTGGATGACCTCCCCCGTGCTACGTGGCACCGCGGCGCTGCGGCCGGCCTTAATATGGTGTGGTCGCGGCGTGGGGCATTCGGCCACCGCGGTTGAGGCGCATTTCCCCCCCCCCCACACACGCGAGTATCGACGGGGCAGGCAGAGGGAATAAGCATTGTGATGGAGGAGCATCATTAGAAAACGCGCAGCGCATCTGAACTGCAATAATAGCGAAGGCGCACGGTGCGTGAGAAAAGGATTGATTGGAATTTGCGCCGTGCAGGTCGCTCATTGATTAGCGGAACAAAGGCACCGCGGAGCTGCCTGGCCCGGGCGAGGGGGGCGCGTGCCATTGTTTGGAGTTTACGCCGCGCGGACAAAGGATTAATTAGCATAGCGAAGGCGCACGGTGCGTGGGAAGGGGGTAGGGGCCAGAATCCGGGAATCAGGATAAATGGGGAGCGCAAAGGGGAAATCGCTCTCTTACTCCAGCGCCAGGCGACCGGACGCAGCTCCAGCCCGCGACCCGGACGTCCGTGCGACGCACCGAGGTACGCTGTTAGCACAAGGATCAGGTGGACCGCCGTGGACACTTAACAGTGAGTAGGTGAATTAGAATCATAGCAGATAAATCGGGACTAGGTATAGAGGTATCAGCGTAGGCCAGCCTCGTCGACTCACTGATTTAACATCAAATTACCAGGTAGCAGATAATAAATCATTAATAGCGAAGCGTGGTCTCGCGTGATCTTGTCGTGCAGCGTGAGCGTGTGGGGGCGCGGGTGCACAGTGGCTCGCCACGTGAGTGAGCGCTGCGCGGAGCTGAGCGCGTGGGGAAGCGTGTGTACGCAGTGGTTCTGTAGTGCTGCGGCTCGCCTCGGGGGAGCGCTGCGCAGAGCGGTGCGCGTGTGGGTGCGCGTGTGTTCACTACGTATATGATACAGGTGTGCGATCACAACGTGAGTGCTCCGTGGTGAGTGGGTGCCGCGGGGAGCTGTGTGCGGGAGTGCGCGTACATTCGCTACGTGTCGGATACGGGTGCGCATTGGTAACGTGGTTATTCGACGTGGAGGCGAGTGCCGTACAGGGCTGTAGACGAGCGCACGCTCGCAGCGTGCGAGAGCTGTACGTAGCGGCGTAAAGAGGGGGAGTATGGCGTTTGATTGATGATGCCGTGCGCACGTATGCTTGCAGCGTGGGAGCGCTGCATGAAGCCGTATGGGTAGGAGCGTCGCGTTCGAAGGCCGGCGAAACCCTAGCGGGTATTAGGGAGGTGGGGTAACATAAACGGAATAGGGGATGATGGCGGGAGAGACCCCGGGGGCCAACGGCCCCACAGGGTCCTGCGAGAGCAGGTCCCGACTACAAACATCTGGGCGGCAGAATCGGAAGTAGCTGCGTTGCCCTCGAAATGTGATGTTGCTGCTGTTGTTGTTGCTGCTGTTGTTGCTTCTGTTGCTGTGATATAGGCAGGGAAGTGGTGTTCCGTGATGGGATGACGCCTTTGATTAAAGCCTCCGATCAAACTCACCCGATTGATGCCCTTGATCGTCGCGTTTGATCAACTCTGATATTGTAGACTCTCACATGTTAAGCTCTAGGTCCACAATGATAGGAAACTGAAATCAAAAGCTGAAATTCAAGGTGCTGCAATGAGTCCTGAAAATAATTCTACCTTCGATCCCATGCAGTTGGATCCCGAGAGATGGCTGGATGTAATGGAGTGGCTCGAGAGTCAACCCGAGAGCTAGGGGTGACCTGAAGAAATATTATGTCATGTGGTTATACCTTTAAGCCCTATCGCGTACTTTTGTGTGTAATTTTGACCATTTTAGTTTAACAGGTTTTTGAGAGTTTAATGACGTGCACAGTGGTGGTTTGTAATATTATCGGATTACTTGCCGAAGTGGTGTGATGAGCACTGGTTGTGGGAGGGTTCAATTGTAGTCGTTAAGTGTTCCTGTTGAGCTTAAGTTGGAATGCGTCCGTAGTTAGATCTTTACTCAACATTTTAAACGTTTTTTCAAGTATATTGCTTTTTTATTGGTATTAATCGACTTTAGATAGCCGATGTCAGGATGTACATTGATGACGCGTTCTTTGGATATATGGCCTTGACTTCAACATAGACGCACAGTGAACAAATGTGGTGAACTAATAAAGTATCATTCCCCATGATTTCCTTAACGCTTTGGTATTCCTGGAACGGAAATGGTTTGCATTGTTCTGGACATAATAAATATTCCCTTCGAGTTTTGACGTAAAAATGATTGCAGATGAATTAAAAACGTATTTTTACGAATGTTTGTCCGGTCTTGATTTTATAATGTTCCTAGCAAAAACATGTGAAGATAATGTCAGGTGGAGGATCTCCGTCACACAAGTGTGCCCTTAACCGGCAGCATCTTGGCTGTCTACCCGATTAACACGCGTTCCTTGAGGGGAAAGGTCCCCGTAGTTAATCGTTCATCAACGTACCAGTCCCTAATCCCGAAGTATGTCGGGGATAAACTGTAATCTATAACATGTAAACTGTAATACTATAAACGATAACACTAAACATTAAACGATTATAAACTAGTGTTTAAAATTATAACCATATAAACGGAGGTAAGGTATTATAATATCATTAGAAGCATTAGATTCACAGTGTGGTCGTATAAGAATCTCTAATATGTATGTATAGTGTACGTGCAAGGATAAAAATTATTACAATTACAACATGGTCATATTACAATCACGGTTTTCACTGCTAGATGTCATCGAATAACAAAAGACGGAATATATTTATATAAATACACGCACAAACACATTATAAACTCAGGAGATTATGAATCGTTACAATTATTATAACATTCACATATTGTGAAAAAGATAAATTCACACAAGCAAAACACCACGCTCACCTGACGAATTCTTAAACAAACTGCAACACTCAAGTGACTGAACTCAACAAAAAAAACGCCACAATAAAAAGAACAACATCAATGGACAAATACTAAAAACAGACAACACACGCACGTTAGTAGCTGTTAGAAGAAGACAACACCTAGCACCTTCAACTATACACATTATACAGCGAACTCGTAAATGGGGCGGTATATGACAGCCTTCGCTGCTGTCGACGGGGCCAAGCAGCGAGTGTTTAACTCCATTGTTTCAGAATCCGTGTCATCACCCGGCCACATCAACTTAGCCAAACTACATCTCCCCAACAAGGCAGCCTACCCTATGCTGTGTATTTTAGCAATATATTTACGGACGCAATTGAAGATAACAATTCGTCTAGAAAAGGCAGGCGACTTGTTCTACCAACACTATTTCAAATTTCTATCCAAAAGAAGAATGAGTTCATTCATGAGTAGTATTCACTAAGCCCCGATGACATTAACCTACACACCGCTATGATTAAACTACGTTAAACTTTAGTCGCTCATTCCAGTTCGGACATGATAATAACAATTATTTCCAAATCCGTGTGGGGTCCCACGAGAACAGGGTACGTCCACAAACTCTCAAATTGTAAACTCACATTGTATACTTTAACATTATAAACTCTAACAACATAACCTTTAAACTATGGGCTACACATTGTAAAGCTTTAAAATAACACTACAAACTAGTGTTATAGTAAACTATAATGTTGTGAAATCTAACAATATAAGCTATGAGCGATACATTATAACGCTATAAAATAACATCATAAACTAGTGTTACGGATTAGAACACCGTACATTGAAGTGTGATAATCGAATCTCATTCGAATTCTTAGCTTCACACCGTGGTCCTCTAGGAATCACACTTTGCTCGTCAGTATGTAACATGTCTGTATGTAATATGGACGTGCAAACCAATGGTGGGAAATGTGAAACATGAAGGTGCAGGATCAGGATGGGATTACAATTATTTGAATAACACTTTGGTGGTATTAGGATTAAGCTGTCCACTGCTGGATGAATGCTCCATCTCAATGGCATCAAATAGCAATATTCAGTATAAATATATAAATAATCGAACAACCCCAATATAAGCCAGTGCAATTATGAATCCTTAAAATTGTAATGACTCAGACTACAGAGGGTTATTTTATTTAGCCTTCAACGCGGCTTAGGACACAGGCGTCAAAATATAGCAACGATGACGACGAGACGGCAACCAGCCTCGACCCGAATCCCGGCCAACACAGCCCCGAACCTCGTTTCTCCCCCTCTCTTATTCTCAGCATGAACCTCCGTCCACACTTGGTCCCGCCTTCCCTTCTCGAAATCTCTCTATCCTGTTGTCACCACTTGTCCCTTAGTTGACGCACTGTCTTTACATCACCCACCTCGATGACTTCGACCGGAACCGGCCATGGGCGGACATACCCGATGGCACCTGTGGGCAATACAACCATGCCCTCTCCCTGACCAACCATGGAAGCACGTGCTCCCGCCGGCCCGTGTTCTTTTCATAAGCTGCTTGCGCTCTGGTGGGGAAATGTCTTCGTTAGGAATTGTTTTGCAAAGTTCAGGTCCAGAATACCGAAGTATACCGGGGATCACCTGTACTTAAAAACACGTAAACTGATAACACTATAAACAATAACACTGAACATTAAACGTCTATAAACTATCAACTGGTTTAATAATTTATACCACCATAAACGGAGGTACGATATTTTAATCTCATTAGAAGTATTACATCGCACTCTATACATATGTATGTAAATTATCTGTTAAATCGAACCAGGGGTCGGATATGTGAACTGTGGGGGGTACAGGGCAAGAATCGCATTAAATTTCGATTTAAAGCTTTCGTGACTGCAGGGATTTATCTTCTTGGTTCTTTCGGTAAAGTCACGTAGAAGGGAAGTAATAAAATAATAAAAATAAAACATAATTAAAATTCAGCCACAACGCAAGCAGCCGTCCTCAGGTGAAGAACGAAACACCACCAAGCTTGGAGCGTATATTTAAGCTGGGTTGGAGGGGGGGAGGTTGGAAGAAGAGCGCCTTGACACAAAAATTTGCATATCAAGAGGATTTTAGCATATATATGGTAAATGCGTAGGAGGTGGGCGGGGGGTTTCAAAGTCATATTATGTCCGTGCATTATGCAGGACCAGCAGCATCATGCTACCCCCATCCCCTCCCTTTGATGCTGCTGGTCCTGCAAAAAGCACGGGCATAAGTAGTACTAATCACATACCTGCATTTCCCATATCTCCTCCCTTTGATGCTGATAATCCTGCATAATGCACGGGCATAAGTAGTACTAATCACATACCTGCATTTCCCATATCCCCTTCGTTTGGTGTTGCTAATCCTGCATAATGCACGGGCATAAGTAGTACTAATCACATACCTGCATTTACCATGAATATGCTAAATCCCTCTTGATATGCAAATTCCTTTGTCAAGGCGCTCTTCCCCCTCCAACCCAGCTTGAATATACGCTGCCAAGCCTGGTGGTGTTCATTCAGACGCTGTCTTTCTGACAGACCTGTTCTTCGCCTGAGGACAGCTGCTTGCGTTGTGGCCGAAACGTCGTGAGAATTATTTTATTATTTTCATTTTTATTCTTTTATTATTTCCATTCTACGTGACTTTTCCGAAAGAACCAAGAAGATGAATCCCTGCAGTCACGAAAGCTTTAAATAGAAATTTGGTGGAACATGTTTTTTGTCGTTCATTGTGAAATTTCGGTCACAGTTCCTATGATCACTGTTACATTGCTTATGGCTTTATTTTGGTGATTTCTAAAATATTTTTGGTTTAGCCATGTTTGTTGTAGTACGGAGTTAGAATGATGGCTTTAATCTAAGTTGTCTTGTGGTTGTTGTTGTTGTTTGACTGGCATCCCACTGGGATTTTTGCACAGCGTTGGTGTACGGTGCTTTTTTCTGGAAGACTTTGCAGTTTTTCCATGGATTTTTCTGTTGGCGCATAGTCACTTTGAGATGTTTTCTAGTTCATGTTTTTATTTTTTATTTGTTGCGGTTGCACCCGATTCAAGAGCCGAATGGCTCACAGGGCTATACCAAATACATGAAAATGAAATGAAACTGTTAAGGCTATATGGGGGATCTTTCTGTTTGTGTTAGGTGCTCGCTAACAGCACTTGCCCCTACAGTCTGTCCAGGCTATATGGGGGGTCTTTGTCTTAGGTGCTCACTAACAGCACTTGCCCCAACATTCTGTGCAGGCTATACGGGGGATCTTTGTGTTTGTGTTAGGTGCTCGCTAACAGCACTTGCCCTGACATTCTGTCCAGTCTACACGGGGGATGTTTGTCTTTGTGTGTTGGGAGCAAGTTTGAGTGGCGTGTAGCCGTGGGAGTTGAACGGGAGCCTGCTGCTACTGACAGTCGTTGACTCCGGTTGGACAGACGCTGATAGACAGACACACACAGACAAGACAGGTGGACAGACACAGACAAGAGGAACACAGAGACAGAGATACAGAGACGACATAGACACATGCAGAGAGAAACACACAGAGGCGAACAGAGACACAGACGGGCAGAGAGATGTTGAATCGAACTAACTGAACTCGCTCCATTGAAAGAGTTTCCTTGATAATTGCCCATCCCCAGAAGTCGTTCTAGTTTCTATTTATTTCATTGTGTGTGGTGTGAACGTGTAAGCAATGTGGGATATCGATGTACACGGATATGAACAAGATCAGCAGACAAGACGTCTTTCATCCTCTTTGGTTCTTTCAGTAAAGTCACGTAGGTAGAACAAATACAATAATAATAAATAAATCACGACGTTTCGATCGCAACACGAGCGATCGTCCTCAGGCGAAAACATCCAGACATTGACGCGGCAGATGTCACGTGAGCTACGGCACGTGACAAAGATGAGGTGAGCCCCCCCCCCCCCCTCCCGGGGCTCGCTCAGCTGAGCATTGTTTCAATGCGGTGGGCTCTGTAAAACGAAGGTACTTTGAAAACCCACTGGCTATACTCTTTTATATAAGTGTTGTGTCCTTAACTAACCACACGGGGACGTCTGGTTGAGGCAACACGTTTATTATAACTCTTTCGAAATCGGCTCTACACACGACTGAAACACGAAGGGGTACGACCCCTTCCACCCGATAGCCTACGGGAGTGACAGCCTCCCTTCTATCGCAGCCTGCACACTCCGGGCTCTGCCACCCACGGGTCCCTTAGCCCGGCGTTAAGGGAAGACTGGACGACCCGTCCCAGCCAGGGTACTGGAGCTCACCTCTGGTCCGCTACAACCCGGCTCTGGCGAGAGCTGGGGGAGGGTCCCAGAGTGTCTGAGCTCACCTCGGGTCCGCTACAACCCGGCTCTAACAAGAGCCTCGGTTGAGGGTCCCCGGGTGCTGTTCCAGTCTTCAGGTCTTCGGATGTCCTCAGGCTTGAGTTGGTGAACACTGCCCGGTCCGTCCAGAGGGCCGGCCTTTTATACCCAGGTCGGGATCACCCCTCCCCTCCTGACCCCCCCCCCCCCCCCCCCCCCCCGTCCCAGAACCTTCTGAAAGATTTCGATTTAAAGCTTTCGTGACTGCAGGGATTCATCTTCTTGGTTCTTTCGGTAAAGTCACGTAGAAGGGAAGTAATAAAATAATAAAAATAAAACATAATAAATGAAATAATTCTTACGACGTTTCGGCCACAACGCAAGCAGGACGGCTGCTTGCGTTGTGGCCGAAACGTCGTGAGAATTATTTCATTTTATTATGTTTTATTTTTATTATTTTATTACTTCCCTTCTACGTGACTTTACCGAAAGAACCAAGAAGATGACTTCTGAAAGATCTTAATGGGCCTTAGGGACGAGTGGGGGGTCAGGGGTGTTAGTCTCCGGTCACGGTGGGGGGCCGGGGGTTTAACCTTTGGTCGACCCCTACGCACCTCGCTCTCTCTCGCCTGCTCCCTGTTGACCAGTGCACGTGGTGGCAGGTCAGCTTATAGCGCCTTGTTATGGCGCTTACGCACAACTTCGTGACGAATGCTGCACGTTCCGTCGCTTTCATGCAGGGGGCGCTGCAAACCTACGTGCCCCCTGCATGAACAACGGAGGGGCAGGGACAGACGTTCGATCGCGTTGGAATCGATCTACAGACGGCGGTCTTATCGCGCGGCCAGCTCTGTGTCGCCTCATCTCGATCCCGCGATCCCAAACAGGTGAAAGTCCGCATCAAACTGAACCCCCAGCAAGGCCATCTACTTCACGACGAGAGAAAATTCACACTATATATCGTTTTCAATGAATAAGCTTTTAATGAAGTACATTTATGTAATTCAAAACATAATACAATTCAAAGTTGTTTCATTTTCAAACTTCCAAACGGAGCATCGAGAGCTTGCGTGGATGCGTCGCTCGTGTGCAATTTTTTTCGTCACTTTAAATCAGCAAGGACAATTTCTCGTCCTAATTCGACAAAATGTATTACAACACATAATACAAAATTATAATTCGTGTTGTAGAGAATGTTCCTCCTTTTCGTATAACTTTTAATTGGTATGCCTTGTAACTGATTAATGATCCGAGCGTGCTCACTATTTAAAAGACAATGAGTTGCTCCAGAGGCAGACGCTTCCTGAAAACACAAAAGTACCCTTTGACCTGTATCACAAGAACAATGAGTCTCACCCGAGTGATCTGTACAGGTTACTTGCAAAACACAAACTTTGTCCTAACATGACTTATTCAATGTTTGACCCTTATAGACAAAATGTTACATGTGCGCACACCATCAGACAAGTAATCATTCTGAATTATTGACAATCATTTTAACTAATACTATTGCGCCATTCAAAACGAATGCTGGTGTCTGGGTCAAAATTGAGCAAATTCCAAACATTACCTACAAACTCCACAACCAAGGTGCCACATCAACCATCGCCCTCTACTGACAGACTCTTGTCTACATGCAGGCCGGTGCAGGGCCACCACCTTGTGCCACACAGGGCAGCTGCTACTTGGAGGTGCTCTTCGAGTGTTTGAAACGAGATACGATACAAAACTCCGAGTTGCCGAGGCGATTAAGTAAGCACCATATAAATGCAATTCATAACAGTGAATGCTTGGGAGCTTATTGGCTCTCGCTCCTGGTTAGAAATCTACCCAACACACAGGTCCACAAAGACTGGCCGCTCTTACCCTGCAGGTTGAACCTAGGAACCGAGTGTTCAACTTCACATTCTTGTCATTAAAGGCCTGTGACAAAGGTGTGTCTATTGGAGCGACATCGTCTCAAGCTTACACATCTCCCGGGTCTCCATTTGACTTTCTACTGTCTCGGAGGAAGTCAACCCACACCTCCACTTCCACAAACTGCTGGGAGTTGCCTCGCTCTGCCTCACAGTGAGAATTCTCCTCCTGCTTCACGATGCCTCCATCGATGTGAATGTCCGATTTTGGAGTTGAATCTTCATCTTCACATTTTACCTTTACTTCTTCGCTCTTCACCATCACTTCACATTTCACCTTCACATCTTCATGTTTCACCTCGATACCTTTCAAAGTATCCAAGCTGGGATTTTCATCCGGTTCTTGTTTCATGAGGGATGGACTCATTGCAGCACTTTGACTTTCACAAGCTGATTTCAGACTCCACACCTTGTGGATCTTGTGATGGTTGTGTGTTCTCTGGTGTCTTTGAAGATTTGGTAAAAGTGTAAACGCCTTCCCACAAACACCACACTTGAAGGGTTTCTCCCCCGTGTGGGTTCTCTGGTGTTCTACAAGAGCAGATGACTGTGCAAACGCCTTCCCACACACACCGCACTTGAATGGTTTATCTCCCGTGTGTGTTCTCTGGTGTTTAACAAGAGCAGATGACTGTGCAAACGCCTTCCCACACACACTGCACTTGAAGGGTTTCTCTCCCGTGTGTGTTCTCTGGTGTTTTACAAGAGCAGATGACTGTGCAAACGCCTTCCCACACACACTGCACTTGAAGGGTTTCTCTCCCGTGTGTGTTCTCTGGTGTTCTGCAAGAGTAGATGAATGTGCAAACGCCTTCCCACACACACCGCACTTGAAGGGTTTATCTCCCGTGTGGGTTCTCTGGTGTATTACAAGAGCAGATGACTGTGCAAACGCATTCCCACACACACTGCACTTGAAGGGTTTCTCTCCCGTGTGTGTTGTCTGGTGTGCTTCACGAGTAGATGACCGTGCAAACGCCTTCTTACACACTCTGCACTTGAAGGGTTTCTCTCCCGTGTGTGTTCTCTTGTGTATAACAAGAGTAGATGACTTTGCAAACGCCTTCCCACACACACTGCACTTGAAGGGTTTATCTCCCGTGTGGGTTATCTGGTGTATTACAAGAGAAGATGACTGTGCAAACGCCTTCTCACACACACTGCACTTGAAGGGTTTATCTCCCGTGTGTGTTCTCTGGTGTATTACAAGAGTAGATGACTGTGCAAATGCCTTCCTACACACACTGCACTTGAAGGGTTTATCTCCCGTGTGGGTTCTCTGGTGTTTTACAAGAGCAGATGACTGTGCAAACGCCTTCCCACACACACTGCACTTGAAGGGTTTCTCTCCCGTGTGTGTTCTCTGGTGTTCTACAAGAGTATATGAAAGTGCAAACGCCTTCCCACACACACCGCACTTGAAGGGTTTTTCTCCTGTGTGTGTTCTCTGGTGTTTTACAAGAGTAGATGAATGTGCAAACGCCTTCCCACACACACTGCACTTGAAGGGTTTTTCTCCTATGTGAGTTCCCTGGTGCTGTGTCAAATGTCCATCCGTGCTGCATGCACACCGGTCGCATTGTTGCCTTGTTGTACCGAGCTGTGCCGAGTGCCTTCGCTCCATCAGACCAATCCTGCAAAGGAAGCAACAGCTGCAGACAGAAAAAGAATATCCACGCCATCTACACGTCAGTATCGAGGCACAGAAGAATACAAATACACAGTCACACGTGACTTACACGTCTATACTTATTCATATATTCATGATACAGTGAAACCTTGGATTGCGAGTTAACTTGGTCTGCGAGTGTTTTGCAAGACGAGCAAATTTTTTCAATAAATATTAATTTGATAAATGAGCGATGTCTTGCAATACGAGTACTGTAGTACGTACTAGGCTTCGGCATGGTAAGGTAATTTACCCTTTTTACCGGGTAAAAGGGTAAAGGTGTCGACATGCCAAGGGGTAAGGTAAAGGGTAGGGTAAAGGTATCTCAAGGAATTACCCAGTAGGGTAAAGGTAGCGTGAAGTATTACCCGGTAAATATTGTATCGTTGTTTACCGCTAAAAGCTCCGTGGCGCAGTCCGTGGCCTCCATTTAGTAAGTACTATTTTTAAAAAAACTTATTTTTTAAACACGTTGTTATGAAATGTACGAGTAATGGCAGAACTCCACGACTCCAGGAAGTGGCCCCGAAGCTTGCCACAACGTAAGGGACCGTGGCCAATTACAGCCAATGTCAGTTGACTGTGGACAATTAGACCCAAGCCGAAACATAACATATAAAAAGAATGTTTAAAATATATATTTTTTATGATAGAATATAGTATTGTCATCAGTATGACATAAGTATACCAAGTTTGCAGTCCATATCCCATTGGGAAGTGGGTTAAAATTGAGTTACAAGATTTGAGGATACGACAACGACAAGCGTGTAAAATTGGAATCATCGAGAGTATTCTATATGATTAAAGCGCTATACCTAGCATTTACCGTTATAAACCTTGTTGATGTGTAGTACCCCAGTAATTACCCTGTAATCGGGTAATTTGTATGGGGTAAGGGTAAAAGGTAGGGTAAAGGTAGGCTCATTGTTTTTACCTTTTACCTTACCTTGCCGAGGCCTAGTACGTACGGTATATGCTTTGTCTGCCGAGCGTCACGTGATCACAACTGAGCCGATGGTTCTACTCTCTCTCACTGCGGGATTGTGGGCAATCATCTCCCATGCTCGGTCTCAGTCGGCGTGCCTCACTCGTATAGTCAACATCCGTGCGAGCGTACAATATACTGTTTACTATACGTGTGTGTGCGTAAAGAATGCTTTGTGTCCAAGTGTAGTGACTGTTCATTAGTAACTGGACTGCAAGTGAAAGTCGTCCTACACAATAACCCTCCTCCTCCTCTCCTCTCTCTCGTCTCCCTCACACCAGCCACGATTAAATGAAATTAATAAATTTGATTACTTTATATTACATTTTAATAATATAAATCTAAAAAGGTATTTTGTATAAAAAAAAAATATATGAATACAGTATTTTTGGCTTGTGGAACGAATCATCTGCGTTTTCCATTATTTCTTATGGGGAAATTCGCTTTGATATACGAGTGCTTTGGATTACGAGTATGTTGCCAGAACGAGTTATGCTCGCAATCTAAGGCTTTACTGTATAGTGAAAAAGTTTCCCAAATTCATCAGCTATTATGGCACACAATGAGGGCAAATGGTCACAAATTTCGGCTGTCTGGCTACAAAAGGAATATTTATAAAAGCTCAATTCAGTTAACATAGAAAAAGGTGTTGAAAATAATACTATTTGTGTTATGCAGAAATGTATAAATTGATGTTCAATCGCATATTAGATGTGTGAAGCCAGCCAGGCTCACGATGTCCTTGAATGCTGGGATGAACAGATCTGACTTCAGCTGCATGTGTGTGCTGTGTTAACTTCTTGACTGTTTCCATTCTTACAAAGAGTTCCAGAGGAAAACAAAAAATAAACTACTGCTTTGATATAACCTCCGTGTTCCATAGCGTTAATAGACTTTACTGAAAACAAACTTTACACTGTCACACACTGGCATGGTTAACAGGTGGTGGTGTGTCCAGACCCACGCCTGGCCACCTTCATCCGCTCAGTATTAATTCTTCCTGACTCCACCAAGTAATTCATTGAGGATCAATCAACATCGCCGAGGCCGAGTGTCTCTCTCTCTCCCTGTAGTGTGATGTTAACTACCTTTCCTGGCATACAGGAAGTTGTGGGTTCGATCCCGACCCTGATGCTGGCTGTATATTTGGAGTTTGCGTGCCCCTCTCTCTCTCTCTCCCCGTGGTCGCGTTGATTTCCCTCCAGATCCCCCGGTTGTTCCCCTCTACATGCAGAGAGTGAACATCGCCACGCGTCCAGAGTGAACATCGCCACGCGTCCAGAGTGAACACCGCCACGCGTCTAGAGTGAACACCGCCACGCGTCTAGAGTGAACACCGCCACGCGTCTAGAGTGAACACCGCCACGCGTCTAGAGTGAACACCGCCACGCGTCTAGAGTGAACACCGCCACGCGTCTAGAGTGAACACCGCCACGCGTCTAGAGTGAACACCGCCACGCGTCCAGAGTGAACACCGCCACGCGTCCAGAGTGAACACCGCCACGCGTCTAGAGTGAACACTGCCACGCGTCTAGAGTGAACACAGCCACGCTGTTGACGAGCCTCACCTTGTTGTTGTAGTGGGAAGGTCGCTTCTGAAAACAAGAGCGGTATAGCAGCTGTGTTAATATTTAAAGTAAAACAAAGTTACAAAGTGGCGATCCGGGTCAAGACAAATTCAACTTTAACGAGAGAATTGAAGCAAACGCGATCAGGCGAGGGCAGGAGGCAAGGCCCCACGTTGTAAAGTTCCAACCTGGACATCGCTTCCATGCTCGCTGATACTCAATTGACATCCCTACGAGAGAGCGCGAGGCTCTACCTCAATAAACAACAACCACCACAACAACCACCACCGCAACCACCACCGCAACCGCCACCACCGCAACCGCCACCACCGCAACCGCCACCACCGCAACCGCCACCACCGCAACCGCCACCACCGCAACCGCCACCACCGCAACAGCCACCACCGCAACCACCACCACCACCGCAACCACCACCACCACCGCAACCACCACCACCACCGCAACCACCACCACCACCGCAACCACCACCACCACCGCAACCACGACCACCGCAACCACCACCACCGCAACCACCACCACCGCAACCACCACCACCACACCACAACCACCACACCACAACCACCACCGCAACCACCACCACCGCAACCACCACCACCGCAACAACCACCACCACCACCACCACCACAACCACCAAAACAACAACCACCACCACAACCGCGATGAGAATTTCTCACCTCGGATTTCAGTGCACGGGCGGATCGACAACTTCCTGGTCCCTCGCGACGTCACGCGGCAGCAGGTGACATGACGTCACTTGCGGGGTACGATGATACTCCCCTCCCACAATGAGCGGCTCTCAAATCGCGACGACTTTCACGAACACATTATGTTAATAAGCCGCCAGTCACCGGGCGTGGCTTTGCCCAAATAAGGATTGGCACTGGAACAGATATCGGCAGCGGCCGAACGGAGGTGACGTCACGCTCAAGAGCTTGGCGGTCGGGAGTGGGTGACATGACGTCACTAGCAAGGCACACCGCCCCCTGGCGTTTGACGCCGATGAGGTCACGCTGAGCGTTGACGTCAGAGAGTGGGGTTGGAGTTCAAGTTTGTTGACAAGGGGAGCGGCAGTGTCGTGGTGAGCGCTGCGCTCCGCACCGACCAGCCGAGTTCCATTCCCGCTCGTGGCCAACACCGCCAGTGACGACTTTCTGAACCGGTCCTGAGCCTCCCCTACGTCGACTCAGCCTCAAACGAGTACCCGGTGCGGTGTGTCAACATCGCCACTTGGGAGACAAAGGCGGCCGGGCGTGGTGCTGGACACCCACCCCCTCGTGTGCCGTCCCAATCTTAATAGGTGCTCGCTAACAGCACTTGCCCCAACATTCTGTTAAGGCTATACGGGGGATCTTTGTCTTTGTATTAGGTGCTCGCTAACAGCACTTGCCCCAACATTCTATCCAGTCTACACGGGGGATCTTTGTCTTTATGTTGGGAGCAAGTTTGAGTCGCGTGTAGCCGTGGGAGTTGAACGGGCGCCTGCTGCTACTGACAGTCGTTGACTCCGGTGGGACAGACGCTGATAGACAGTCACACACAGACACAGACAAGACAGGCGGACAGACACAGACAAGAGGAACACAGAGACAGATAGACAGAGAGACAGGCAGAGAGAGACACAGAGGCGAACAGACACATACTGACACAGAGATGTTGAATCGAACACACTGAACTCGCTCCATTGAAAGAGTTTCCTCGATCTTTGCCCATTCCCGGAAGTCGTTCTAGTTTCTATTTATTTTATTGTGTGTGGTGTGTACGTGTAAGCAATGTGGGATATCGATGAACACGGACATGAACAACATCAGCAGACAAGATATCTTTCATACTCTTTGGTGCTTTCAATAAAGTCACGTAGGTAGAACAAATAAAATAATAATAAATAAATCACTACGCTTCGATCGCAACACGAGCGGTCGTCTTCAGGCGAAAACATCCAGACATGAGGACTGCCTGGATGAAAACCAGCATGGAAGGGGCCCAGTGTGGGGCCGGCTATGCTAATGACACAGTCCCGTGTGTGTGTGATGTGAGGTCTCATGGCAGCAGTCATTCTCCGCTGTAGTCCTGGCATCTGCTGCTCAGCTTCATTCCCCAGCTGTGGTCCCAGTGGCACCGTCTCTCTGGGGAACCGTGTGGTGTGTGTAGCGAGTATCACGGGGTGGGTAGTGTGGTGATAGCGGTCACGGTTGGCACCGATGCACGACCACCGCCACCACCCCTACTGGGCGGTGGACCTGCCACCACAAAGCAGCACGCGGCGGAGGAGTGAGGCGATCGCTCTCGCCACTCGAGCGAGGCCCCCTCGCTTCCTCTTCTTTTCGTGCATCTCCACCTGCACCTCTTCCGTTTTCTCCTCCGTCTCATCCTCCTCCATCCCCTCTTCTTCATCCTCCGCCACCATCTTCTCCTCTACCTCCTCCTCTTCCTGCGCCACCTCCATCTTCTCCATCTTCTTCTCCTCCGCTAGCACCATCTCTTCTTCCTTCATCTCCTCAACTTCCGGCACCACCATCTCCACCACCGTCTTCTCTTCCTCCTCTACCACCATTGTTTCCCCTTTGTCCGTCGTCCCCATGTCCTCCACCACGACCATCTGTTCATCCTTTGTTGTCTCCTTGTCCTCCATCTCTGTATTGTCTTTCTCCTCTCCCTCCGTGTTCTCCATTGTCACCATCACAATCTCGTCCTCCTTTGCCTTCTCTTCCTCCGATTTCTCCTCCTCTGTCTCTACCTCATCCTCCATCATCTCCTTCACTTCTTCCTTCGTCTTCTCCACAACCTCTGTCTTCACTTCAAAGGCCTGGACGAGTGAGGAGGAGGGCTGAGCTGGCTCAGATCTGTGAAGAGACAACACGACACTGTTCCACCTTCCTGCTACGGGAGACATCGCCATCTCCCCATCGTCCGTGGGTGGAATGTGTGGCGGATTAATTCGAGCTGAATAGAAACAGCAATAACGACATGGCTAGTGAGTGTGCTTAGTATTGGTGCTGTCATTCTCATGGCGCTAGGCTATCCTTGAGATAGGTGCAGCTGTGTCTCACACAGGCTGCTGTAGCTTCACAGTAGTGGGTGGCGTTGCTGTGCAAATTTAGCTGAATAATTTGAAGTGACATTTTTTGGTTCTTTCGGTAAAGTCACGTCGGTATAAAATAAATTAAATCACAACGTTTAGATTGCAACACAAGCAATCATCATCAGGTGGGAAAACCACAGCAAGAAACTTTCTTGCAATAACGACATGGCCATCGAAACGTCGTGATTAAATTTTATTTATTCTATTTCATACCTACGTGAATTTACCGAAATAACCAAAGAGTATGAATCCCTGTAGTCACGAAAACTTCAAATCTAGATTGACATTTTTATATATGTACATTCTAATTGACCCCTTGCACATAATGTCCTAAGCATTTCAAATGGCATCGATAGAGATCCTGAACGTCCACTGTGACGTAATGGGTGTGTATCTGTGTGGTCAATGCAGCAGCAATAATAGCCAAGGCGGGAAGCAAGATCTGAACTGTAAGCGGTGAAGAATGAGTGCACGACCATTTGGCTGCTTCAACACATCCATTGCATGCGATGAGCCTCTCGCATCTCTCATCTCATCGCGTTTTAAATTGGACACCCCTCTCAGTGGTAGCTGTTGCTGTGCATTACAAAGCGACTTGGCAGCTGGCCTGGCAACAGGCGATAGACAGCGAAAATCTCACGGTGGATGGAGGGTTACATGTTGAAGATATGCCCACTTCGTTATGTGGTCTAACCCAGAAACCAGTTATGAAAAATAAATCTGTCCACAGTATAGCGGAATGTACACGTGGGGTTTGCAGTGTCTTGTGAATTTTGAGAGCGCGACAGGGCTTGAGCACCTGTGCGTCACAGCAACATTGACCTGGGTTTGATTTCCACGTTTGGCCACATTCTCCGTGTGGATTATGCAGCCCCCTGTTCTGGGAAGGTTCTGCAGCCTTCTCCCTGTTACTGAACCCACACAAGCAATGCAAATCGTTCAATTTGGATCGCAAACAGTAGCAACTTTCTTGCAAAATGCGAGCAAACTTGGCAGGATCCTCCTGAAAAAAGTCTTGAGACCGAGTAAGGCTGATGCTGCGTGAGAAGCATGGCAATAAATAACAAAAATAAATACACAGGGCGCACACGCAGAGTGGTTTACCGTGGCTCAGCGACTCCGGAGTTTGCTTTATCTTCTTGGAAGCCCTCTTCTCCAAAGCTCGGAGCAATTGGGCTCAACACAGGATTGGAGGACGTGGCAGCGGTGGTAGAGGTGGCGGTGGTGGCGGCGGCGATGGCGGCGGTGGTGGAGGTGGTGTCCGTGGTAGTGGTGCTGCTGCTGGTGGTAGCGGTCTGGAGCCATTGTCGCTCGATCTTGGCGAGGCGCTGCTCTTCCTCGAGGCGCTTTTGCTCCACAAGACGCTTCTCCTCCATCAAGTGCTCCTCCTCCTCCTCCTCTTGACGCTTCACCTCAACGAGGCGCTTCTCCTGCATGAGACGTTTCTCCTCGAGGAGCTTCACCTTGCGAAAGCTCCTCTCCTCAAGTCGCTTATTTTTCTTCTCGAGACGCTTCAGGTCTATGAGACGCTTCACCTCAAAGAGGCGATTCTCCTCCATGAGGTGCTTCTCTTCCTTGACCCGCTTCACATCTATGAGGCGCTTCTCTTCCTCCAGATGCTTCTCCTTGAGACGCTTCACCTCGCGAAGGCGATTTTCCTCCATGAAGCGCGTTTCTTCAAGGAGGCGCTTTTCCATGACGCGTTTCACGTCGTTGAGGATATTGTTTCGAAGGCACTTCTGCTCCGTTTGGTGCTTCAACTTGGCGAGGTGCTTCACCTCATTGGGGCGCTTCTCTTCCATTGTGCATTTCTCCTTCGCAAGGCGCTTGTCCTCCTGGAGACGCTTCACTCCGCTGAAGTTCTTCACCTCCCCAATGCTCCTCTGTTCACGCGAAGATAAGCACATGACCATTCAGACATGCGCACTCAGGACAAAATCCATTCTCGCAGGCACACAAACATGGACGAACACATAGACAAACAAAAATGCATACAGACACATCTATGTACGGATGCAATAATGCACATTAACTCATGCAAACATGCTAGCACACGTATGAATATACACCATCACCTAATGTTATCAAAATACATGTTACATCCTCATATTCTCACAAATTCAATACACGCACTTAATGCAGTGATAGTCTACAACGATTTCATGGCGATTGTTGCAACAATCATCAAGGGCAATAGTTTCCACAGAATGTTCTATTGTAAAGATCTGGATGCCCATGATCTGGACAAATTTTATTGCAGCACCCATAATGGGCAGCTGGAATGGCAACTTCCAATCAGCTCACAGACATAATTCATGAGATTGCCTGATATCACCCTGTCTTCATTGGTAATGAATGGCGACTTCATTTGCCTGCACGAGTGGGATATGGCATGACGTGATGATGGAGAGATGGAGTGATGGTGTTGGGAGATGGTGTTGTGATATAGAGAGGTGAAATTGTGGAATGTTCTGGAGAGATGGTGTCGTGATGGTATTGACGCATTGAGGGTCTGTGACGATTGTATTGAGTTGGTGGTGGTGTGATGAGAAAGGTGACGTGAAGAGATAATGTGAGTTGTAGTGATGTTTTGGTGCAATGGTGTGGTAAAATGGTGTGAGAATGTGGTGTTTGACCCCCATAGACCCTATACACACCTTTGGGGAGGGATGCTCGTAGCTTTGGCCTGGGAAAGGGTCCACTTCATCCATAATGTCCCCCCACGTGGTCGACTGGCGCCATGACTCCCGGGCTACGGAAATAAAAATTAATTAAAAGGACGAGTAATGTATTGGAGAACGAAGCACGTGGATATTCACACAACTAATTATGAGATTCTTGTAATTACCTCTTAACACATAACATGACCTGCTGTTGAGAAACATTAGTCACATGGCAGTAAAACTTTACAAGTAATATTTTTGTAAGCATGTTGAGATCATCAATTTCATAAAGTTGAGACCCTCATTTAAACCAATATGGCTGAAACTCGGTTCTAAATCCATGCTGTGTGCACACTTGACCTTTACCTCTTCCCATCACCGCCACGTCTACTAAAATAAATTAATCAGGGAGCTGCCTCCTCTGCATAAAAACCACGCACTGCAGGTATTTTGGACTTACCATCATAGTCCTCCAAGATCTCAGTCCACTTGCGTTGTCTGTCCATGTTGTTGGGAAGAAGTCGTTTCTGTTTGATGTTGGAGGGCCTGGAGAGGTTGTAAAAACGCTAAGATTTAGCAGCCTTTTGAATAACTCATCCTCTCAATTATTACATATTGACCACTCGCTGTACTAATCAAATCACTTTCGTGCCGTTTGCTTTACAAGTCCACTCACTCGCTTGTTTACCCACTCACGCGTGCGTCAGATCACTCACTCATCCACAGACAGACATATAAGCAGACAGATATCACCAAGATACACAGAGAGGGCAACACAGGTACAGAGAGGGGTGATCGTCTCTGTGGGGTGGCCTTAAATAGACAGAGGGTGGCGGAGGCAGAATTTTCACACTTAAATTCTAACTTAGCAATCTTTGAAATACGTAATCGACCAGGCTATGCGTTAATTGTCTATTGACCGACTCTCTGTGTCGTTTTACATAACATTTCGATACTTTGCTAGGTTGTTTAATTTAGTGTGTTCTTTCTCCCTCTAAGCCTGCGTACTTTACTACGCGTCTCTTCGTACTCATTGACATGTAAATGTTTTCTCTAACCCCTCCCTCTCTCTGCCTCCGCCCCCCTCTGTCTATTTAAGGCCACCCCACAGAGACGATCACCCCTCTCTGTACCTGTGTTGTTCTCTCTATGTATCTTGGTGATATATGTCTGCTTATATGTCTGTCTGTGGTTTTCTGGTTAGATTTTGTGTCGCTATTTCATTATACCTGATGATGATTGCTTGTGTTGCAATCGAAACGTTGTATGCTATTATTTAATTTATTATTTTATCTTTATACGTGACTTTACCGAAAGAACCAAAGAATAATTCCTGCAGTCACGAAAGCTCCAAAAACCAGACAAGCATGTTGATGCACAGCCCATTTGTATAAATCGACTGCTTGATAAAGGCCCCCCTATGTCTTGTAGGTCATTGGGGTCAAATGACCATACTTAAATAATTATGACCCGAGAATGACGTCGTTGGTCACGTGATGTCAGAGATACCGCCCATGTGGCTGTGACGTCACAGATAAGAGACGTCTATGGCAGCAGCTAGGGTCTGAACTAAAGGCAGACTCCTCCCCCGTGTTGGATAACATTCAATACATGTAATGCAGGGCACAATTTTGCAGGCAATCAGAACACAATCATTATAGACATGTTAATCATATTATATAGGATTTGAACAGGTTAGTTATGAACGTACTTAAATGTTGACTTGCTTTGGGTCTAAACAATGACAGTAACAGCAACATGTCAGAGCATGCCAAGTAACCTAACTAATAGTCCTAATTTGGTTGCAGAAAATCCAAATACCAACATATACAAAAATAATGAAGCTTTAGTTTGTAGTCAAAACGTGCAATAAAAATAAACAACACACATCGTCAACAGGGACGCTCACCTCGTTGAGGATTCGCTCTGCAAAGGCTTCTTCTGCTGCTGCTCACTCGTGCGCATTCCTCTCGACTGCGGGTGGAGGCGTGGCTATGACGTAACAGAGGTGACGTCACTACAGCGAGGCTCCGCCCCCACGCGCTTGGCGGGCGCACCACGTGGTGCAGTGCAGGTGGTGTGCGTCACCAGAAACAGCAGAGTCCTCTTTTCGACATTAAACATTTGCCCCCTCGCTTTGTGCTGTCTTTGATGTCGCCGTTACTGCGGCGAGGACTGAAGCGATGCCTGGCCATCAGGCCTGGCATATACCTAGGCCTCAGGCTTCATATTTGTTCGTAGCTATTTTTTGTTTAATTGGAATTATTAACTTGCATTTCATTCATTACATTTCAAGCGTACACTGTAAAAAATGTGACACATTGTTACTTAAAAAAATTATGGCAACAAAGTGACACGTAATATAATTGAGTAGATTTTAAGCACTACAACTTTGAATAAAAAGTGTTGAATAAATTAACTAAAAAATAATAATAAAAAATAAGTACATGGTAATAAAAGCAACAGTTAAAATGTGTTGGGTTTAGTAATATGATTCCAAATGATGAGTTATATAGCCTAAAAAAAATTGTGTAAATCCAAATAGATTTTACAAGGAAAAGTGATTTATATTTACTTAATATCTGAGCAATGGTAATTTAGATTTACTAAATATCTGGTGGAATCTGATTAATATTTATTAATGATCTGGGTGAAATTGATTTACATTTACTAATTGTCTGGGTGAAATTGATATAAGCTTACTAAATATCTGGATCAAAATGATTTGGATTTACTAAATAAAATACTTATATTGAATGTCTGTTGCCATAACTTTTCTATTTCTAATCCACCCAATATCATGCCTTCGTGGTGCCACAATTCACTTACGTTAAGTCAACCGATCAAGACTTCCTGCAAAGTCTGGAGAATAGGCACATATTGAAAGGTCTTGTTCTTTTCAGTATCAATAATATATTCAATGCTATCAACACACTGGAAATGCACCTTAAAATACTTTCTTCTCTTTAAAGCCGTACCAAGTGGACCACCTGCTCCAAGTGCTGTACTAATGGGATGGAAGTTGCACAACTGCTGACAATTCAGTTACGATGGCCTGGTCAACAATGCATTTATTCACCTTCAATGTTGAATCTAGTATGTTCCTAACAACTGCAACTGATACTGAAGATGAAATGAACTGAAGGTCTTCAACCAAGGCATCAATGCACTTCACTGAGGCATTATAGATGGTTTCTAGCTTCAGCAGAAGTAAGCCAATTCTTTGAAGAACTAAGTATGATGCACTTTCCTGATCACAATCTAAACTAGTGCCCTCACCATCATTGGCCTCTGGTAAATCAGAATGGTCAACAGTCTGATTATGGCGACTCTCATACACATCTTTCTTAAAATCACTCAAAGAATAGGATTTGTGTCTTTTGCTTTTGTGTTTTAGAAATGTATTGTATATATTTGTCTGAAAGCTGCATCCTTCAAATACACAAAAGACAGTTTCGTGGCTCTTCAGATGATTTCCAATATGCTGAAAGTAGTCCTTCTCTATAGAACAACAAGAATTGCAAACTAAACACTTAAAAGCAGAGATGTTTCCTGACCGTAGACTTTCTTCATCTGAATGGTATCTGGACAAATGTGTGCGAAGGGCACTCTGCGTTTTAAATGTGCAAGGGCAACTGTCATATAGGCATGGCTGGGATTGGCCACGACCAAATATTGCGTGTTGTCTGTAATGCTTTAGTAGATTTCCCTTTGTGGCAGACAAAGACTTGCAGATCTTACACTTCCATTCCATAAGCAAAAACCTGAGGCAGAAAAAGGTCCATGTATCAGATGCAAGGCCACCAGGTCTCTAATCACATGAGGACAATAGAATCGCATTTACAAGATAATTTTTTATTATTTTTAATATTCAAATTTTCATGCTCAAATTTAGCACATCAACTTATTGTCACTCACATCATCTAGCTAGCTAGCAACTACACAACAAGCTAGCCACAACGTAAAGGTGACGCTAACTGACTGGTGGCAAGCTAGCTAACGTTAGCATACTGTACGTACATCAACACCAAGATAGAATATACTGGAGGTGTAACGGCAGGTACAGGATTTTGGTTCGGTACACGCTGTGATCCGAATGAATATAGTCTAGTTTTAATCACGCACGTTACTTTTTCGTGTGCGGAACAAAAATTATAGTCTCGTGCTTTTAGTCGAATCAGACTGACTTCCAAAGGCCTGACGTTGTGCTAGTTAATTCTGATATACGTTACAGCCAGTTAAATTGGCATGCTGCTAACATGCAGTAACATAAAACAATGTTCAACTGCTACCACACCTTTGTTAAAACATTGTTCGCTAAAATAATAAAACATGTCTTACCTTTGGGAGAACGGCGGTCCCTGAAACGTGTCTGTTGAAGAAGATGGTTGACATGCACGTGGCGCGAAAAAATGCCTCGAGTTTGGGCGGGAGTGTAACGTCATTAAATTCAAAAACCTCCGGTTAGTAAAATTAATCAATTTTTGGCATTTTTGACTTTCCTGATAAAATACAATTAAATTCTACTCAGTTATTGATGGCTGATTTTATTTGAACAAAACTGAGTAAAATACAATTAATAACTAATAGAAAGGTGTTGAATTCAGCTCAGTGTGATTCTAAACTACACATAGTCATTATTTTTATGTATAGGCTACTCCTATATATTTACTAAACATTAATTAACCCCAGTCTCGGTTTTTACAGTGTATAAACACCATCCCATTGGTTTATTTACTTTTAAATTCAGGTTTTTATTATAGTTATTGATCTGTAGTTATATTTAAGTGAGTGAGGTGGTTGTACTAAGTGTGAATTTGAGTTCCATGTAAATTGTTATTGTGTAAAGGATTTGTCTGTGTGCACCTATCATGGCAGTGGTTATTTGGGCTTTTTATAATTAAGTTGTTAATGAGATTGTTTATTTGTGTGTGTCTGTTATCTATGTCTGTGTCAGGTTACATATCTATGTTTGTAGCTGTGTGTGTTTGTTAATTTATGATGGGTGGCGATGATGATGTTTCTTGATAATGGATGGTGGTGATGATAATGATGGGTGGTGATTATGAAGGGTGGTAATGATGATGGTTGGTGATGATAATGTGTAGTGATTATGATGGTGGTAGTGATGATGATGGGTGGTGGTAATGATTGGGGAGGTTATGATGATGGGTGGTGATGGTTATGGGTGGTGATGATGATGGGTTGTTGTGATAATGGATGATTGGTGGTGGTTATGATGAATGTTGGTTGTGATGGTTGGGTGGTGGTGGAGACGATGGTTGGTGATGGTGAGTTGATAGTGATATTGATGATAATGGGTGTTGATACTGATGATTTGTGTTGATGATTATGGGTGGTGATGAGTAAATGAGCAACCACCCGACACATAACAGCAACAGAAGTAACTAAAGCAGCACCAATAACAGCAGCGATAACAGCAGCAGCAACAACACATTTTGAGGGCGACACAACTACTTCTGATTCTGCGGTTTCTGCTGCTCGACTATTTGTAGCCCAGCCCTGCTCTCGCGGGACCGACCCACACGTCTTCGGAAATTATTGCGATGATCAGGTCTGAGCTGAAAATTAAGTGACTAAACGTTACTTTGTTTAACCATAACCGTGTGTAGGTTAGTATCTGGGGGCTCAGCGAATACTACTCATGAAATAACTCGTACTCCTTTATGACAGACTTTGTACTAATTTTGGTTGATCGAGACGAACACTGGATTAAACATGCACCTCTTAACCCTTGCCTCGCATTTACGACTAATAATTTGCATTTACACAAAACATACAGTCAAGCACAGTAAAATGCTAATACGACAATATTGTTATTCTAGGAATTTGAATTCGATTCTAACCCTGCACCCCCACAGTTAGCATATCCAACCCCCGGGTCGATTGAACGTCAGCTTTCTTTTATATGAGCAGATTGAGATTTTAATACTTTTAATGAGATTCGAATACCGTATCCATAAATCGCCTAAATATGAAAATGTGTCGTTAAACCCGCCACCACCCACACACCCAATTAGTAAGGTTTGTCACGTAAACCGGACATGCTAATTCGTTACTAGTCCAGCACAATGGTGTGTTGGAGAGCCAAGCCACAACATTTACAATCTGAGAACGACTTTTCGTCAGTAATTACAACTAGTTTCATTAGGCGACGGCCAGTTTTTGTGGAGACGTCCTCCTGTTTCGTTCCGTAAATAGAGAGGTAGATGTGATGACAAAACGTGTGTGCTCTTCTTGCACGAAGTGGGGGAGGGCGGGGTGTTAATGGATACACATATATATATGTACATATATATATATATGGCTATGGGTACCCATTGCCGTATGGGTAATGTATATGGTAATCAACGTACATTAGGCATGCGAATTAAGTGAACCCATTGACCTTGTACTTCCTGTCGATTGTGTGTACTAAAATAGCCGTGCCAACGGTAATCCTAATTGAAGAATAGTGACCTGAATAGACATGCTTTAGTAACGAATTGTCATGTTCTGTTTAAGTGACAAACCTTACTATTTTCATGTGGCGGGTTTAACAAAATATATTTTTTACTTACGCAATTTAACCCAAAAACCTGTTCGATTTAACATATACTATACATATTTATGAGCAGAGTGCTATTCTAATACTTATAATGAGATTTTAATACCGTACCTCCGTTAATGGTGTAATAAATTATTAAACCAGTTTATAGTAGTTTAATGTTTAGTGCTATCGTTTATAATGTCACAGTTGACATGTTATAGAGTACAGGTGATCTCCAGTATACTTCGGGATTAGGGACCAGAATGCTGCGAAACGATTTATAACGGGGCCATTCGCGTCTAGGAACATGTTAATGGGGAGACAGCCAAGATGCTGCTCGTTAAGGGCAGACTTGTGTGACGGTGATTAGCGAATACTACCGAATAATTAGCTCACACTCATTTATGACAAGATTTGTCGTAATTTTGGTTGATTACGGAGAACAAGACACCTGCTATGTTGACGAATTCTTAGTACATATAGTGTACTTACCTATATTGCTAAAATATCGTTAACACTAGTGTAATAAACCTCCTTGAGACGGCTTCCGGAATCAGTCCTTTTTATTTTCAACTTCCACAGTTACACTTTACACACACTCCCCGTTGCTGGCAGACAACGGAGAGAGGGCAGACTTCTCGCCAAGTCCCCACCGCGCACGTGGCACCCAGAGCCCCGATCGCGCAGCCGATCGGCTGCGCGAGTTACTGCGGGAGTATGCCGACGTATTCCGTGAACACGACTCGGACGTGGGTCGGACCGATCTTGTTAAGCACCAAATTGACACCGGTGCAGCCCGACCCATCAAACTCCCTGCGTACCGAGTGGGCGCACCCGAACGCGCCCAAGTCAAAGAGGCAGTTGGGGGCATGCTTCGCGATAACATAATTCAGCCCTCGGCGAGCCCCTGGTCAGCCCCAGTGGTACTAGTAACGAAAAAGGATGGATCAACCCGGTTCTGCGTCGATTACCGTAAACTAAATGCAGTCACGCTCGGTGATGCCTTCCCCATACCCCGCATCGACGACACCTTCGACAGTCTCGCAGGAGCGCGGTATTTTTCCACCCTCGATCTGGCGTCCGGTTACTGGCAGGTGGAGATGACGGAGGAGGATCGGCCAAAAACAGCATTTACCACCCCGATGGGCCTGTTTGAGTTTCGAGTGTTGCCGTTCGGACTCACTAACGCGCCCGCGACGTTCCAGCGGTTGATGGAGTTGGTGATGCGGGGCTTGCAGTGGGAACAGTGCCTGATTTACTTGGACGATGTGATCGTGTTCAGTAGATCTTTGTCTGAGCATTGGTCCAGGCTACGAGAGGTGTTCCAGCGACTGCGAGCGGCTCATCTCAAGCTCAAGCCCCGTAAGTGTTACATTGCACAACGCGAGGTGGGGTACCTCGGGCATCGCGTCAGCGAGGCAGGCGTGCGCACCGATCCGGAGAAGGTACGCGCCGTAGTGGAGTGGCCACGGCCAAGGAATCTGACGGAGATCAGATCATTTTTGGGGCTCGCCACCTATTATCGTCGATTTGTAAAGGGATTCAGCGAGATTGCACGCCCTCTCACCCAACTCACATCCCCTAAGCACCCCTATCAGTGGACGGGGGCCTGCCAGACGGCCTTCACCACTCTCAAAGATCACCTCACCCACGCCCCCACCCTCGCTTTCCCCGATTTTACCACCGATTTTATTTTGGACACCGACGCCTGCAGCAGCGGGCTGGGCGCGGTGTTGTCACAGGTACAGGATGGGACGGAACGAGTCATCGCGTACGCCAGCCGGACCTTGAGTGGGGCCGAGCTGAACTATTGCGTGACCCGCCAAGAGTTGTACGCCGTGATTTTCGCATGTAAGCAGTTCCGGCCGTATTTGTACGGCAGGAAATGTCGCGTACGCACTGACCATTATGCTCTGCAGTTCCTTCTTACATTCAAGGAGCCGCGGGGGCAGATGGCCCGGTGGTTGGCGCAGTTGCAGGAGTACAACCTGCAAATCGAGTATCGGGCTGGCCGGACGCATGCAAACGCGGACGCCTTGTCGAGGCGACCCACGGTGGACGCCGAGACAAGGGCGGAGGAGGCCTGCCCGTGCTTCACGGGGGGACGCTGCCGGCAGGCAACGGACCCCCGAGCGGCCGCGGTCACTGACCCCCCCCCAGCGAGAGAGAGTGCAGTGTGCGCCACAGAGGCCCTCACAGGTGGCACCGAGGATCCCGTCGACCGCACGGCAAGCGCGGGACCCGCGGCTCGGGACCCGATCGGACGGATCCAGGAGGACGTCGGCTGCGCCTTCCCGGGCCTGAACGACGAGCAGCTGAGACAGACCCAGCAGCGAGATCCCGATCTGGCGGCAGTGGAGGCGGCACTGCGGGAGGAAAAGAGCGCCCTACCAGGACCCTGGAGCGGTTTGTATGCCCGGTTGTGTGTGCAGAACGGAGTGGTACGGGAGTTAACCGAGGCCGGCCAGCCGGGGTGCATCTGTGTTCCTGCCCAGGTGCGACCCCAGCTGCTTCGGCTGGTGCATGACCACCCACTCGGGGGCCACGATGGGGAACGACGCACTCGAGAGACCCTGCGTCGCCAGTATCTCTGGCCCAAATTGGCACAAGACGTGGCGGCCTGGGTACAGGGCTGCCGCGCCTGTCAGCAGTGCGGGCCGAAACCGGCACGATACCAGGTACCCCTAAGGCCGTTCCGCGTCAGCCGCACGAATCAGCTGGTCGGGATTGACCTACAGGGGCCATTCCCGCGATCCCATCGAGGCAACCGATATATCCTAGTCGCAGTAGAGTATTTCACCCGCTACCCCGTGGCAGTGGCCATCCCTGATAAAACGGCCTTGGTGGTGGCCCGGGCATTCGTGGAACACTACGTACTTAAGCACGGGATCCCAGAACGAGTCCTCACCGACCAGGGTAGCGAGTTCGAGGCCGAGTTGTTCCAGGCACTGTGCCGAGAGTTCGGAATCCAGAAGGACCGAACCACAGCGTACCACCCCCAAGCGAACGGTATGGTGGAGCGCATGAATCAGACCCTAGCGGGGAAACTCAAACGTATGGCGGCCGCAAATCAACGGGATTGGGGCGAACACCTCCCCTACGCCCTTTTCGCCTACGCCACCACCGTACACACGTCGACGGGACAAACCCCGTTTTTAATGATGTTCGGCCGTGAGTCTCGTTTACCCGCAGATCTGCTATTCGGCGTCCCTTCCCCCCAGCCGGAGGAGGGAAGCCGCCCTGTGGAACACCTGTTGGAGACCCTGCGAGAAGCCCGAGGCCGAGCATACCCGCAAGGGGAAGCCGCGCATCGGCGGCAGGAACAGGGCACCCGACCCCGCATGGAACCCCCCTTATTCCTGACAGGCGCTAAGGTGTGGCTACACACCCCTCGCGTCGGGGCCGGGCAGGTGGGGAAACTGACGACCTACTGGCGGGGACCCTGGACCGTGGTGCGACAGATCTCCCCCTGGACGGTACTAATTTATGGCGGGGAGAGGGATCGAGAGACGGTGGTCAACGTCCGCCGCTTAAAACCGTGGAAAGCGGCCCCGGCGAGAGAGAACCCCGTCACTCGAAGGCCCCGTAATCCCGGAGTACCCGCACCCCTCGTGTTGGGGGGCCTCGCACCCTACATGGGCCCCGCCGGGCCCCCGAGACGCCCCGACCCCGCCAGGGGACGGCGCGGACGACGGCCCCTAAACCCCTCCGCTTCTGAGTTTGTACCCCAGCCCGCAGGTACCGAGGTACAGGGAGAGCCGCTGGAGTGGAGGAGGAGGCCGCCGCAGGAGCTGCAGAGGACGGAGCCACCCACCCCGAGACCAGCCACGAGGGCCGACGGACCCCCCGGACCCCGCAGCGTTTCCTCGTGGGCGCGGCTCAAGCAAGGTGCTCCAGTCAACCCGGGACGGGGACCAGCACCTCGGGGGGCTATGTCATGCCGCCGCCACGAAGCCGTTCAGCAGGCGCCCCATCTAAGACCTCGCCACCACCAAGCGACGGAGCCGACCCCGCGTCCCCCTCACCTCACCTCGCACGAACACACCCGCACGCATTCCCCCCCCCCCCCCCCCCCATAGAGCTCCGTGAGGAGGTCACCTGGCCGACCGGTTTTTATCCGAGAAGCCCTTATCGGGATTAAACTTTCACGGTTTCCGGCGACCAGGGAATTGGACGACCTCCCCCGACGCTACTTTGCACCGCGGCGCTGCGACCGGCCCTAAGGTTGCAAGGTCGCAGCGAGGGGCCACTCGGCCACCGCGGGGGAAACGCATCTCACACACCCCACACACGCAAGTATCGACGGGGCAGGCAGAGGGAATAAGCATTGTGATGGAGGAGCATCATCACGCAGGCACCATTGTTAGGGGAGTTAAAGGATAAGGCTGTTAGTATGAGTAATCGGGAGAGCGGGGTCACGCGGGGAGCCGTGCACAAATTCCCACGGCGCACCTTTGTGACGGACGCCGCCGCATAAACTGCGATAATGGGGGGGGGCTGCGTGAGAAAGGGATTGATTGGAATTTGCGCCGCGCAGGTTGAGCATTAATTAGCATATCAAAAGCGGATTGATTGGAATTTGCGCCGCGCAGGTTGAGCATTAAGTAGCATATCAAAAGCGCCCGGAACGGCGGTGCGCATGCGAGAGGGTCGCGAGCCTATTGTCCAGAGTCACATTCCCTTTGAGGTAGGGAGGATAAATGGGGAGCGCAAAGCGGAAATCGCTCTCTTGCTCCGAGAAGCCAACGTCCAGGACTGCCCCAGCTCTGCCCTCCGGACGTCCGTGCGACGTGTCGAGGCAAGCAGCGAGGAAAACCCACGGAACGTCGAGTGCCTCAAACCGTGAGTAAGGAGGTAAAAGTGTTTCGTGAACGATAAATAGGGAATAGGTTCCGGGTTAGTAGAGTAGGCAGCCTCGTCGATTCATACTGACTCAACAACCAGTCCCACGTAGCAGATAATAAATCATTAATAGCGAAGCGTGGTCTCGCGTGATCTTGTCGTGCAGTGTGAGCGTGTGGGCTGCGCGTGGGTACGCAGTGATTCTGTAGCGCTGCGGCTCGCCTCGGGGGAGCGCTGCGCAGAGCGGTGCGAGAGTGGGTGTCGCGTGTGTTCACTCCGTGTGTGATACAGGTGCGCGATCATAACGTGAGTGGAGTTGGAGTGCGCGGAGCGGCGTGTGTGTGGGAGTGCGCATACGTTTGTTACGTGTCGGATACGGATGCGCATTGGTAACGTGCCGCACAGGGCTATACTGCGAGCACGGCGTTTGATTGGTGATGATGTGCGCACGTATGCTCGCAGCGTGGGAGCGCGGCGTGAGGCTGTAACAGTAGGGGCGTCGCGTTCGAATGCCGGCGAAACCGTAGCGGGTAATAGGGAGGTGGGGTAACGCAAACTAAAGAGGGGATGGAGGCGGGAGGGACCTCGGGGGCTAGCGACCCCCACATAGCCTTTAACGCGGTTTTAGACCCCAGGCGTCACGATATAGCAACGACGACGACGAGACAGCAACCAGCCAACACAGCCCCAAACCTCGTTCCTCCCCCTCTCTCATTCTCGGCGTGAACCTCCGCCCACACTTGGTCCCGCCTTCCCTTCTCGACTCTATCATGTTGTCACCACTTGTCCCTTAGTTGATGCACTGTCTTTACATCACCCACCTCTATGACCTCTACCTGACCCCGCCATGGGCGGAGCAACTTGGGGGACATACCCGGTGGCACCTGTAGGCAATACAACCATGCCCTGTCCCCCACTGCCCATTGAAGCACGTGTTCCCGCCGGCCCGTGTTTTTTCATTAGCGGATTGCGCTCTGGCGGGGAAAGTTCCTCGTTATGAATCGTTTTGCAACGTTCAGGTCCAGAATACCGGACATCACCTGTACTTAAAAACATGTAAACTGATAACACTATAAACAATAACACTAAACATTAAACGACTGTAAACTATCAACTGGTTTTATAATTTAAACCACCATAAACGGAGGTACGGTATTTAAATCTCATTAGAAGTATGAAAATCGCACTCTATGTATGTAAATTATCTGTTCAATCGAATCGAGGGTAGGATATGGGAGTACAGTGCAAGAATCGCATTCAAATTTTAGAATAACAATATGGTCGTATTAGCATTTTACTGTGCTTGAATGTATGTTATGTGCAAATGCAAATCGTTAGTCGTAAATGCGATGGAGGGGTTAAGAGGTGCACGTTTAATCCAGTGTTAACATTTATTTTAGCATCATATTTAAGGACACTCTTGTTGATGAGAATTCGTCTGGAAATGGCACGTGCCTTGTTCTACTCGATCAACCAAAATTATACAATGTCGGTCATAAAGGAGTGTGAGTTTATTCATGAGCAGTATTCGCTGAGCCCCGATGACACTAACCTACACACAGTTATGGTGAAACAAAGTAAACTTTATTCGCTCAAACCTCAGCTCAGACATGATCATAGCAATCATTTACAAAGACGTGTGGGGTCTTGTGAGAGCAGGACCTGACCACAAACAGCCGGGCAGCAGAAACAGAATTAGAAGAAGCTGCATTGCCCTCGAAATGTGATGTTGCTGCTATCGTTGTTGCTGCTGTAGTTGCTTCTTTTGCTGTTATATACGCAGGGAGGTGGTGTTCCGTGATGGGATAATGCCTTTGATCAAACGCACCCAATTGACGCCCTTGATCGTCGCATTTGATCAACTCTGACATTGTAAATTCTCACATGTGAAACTCTGAAATATAATATTATTTCTCATGCTCTCATGTCGTTTGGATTACACTCTCATACTCACAAGCCCTTGGGATTGTTGTTGATGTAAAGACAGTGCATCTACTAAGGGACAAGCGGTGACAATAGGATATAAAGAGTTCAAGAAGGGAAGGTGGGACAAAGGATGCGAGTAGATTCACACCGAGAATAAGAAAGGGGGAGGAACGAGGTCCGGGGCTGTTTTGGTGGAATATCGGGTCCTGGCTGGTTGCTGTCTCGTCATTGTCGTTGCTAGATCGTGATTCCGGTGTCGTCAGCAGTGTTACAGGCTACATAAAATTACCCTCTACAGTCTACAGAGTCTGGAGTCATCACAATTTTTACGATTTATAATCTCACGAGCTCATAGTGGGTTTGCTCAATTATTTATATATTTCCATACTTGTATATTGCTATTCGATGCCATTGAGATGGAACATTCATCAATCAGTGGGCAACTTGATTCTAATACGACCATGGTGTGATTCTAATAATTTTGATTCTATTCTAAACCTGACACCTCGCAGGCCACATTTTGGTACGACAAAAATGTAATCAGATCCTGTTCTTGCACCTTCCGTTTCAAAGATCCCACACTTGGTTCGCACGTCCATATTACATACATATTACATACAGACATGTTACATAAAGACATGTAACGTACTTACGAGCATAGTCTGATTCGAAGAGGACCACGGAGTAATTATAATAATTCGAATGCGATTCCAATATCACACTGTATGGTGTTCCAATCTATAACACTAGCTTATTATGTTATTTTTTGCGTTATAATGTCGAGCTCATAGGTTTTATTGTTAGAGTTCACAACATTAGATTTTACTATAAAAGTAGTTTACAGTGTTATTGTTATAGCGTTACAATGTATAGCTACAACAGTTATATTGTTAGAGTTTATAATGTTAGAGCTTACAGTGTGAGTTTATAATGTGAGTTTTTGGCCGTGCCCTGTCCTCGTGGGACCCCACACGGATTTGGAAATAATTGCAATGACCATGAATGAGCTGAGATTTGAGCGACTAATGTTTACTTTGTTTCAACATAACTGAGTGCAGGTTAGTGCCATCTGGGCTTAGCGAATACTACTCATGAATGAACTCATACTCCTTTATGAAAGACATTGTAATCATGCCTTTTCGTGACGAATTGTTACCTCAACAGAAGCAACTACCGTAGCAGCAACAACAGCATCGACAACAGCAGCATCAACATCACGTTTCGAGGGCGACGCTGCTACTTCTGATTCTGCTGCCTGGCGATTTGTAGCCGGGCCCTGCTCTCGCGGGACCGCACACGTCTTTGGAAATGATTGCGATGATCATGTCTGTGTTTCTAATACGATCACATTGTGATTCCAAATATTGTAATTATATTATAACATTAATTTGAAGCGTTCATGACTGCAGGAATCCATACTCTTTGGTTCTTTCGATAAAGTCACGTAGGTATAATTAAAACAAAATAAATCACGACGTTTCGGGCACATCACAAGCGCCTTCAGGTGAAAATCGCGATATCCCCGATGTCTGCTGCGAGCAGCACGATGTCTGCTGCAGACATCGTTTCGGGCGCTTGTGTTGCGTCCGAAACGTCGTTATTTATTTTGTTTTATTTCTACCTACGTGACTTTACCGAAAGAACCAAAGAGTATAAATATTCTAATACTGTCCGTTTATGGTGTTATAAATTACATAAAAGAAGTTTCTACTTTTCTAATGTTGAGTGTAATCTTTTTAGAGTGTTACAGTTGACATGTTTTAGAGTACAAGTAATCTCCGGTATACTTCGTAATTAGGGACCGGAAGGTTGCTAAACTATTGAAACGGGGACCTTTCCCCTCTAGGACCACATGTTGATGGGGGAGACAGCCAAGATGATGCCGGTTAAGGTCAGACTTGTGTGCAAGGGTATTTACGTAAAAACTCGTATCGAGTGTTTATTATGTCCTATTTTCAAACAGTTACAGTAAAATGTGTTCACTGTGCGTCTGTGGTGAAGTCCAAGCTATAAATCCAACAAACGCATCATCAATGTACATCCTGAAATCGGTTATCTAAAGTAGATTATAACCAACCAAAAAAGCGATATAAAGGAAAAAATAAGTCAAATATATCGAGTAAAGTTGTAACTACAGACTCATTCCAACAGGAACACTTGACCACGACAAGATTGTTAGGAATTGAACGGTCTCACAAACACTGCTCATCGCACCACTTCAGCAAGTAATCCGATATCACAAACCACCAACTGCACGTGACGAAATATTCTAACACACTGCAAAACTCGAGTATCGAAATAACTGATTGTTATTCTAGGAATTTTAATGCGATTCTTACCCTGCACCTCCCACAATTCGCATATCCGATCCCCGGTTCGATTGAACGAACACTTTACATACATATGAGCAAAGTGCGAATATAATACTTCTAATGAGATGTGAATACCGTATCCATAAATTGCCTAAATATGAAAATGCGTCGTTAAACCCGCCACCACCCAACACACCTAATTAGTAAGGGTTGTCACGTCCAGCACAATGGTGTGTTTGAGAGCCAAGCCACAACATATACAATCTGAGTACGACGTTTCGCCAGTAATTACAACAATCTTCATTAGGCGATGGCCAGTTTTGTGGAGACGTCCTCCCGTTTCGTTCCGTAAATAGAGAGGTAGATGTGATGACAAACGTGTGTGCTCTTCTTGCGCGAAGTGGGGAAGGGGGGGTGTTAATGGATACATATTATTATATGGCTATGGGTACCCATTGCCGTTTGGGTTATTTATATGGTAATCAACGTACATTAGGCATGCGAATTAAGTGAACCCATTGATCTTGTACTTCCTGTCGATTGTGTGTACTAATATAGCCTGCTAACGGTAATCATAATTGAAGAATAGTGACCGGAATAGACATGCTTTAGTAACGAATTGTCATGTTCTGTTTAAGTGACAAACATTACTATTTTGATGTATCGGATTGAGGCGGGTTTAACAAAATATATTTTTTACTTACGCAAT
This sequence comes from Lampetra planeri, assembly GCF_965212315.1. Classification (NCBI taxonomy): domain Eukaryota; kingdom Metazoa; phylum Chordata; class Hyperoartia; order Petromyzontiformes; family Petromyzontidae; genus Lampetra; species Lampetra planeri. The sequence continues at coordinate 2,869,705 of NC_136179.1, forward strand.
TTAACCCCAAAAACCTGTTCGATTGAACATACACTATACATATTTATGAGCAGAGTGCTATTCAAATACTTCTAATGAGATTTTAATACCGTACCTCCGTTAATGGTGTAATACATTATTAAACCAGTTTATAGTAGTTTAATGTTTAGTGTTATCGTTTATAATGGTACAGTTGACATGTTATATAGTACAGTGGATCTCCAGTATACTTCTGGATTAGGGAACAGAATGCTGCGAAACGATTTATAACGGGGGCCATTCGCCTCTAGGAACATGTTTATGGGGAGACAGCCAAGATGCTGCTCGTTAAGGGCAGACTTGTGTGACGGAGATTAGCGACTACTACTGAATAATTAGCTCACACTCATTTATGATAGAATTTGTCATAATTTTGGTTGATTACGGAGAACAAGACACCTGCTATGTTGACGAATTCTTAGTACATATACTGTACTTACCCATATTGCTAAAATATCGTTAACACTAGTGTAATAAACCTCCTTGAGACGGCTTCCGGAATCAGTCCTTTTTATTTTCAACTTCCACAGTTACACTTTACACACACTCCCCGTTGCTGGCAGACAACGGAGAGAGGGCAGACTTCTCGCCAAGTCCCCACCGCGCACGTGGCACCCAGAGCCCGTACGCGCGTGACTCTTGCTCTTGTCGTCCCCAAGTCTGCTCACGACTGTCTTCTCTCCCTCTCTCTTAATCCCTTCGTCACGTGGTACCCCCCAGCCAATCATCTATAGACAGCGTTGACCGTTCCCGATGGTTCCCTGTCAATCCCGGGACCACGCCTCTGATCCGGCTCCCCATTAGCTGAGGCCCCGATTGGCCAGGCCAATCACCCCTGCTAACACGCCGCGATCACGCGGATGCCATGCTCCCTGGCTCATCCCTTATTGGCTACAAAGCAGGACCGGCAAGCCAATCCCCACGTGAACCCTCTATGGCTGTTATTACACTAGAATAAGCTTGCAGTTCTTAGCCATCTCATCTCGTTGCTTCAAAGATGCTCGAAGTTGAGTGTCCTGATGTGGTCTGAAGCATTTACTGTGATTACATTGAAGCATTCAAAGCGGTCCACAACCCTGAATTGTGCAGCTTGGAATAATGGAGGAATTCGCATGAATTTTTTTTGTTTTTTTGAACCTGAGGCCATAATTAGGAGGTACATCACAAGCGAAAGCGATAGTATTTGCCAAGAATATCTTCATTAGTCGAGAACGAAAGTAGGAAGTTCAAATGGTGTCATATACCGCCTAATTTTCGAGTTGGATCTTTGGGGCTGTATAATGTGTAAAGTTGAAGGTGCTAGGTGTTGTCTTCTTCTAACAGCTACTAACGTGCGTGTGGTCTGTTTTTAGGATTTGTCCATTGCTGTTGTTAGCTTTGTCGTGCGCATTTCTTGTTGAGTTCTGCCACTTTAGTGTTGCAGTTTGTTAAATAATTCGCCACGTGAGCGTGATGTTTTGCTTAGTGGGAAATTCGCTTTGTTACAATTTGTGATTGTTATAATAATTGTAACGATTCATAAGCTCATGAGCTTATAATGTGTTTGTGCGTTAATTTATGAATAGAAAACTGTCTATTGTTCTTCGATACCATTGAGATGTAACATTCATCCAGCAGTGAAAATCGTGATTCTATAACGACCGTAGTGTAATTGAAATTATTTTAATCCGATCCTTGCACGTATACTATACATACATATGAGCAAAGTGCTATTCTAATAAGACCACACTGTGATTCTACTGCTTATAATGAGATTCTAATACCTTACCTCCGTTTAAATCGTTCTAAATTAAAACACTAGTTTATAGTCGTTTTATGTTTAGTATTATCGTTTATAGTATTACAGTTTACATGTTATAGAGTACAGTTTATCCCCGGCACACTTCGGGATTAAGGACTGGTACGTTCAGAAACGATTAACTACGGGGACCTTTCCCCTCAAGGAACACGTGTTCATCGGGTAGACAGCCAAGATGCTGCCGGGTAAGGGCACACTTGTGTGACGGAGATCCTCCACCTGAAACTCTCTTAACATGTTTTTGCTAGGAACATTATAAAATAAAGACCGGACAAACATTTGTTAAAGATACGTTTTTATACATCTGCAATAATTTCACGTCAAAACTCGAAGGGAATATTTATTACATGTTCAGTACAATGCAAACCATTTCCGTTCCAGGAAGACCAAAGCGTTAAAGTTTCATTCCCCATGATTTCCTTATTAGTTCACCAGGTTTGTTCACTGTGCGTCTATGTTGATGTCAAGGCCATATATCCAACGAACGAGTCATCAATGTACATCCTGACATAGGCTATCTAAAGTCCATTAATACCAATAAAAAAGCCATATACTTGAAAAAAACTTTAAAATGTTGAGTAAAGATGTACCTCCAGACGCATTCCAACTTTAGCTCAACAGGAACACTTAACGACAACAATTGAACCCTCTCACAACCAGTGCTCATTACACCACTTCGGCAAGTAATCCGATAACATTACAAACCACCACTGTGCACGTCATTAAACTCACAAAAACTGTAAAACTAAAATGGCTAAAATTACACACAAAAGTACTCGATACGGCTTAATAGGTATATACACATGACTTAATATTTTTTCAGTCACCCCGAGCTCTCTGGTTGACTCTCGAGCCACTCCATTACATCCAGCCATCTCTCGGGATCCAACTGCATGGGATCGAAGGTGGAAACTTCTTTAGGACTCATTGCAGCACCTTGAATTTCAGCTTTTGATTTCAGTTTCCTATCATTGTGGACCTTCTGATGCCTGTTCATGTTTGATGCGTGTGCAAATGTCTTCCCACACACAGGGCACAGGAATGGCTTCTCTCCCGTGTGTGTTCTCTGATGGTCTTGAAGAGTTGACGAGTGTGCAAATGCCTTCCCACACACAGGAATGGCTTCTCGCCCGTGTGTGTTCTCTGATGAGTTTGAAGAGTTGATGAGTCTGCAAATGTCTTCTCACACACAGGGCACAGGAATGGCTTCTCGCCCGTGTGTGTTCTCTGATGACTCTGAAGATGTGATGACTGTGCAAATGTCTTCCCACACACAGGGCACAGGAATGCCTTCTCGCCCGTATGTGTTCTCTGGTGTCTCTGAAGATTTGATGAGTGTGCAAATGGCTTTCCACACACAGGGCACGGGAACGGCTTCTGGCCCGTGTGTGTTCTCTGATGACTCTGAAGATGTGATGGCCGTGAAAATGTCTTCCCACACACAGAGCAATGGAATGGCTTCTTGCCTCCGTGTGCGTGTGGCTGTGGAGAGCGTTTCTGCTCCATGTGAGCGTAGTAACAGCAGCGGTGTTATCGAGTCAAATGCCGCAATGATGTTTAGCGTTGAGTTTTGGATTTTGTTAACTGATGAAACAAGAACGACACTCGCGTCTAACCGAGACGCAAAAAAATCCCGTAATTTTGACGACGAACACGTTTAAGATTTTTTCCGCATAAATAGACACTTACTTGTAGATTCACGGCATATCGGTGTCTGGAACCCGTCTGAAGATGTCGCCACGAACTCTCCCGACGCAAAGTCGCCTAACTGTCGACACAGCAATTGTGCTCGCCAGGCTGCGTTGTCTCGCGGTTGAAGGGCGATCAGCAGAGCGACGAGTCGAGCGTCCAACCTCATCAAGTTTCCTCTCGAAATGGCACTGAGCTCTGCTTCTGAGCCGCCTTATAACTCACCCCCTAGGATCCAATCCTTTGTTTTTCAGGATATTTGCATTCGATTGTTAATTTTGGAAGGCACAATCCGCATGTCTATTAACATACCGAAGGGTAATGTGCCCATTGTGCTTCATGCATGAATATGTAAGTGCATCTCAGTGTGTAATTGTGCGCTTATTTTGAATAAATGAAAAAACATTGTTCTCGATTTAAAGTGAATGCAGAGAAATTAGCACATAACTTTAGAAAAGGAAGAGAGCGGCCTTCTCGACGAGGGAGTGAAACCCAATGAGTAATATTCTTTTACAGCGTTACAATGGATAGGTTGTAGTTCATAGGTTATAATATTATGTTTCACTATGAGTTGATCAAATGCGACGATCAAGGGCATCAATCGGGTGAGTTTGATCAGAGGCTTTAATCAAAGGCGTCATCCCTTCACGGCACACTACCTCCCTGCGTATATCACAGCAACAGAAGCAACTACAGCAGCAACAACAGCAGCGACAACAACAGCAGCAACATGACATTTCGAGGGCGACGCAGCTACTTACGATTCTGCTGCCCAGCTGTTTGTAGTCGGGACCTGCTCTCGCAGGACCCCACACGTCTTTGGAAATGATTGCGATGATCATGTCTGAGCTGAGAATTAAGTCACTCAAGATTACTTTTTTTAACCATAACTTTAGGTAGGTTAGTGTCCTCGGGTCTCTGTGAATACTACTCTTGAATGAAATCATACTCCCGACATTATACTAATTTTGGTTGATCGAGTAGAACAAGGCACGTGCCATGTCCAGACGAATTCTTATCAACAACAGTGTCCTTAACACTTGATTAAACGTGCACCTCTTAACCCCTCCCTCGCATTTACGACTAACGATTGCATTTGCACATAACATACATTCAAGCCCATTAAAATGCTAATACGACCATATTGTTATTCTAAAATTTGCATGCGATTCTTGCCCTGTATCTCCACAGTTCACATATCCGACCTCCGGTTCGATTGAACAGATAATTTACATACATATGTGTAGATTGCGATTTAATACTTCTAATGAGATTTTAATACCGTACCTCCGTTTATGGTGCTATAAATTATAAAACCAGTTGATAATTTGTGTTGTCGTTTAATGTTTAGTGTTATTGTCTATATTCTTAGGTTGTTTCGGTAAAGTCACGTAGGTAAAACATCAAAATTAATAAATATAATAAAATAAAATAAAAGTCACGACGTTTCGGAGGCAACACAAGTCTCCGTCATCAGGTGGGACCGTCACAGCCAGATTAGCTGCATCAAGTGAGGCAATGATTCAAGATGCAATCCCTTAAAAGCAAGTTGAGGGGGGAGGAGAGGGGGGCTCATCAGAATGTGGTAGCCAATGAATGGAACGTCGAGCACATCCTTTTGGCCCCTCCCCCTCCCGATGCGTTGTGCCTGGCGCCCCGTGCTGTCTTTGAGCCCCGCCCCCCTCCCTCCCGATACGTTCCATTCATTGGCTACCGCATTCTGATGAGCCCCCCTCTCTTCCCCCCTCAACTTGCTTTTAAGGGATTGCATCTTGAATCATTGCCTCACTTGATGCAGCTAATCTGGCTGTGACGGTCCCACCTGATGACGGAGACTTGTGTTGCCTCCGAAACGTCGTGACTTTTATTTTATTTTATTATATTTATTAATTTTGATGTTTTACCTACGTGACTTTACAGAAAAACCTAAGAATATGAATCCTTGCAGTCCCGAAAGCTTCAAATTTAAAATTATTGTCTATAGTTTTATCAATTTACATGTTTTTAAAGTACAGGTGATTCCCGGTATACTTCGGTATTCTGGACCTGAATGTTGCGAAACGATTCATAATGGGGACCTTTCTCCACCGGAGCGCACGGGCTAATATTGGGTTTGTGCGATTATTTTACATATCCATACTGAATATTGCTATTTGATGCCATTGAGATGGAACATTTATCCAATAGTGGACAGCTTGATCCTAATACCACCAAAGTGTTATTCAAATAATTTTAATCCCATCCTGATCCTGCACCTTCCGTTTCACATATCCCACAATTGGATCGCACGTCCATATTACATAAATGTCACATGCATACATGTTACATACAGACATGTTACATACTCACGAGCATAGTGTGATTCTTAGAGGAACACGTTGTGAAGCTGAGAATTCGAATGAGATTCGAATATCACACTTCAATGTACGGTGTTCTAATCTGTAACACTAGTTTATGATGTTATTTTATAACGTTTTAATGTATCGCACATAGCTTATATTGTTAGAGTTCACAACATTATAGTTTACTATAACACTAGTTTGTAGTGTTATTTTAAAGCGTTACAATGTATAGCTCATAGGTTAAAGGTTATATTGTTAGAGTTTATAATGTTAGAGTATGCAATGTGAGTTTACAATTTGATAGTTTGTGGACGTGCCCTGTTCTCGTGGGACCCGACACGGATTTGTAAATAATTGCTATGATCATGTCTGAGCTGGGATGAGCGACTAATGTTTACTTTGTTTAATCATAACTGTGTGTAGGTTAGTGCCATCGGGGCTTAGTGAATACTACTCATGAATGAACTCACACTTCTTTCGGATAGAAATTTGAAATCGTGTTGGTAGAACAAGTCGCCTGCCTTTTCTAGACGAATTGTCATCTTCAAGTGCATTCGTAAATAACTGCTAAAATACACAGCATATGGAAGGCTGCCCTGTTGGGGAGATGTAGTTTGGGTAAAGCGCTGTGACCGGGTGATGACACGGATTCTGAAACAATGGAGTTAAACACTCTCTGCTTGGCCCCGTCGACAGCAGTGAAGGCTGTCATATACCGCCCCATTTACGAGTTGGCTGTATGATGTGTATAGTTGAAGGTGCTAGGTGTTGTCTTCTTCTAACAGATACTAACGTGCGTGTGTTGTGTGTTTTTAAGACTTGCCCATTGATGTTGTTCTTTTTATTGCGGCGTTTTTTTGTTGAGTTCTGTCACTTGAGTGTTGCAGTTTGTTTAAGAATTCGTCACGTGAGCGTGGTGTTTTGCTTGTGGGAATTTCGCTTTGTCACAATTTGTGATTGTTATAATAATTGTAACGATTCATAATCTCATGAGTTTATAATGAGTTTGTGCGTGTATTTATATAAATATATTCCGTCGTTTGTTATTCGATGACATCTAGCAGTGAAAATCGTGATTGTAATATGACCATGTTGTAATTGTGATAATTTTTATCCGATCCTTGCACGTACACTATACATACATATTAGATATTCTTATACGACCACACTATGATTCTAATGCTTCTAATGATATTATAATACCTTAAATCCGTTTATATGGTTATGAATTATAACACTAGTTTATAATAGTTTAATGTTTAGTGTTTTCGTGCATAGTATTACAGTTTACATGTTATAGAGTACAGTTTATCCCCGACATACTTCGGAATTAGGGACTGGTACGTTGATGAAAGATTAACTACGGGGACGTTTCCCCTCAAGGAACACGTGTTAATCAGGTAGACAGCCAAGATGCTGCCGGTTAAGGGCACACTTGTGTGACGGAGATCCTCCACCTGACATTATCTTCACATGTTTTTGCTAGGAACATTATAAAATAAAGACCGGACAAACATTTGTAAAAATACGTTTTTAATTCATCATTTTTACGTCAAAACTCGAAGGGAATATTTATTATGTCCAGAACAATGCAAACCATTTCCGTTCCAGGAATACCAAAGCGTTAAAGTATCATTCCCCATGATTTCCTTATTAGTTCACCACATTTGTTCACTGTGCGTCTATGTTGAAGTCAAGGCCATATATCCAAAGAACGCGTCATCAATGTACATCCTGACATCGGCTATCTAAAGTCGATTAATACCAATAAAAAAGCAATATACTTGAAAAAACGTTTAAAATGTTGAGTAAAGATCTAACTACAGACGCATTCCAACTGTAGCTCAACAGGAACACTTAACGACTACAATTGAACCCTCTCACAACCAGTGCTCATCACACCACTTCGGCAAGTAATCCGATAACATTACAAACCACCACTGTCATTAAACTCACAAAAACTGTAAAACTAAAATGGTAAAAATTACACACAAAAGTACTCGATACGGCTTAAAAGGTATAACCACCTGACGTAATATTTGTTCATCCCTGACTCTCGGTTTGATCCTCGAGCCACTCCATTACATCCAGCCATCTCTCGGGATCCAACTGCATGGGATCGAAGGTGGAAACTTCTTCAGGATTCATTCCAGCACCTCGAACTTCAGCTTTTGATTTCAGTTTCCTATCATTGTGGACCTTCTGATGCCTGTTCCTGGTTGATGAGTCTGCAAATGTCTTCCCACACACAGGGCACAGGAATGGCTTCTCGCCCGTGTGTATTCTCTGATGACTATGAAGATTTGATGACTTTGAAAATGTCTTCCCACACACAGGGCACAGGAATGGCTTCTCGCCCGTGTGTGTTCTCTGATGACTATGAAGAGTTGATGAGTCTGCAAATGTCTTCCCACACACAGGGCACAGGAATGGCTTCTCGCCCGTGTGTGTTCTCTGATGACTCTGAAGATGTGATGACTTTGCAAATGTCTTCCCACACACAGGGCACAGGAATGGCTTCTCGCCCGTGTGTGTTCTCTGATGACTCTGAAGATGTGATGACTGTGCAAATGCCTCCCCACACACAGAGCACAGGAATGGCTTCTCGCCCGTGTGTGTTCTCTGGTGAGTTTGACGAGTTGATTCCCGTGCAAATGCCTCCCCACACACAGAGCACAGGAACGGCTTCTCGCCCGTGTGTGTTCTCTGGTGTCTCTGAAGATGTGATGGCCGTGAAAATGACTTCTCACACACAGAGCAATTGAATTGCTTCTTGTCTCCGTGTGCGTGGGGCTGTGGAGAGCGGCTCTGCTCCATGTGAGCGTAGTAACAGCAGCGGTGTTATCGAGTCAAAATTACGCTATCGTTCGCAAGGATGTTAAGCGTTTTTTGTTAACAGCTAAAACAAGAACGACACTCGCGTCTAACCGAGACGCAAAAAATCCCGTAATTTTGACGACGAACACGTTTAAGATTTTATCCGCGAAAAAAGACACTTACTTGGAGATTCACGGTATATCGATGTCTGGAACCCGTCTGAAGATGTCGCCACGAACTCTCCCGACGCAAAGTCGCCTAACTGTCGACACAGCAATTGTGCTCGCCAGGCTGCGTTGTCTCGCGGTTAAAGGGCGATCAGCAGAGCGACGAGTCGAGCGTCCAACCTCATCAAGTTCCCTCTCGAAATGGCATTGAGTTCTGCTTCTGAGCCGCCTTATAACTCCCCCCTAGGATCCAATCCTTTGTCTTTCAGGATATTTGCATTCGATTGTTAATTTTGGAAATCACAATCCGCATGTCTATTAACATACCGAAGAGCAATGTGCCCATTGTGCTTCATGCATGAATATGTAAGTGCATCTCAGTGTGTAATTGTGCGCTTATTTTGAATAAATGGAAAAACTTTGTCCTCGATTTAAAGTGAATGCAGAGAAATTACCATGTAACTTTAGAAAAGGAAGAGAGCGGCCTTCTCGACGAGGGAGTGAAACCCAATAGGTAATATTCTTTTACAGCGTTACAATGGATAGGTTGTAGTTCATAGGTTATAATATTATGTTTCACTATGATAGAGCTTAACATGTGAGAGTATACAATATCAGAGTTGATCAAATGCGGCGATCACGGACATCAATCGGGTGAGTTTGATCAGAGGCTTTAATCAAAGGCGTCATCCCATCACGGAACACCACCTCCCTGCGTTTATTACAGCAACAGAAGCAAGTACAGCAGCAACAACAGCAGCGACAACAACAGCAGCAACATCACATTTCGAGGGCGACGCAACTACTTCCGATTCCGAGTGGGGATCTGCTCTCGCAGGACCCCACACGTCTTTGGAAATGATTGCGATGATCATGCCTGAGCTGAGAATTAAGTCACTCAAGATTACTTTGTTTAACCATAACTTTAGGTAGGTTAGTGTCATCGGGGCTGTGTGAATACTACTCATGAATGAAATCACACTCCTGTATGACCGACATTATACTAATTTTGGTTGATCGAGTAGAACAAGGCACGTGCCATGTCCAGACGAATTCTTATCAATAACAAATTTTGAATAAATGGATAAACACGTTCCCCATACCCTCCATTGTCCTCGATTTAAAGTGAATGCAGCCCCGTGGCGTTGCCAAAAACCACCGAGCTTCGGGAGTGAGCACGTACAGACTCGTAGTGAACACACTTGCAATTCAATCACTCTAACATCAGTAACCAAAATCCGATCTGGTACATGGTCTCCGCTTGGTCTGGTTTGTATCCGTCATCACTCCGGAGACAAACAGCGAGGAATGGTTTGGCCAGCCACCACTTCGTTTGCCAAAACGACTTTAATAGCTGCTCTGAAACAACACTGTCACCAATGGTGGTTTACAGGCTAGGCTGTTAAGCGGACAATCAGTCTTTTTGGGCAAGGCGTATGGGAAAATACACACCTCTGTTATCCCGTAAACATAATACACAGCATCGGTAAGGCTGCCTTGTTTGGGAGATGTAGTTTGGGTAAGGTGCTGTCACTGGAGTTAGGCGATGTGACTGGGTTATCACACGGATTCCGAAAAGCAGCTTAGACAATACGATCCACTGCGCTCCATGTCCCCACATAAACGACGACATTCTGAGTTTTAAAAAAGTGGAATATATATTTGTAAATACGTTTTTTATATAATGTTTATTGTATCTATGTTACAATGTGTGATTGTTATACTCTTTATTTGTGTATACTGTATATACTTATATGGTTATTCGATTCCATTGATACGACACATTCATCCAACAGTGGAAAGTGTGATTCTAATACGACGAGTGGGATTCGAATTATTGTAATTCGATTCTAATCCTGCATATCCTACCCCCGGTTGGCATATTAACTTACCATACGTACAACCACAGTGTGATTCTAATGAGCACAGTGCGATCTAATGATTTTTATGCGATTATAATCCCATACCTCCAATTATGTGGTTCTGCACTATAACAGTTAATCGTATTTTAAAGCGTATAATATTATATTTAACTATGTTAGAGTTTAACATGTGAGAGTTTACAATGTCAGAGTTGATCAAATGCGACGATCAAGAGCGTCAATTTTGATCGACGCAGAAGCAAATACAGCAGCAGCAACATCACATTTCGAGGGCGATGCAGCTACTTCTGATTCTGCTGCTTCCGCTGCTCAGATATTTGTTTCCAGGCCCTGCTCTCGCGGGACCGCACACGTCTTTGGAAATGATTGAGATGATGATGTCTGAGCTGATAATTAATTTAATAAAGAGTACTTTGTTTGTGTGTAGGTCTGTGTCATCGGGGATCAAGCGAACACTGCTTATGAATGAACTCGAACACCTTTATGACCGACATTCTACTAATTTTCGTTATGAATGAACTCGCACACCAGCATGCCGTCCATGGAGACGTGATCAACGTCAATACATAATAATGGTAATAAGCCGGATAAACCGAAAAGTACCCATTGTACCCATCAAACAGTCAGCTGGGTTGCCCCATGGGGGTATTGACCCATGGGCGAAACTGTAGGGGGCGCTACGCAACTGGCCGTGCTCCCGGCAGGTGAAGCTGCCAGCTCAGTCCGCTAAGACGCACTGTATAGCGACCCCTGCCTACTCGTAAGGTAAAGTTGTTTGGGCTGTTTTTATATATAGTATAAATTGATTATCTTTCATTTAATTTTATTTTTATTTTCTTGTTTTATTTAATTTAAATTTATGAATGATGCCCTGACAGGTGAGCATTTTAAATTTCGTTGTACTGGTGACAATGACAATAAACGATTATCTATCTATTATCTAATCGCAGCACCCAGCACCCATTTTTTACATAAATATACGTAATATTAGCGTAACTACCATTCGCACACTTGCATACACAGCACACTCACACAGCGCAGGGTCTGTGCCCACAGTGCACTGCACCACTGCGGCGCAGACCTTGCCAGACGTATGCTTTCGCTCTCTTTGCCGGCGGTAGTATTTATTTATATCGAATCAAAGTGAGCTTTCGCTTTTTGCCAGCTGTTTTATTTTTATCGAATCAGAGTGAGCTGTCAGGGCGGGGCCGTAAATAAATAAATAAACGTCCAGATACGCACACAGACGACCAAACCAGCGTAGTTGTTTAAGATGCATATCGCGAGTCGTAAATGCAAAATGGGAGGTGCGCGGTTTTGATCGCATTAAAATGAGTATAATAACAACGTGGTCCTATTAGAATCACGCTATCTACGCTGCTGATGTTCGGGTGGCGGCCTTCGATTGGGGCTCAGCTCTTCCTTTACTCGCCTGGTTGGTGCCACGGGACGCAGCGTCTCATCCGACAGGCGTTGTAGCAGCTGGGTGATGGCACCCGTGAGTTTGTCAACTTTCTCTTCAAGTTGAGGCCGTCTCGCTCGTGTTTACTTTGTTTAATCATAACTGTGTGTAGGTTAGTGCCATCGGGGCTTAGTGAATACTACTCATGAATGAACTCATACTTCTTTCGGATATGAATTGAAATAATGTTGGTAGAACAAGTCGCCTGCCTTTTCAAGACGAAATTGTTATCTTCAAGTGCGTTCGTAAATATACTGCTAAAATACACAGCATAGGCAAGGCTGCTTTGTTGGGGAGATGTAGTTTGGGTAAGGCGCTGTGACCGGTTGATGACACGGATTCTGAGTTAAATACTCGCTGCTTTGCCCCGTCGACAGCAGCGAAGGCTGTCATATACCGCCCCATTTACGAGTTGGCTGTATGATGTGTATAGTTGAAGGTGCTAGGTGTTGTCTTCTTCTAACAGCAACGAACGTGCGTGTGTTGTCTGTTTTTACGATTTGTCCATTGATGTTTTTTTTTATTGCGGCGTTTTTTGTTGAGTTCTGTCACTTGAGAGTTGCAGTTTGTTTAAGAATTCGTCACGTGAGCGTGGTGTTATGCTTGTGGGAATTTCTCTTTGTCACAATTTGTGATTGTTATAATAATTGTAACGATTCATAATCTCATGAGTTTATAATGGGTTTGTGCGTGTATTTATATTAATAAATTCCGTCTTTTGTTATTCGATGAAATCTAGCAGTGAAAATCGTGATTGTAATATGACCATGTTGTAATTGTAATAATTTGTATACGATCCTTGCACGTACACTATACATACATATTAGCGATTCGTATACGACCACACTGTGATTCTAATGCTTCTAATAATATTATAATACCTTATCTCCGATTATATGGTTGTAAATTAAAACACTAGTTTATAATCGTTTAATGTTTAGTGTTATCGTTTATAGTATTACAGTTTACATGTTATAGAGTACAGTTTAACCCCGACATACTTCGGGATTAGTGACTGGTACGTTGATGAACGATTAATTACGGGGACCTTTCACCTCAAGGAACACGTGTTAATCGTGTAGACAGCCAAGATGCTGCCGGTTAAGGGCACGCTTGTGTGACGGAGATCCTACACCTGGAATTATGTGAACATGTTTTTGCTAGGAACATTATAAAATAAAGACCGGACAAACATTTGTTAAAAATACGTTTTTATTCATCTGCAATATTTTTTACGTCAAAACTCGAAGGGAATATTTATTACGTCCTATGTTCCAGTACAAACCATTTCCGTTCCAGGAATACCAAAGCGTTAAAGTATCATTCCCCATGATTTCCTTATTAGTTCACATTTGTTCACTGTGCGTCTATGTTGAAGTCAAGGTCATATATCCAACGAACGCGTCATCAATGTACATCCTGAAATCGTATATCTAAAGTCGATTAATACCAACCAAAAAAAGCCATATACTTGAAAAAAAACGTTAAAAATGTTGAGTAAAGATGTACCTACAGACTCATTCCAACTTTAGCTCAACAGGAACACTTAACGACTACAATTGAACCCTCTCACAACCAGTGCTCATCACACCACTTCGGCAAGTAATCCAATAACATTACAAACCACCACTGTGCACGTCATTAAACTCTCACAAAAACTGTAAAATGGTCAAAATTACACACAAAAGTACTCGATACGGCTTAATAGGTATAACCACATGACGTAATTTTTTTTTCAGTCACCCCGAGCTCTCTGGTTGACTCTCGAGCCACTCCATTACATGCAGCCATCTCTCGGGATCCAACTGCATGGGATCGAAGGTGGACACTTCTTCAGGACTCATTGCAGCACCTTGAATTTCAGCTTTTGATTTCAGTTTCCTATCATTGTGGACCTTCTGATGCCTGTTCATGTTTGATGACCGTGCAAATGCTTTCCCACACACAGAGCACAGGAATGGCTTCTCACCCGTGTGTGTTTTCTGATGAGTTTGAAGAGTTGATGACTGTGCAAATGCCTTCCCACACACAGGGCACAGGAATGGCTTCTCGCCCGTGTGTGTTCTCTGGTGAGTTTGAAGAGTTGATGACTGTGCAAATGCCTTCCCACACACAGGGCACAGGAATGGCTTCTCGCCCGTGTGTGTTCTCTGGTGAGTTTGAAGATTTGATGCCTGTGTAAATGCCTTTTCACACACATGGCACAGGAATGGCTTCTCACCCGTGTGTGTTCTCTGGTGAGTTTGAATAGTTGATGAGTGTGCAAATGTCTTCCCACACACGGCACGGGAATGGCTTCTCACCCGTGTGTGTTTTCTGGTGGCTCTGAAGATGTGATGGCCATGAAAAGGACTTACCACACACAGAGCAATTGAATGGCTTCTTGTCTACGTGTGCGTTGGGCTGTGGAGAGCGTCTCTGCTCCATGTGAGCATAGTAACAGCAGTGGTGTTATCGAGTCAAAAGTACGCTTTCGGCCGAAAGGTTGTTTAGCGTGTTTAGTTTTGGATTTTGTTAACTGCTAAAACAAGAACGACACTCGCGTCTAACCGAGACGCAAAAAAATCCCGCTAATTTGACGATGAACACGTTTAAGAGTTTATCCGCGAAAATAGATACTTACTTGGAGATTCACGGTATATCGATGTCTGGATCCCGACTGAAGATGTCGCCACGAACTCTCCCGAAGCAAAGTCGCCTAACTGTCGACACAGCAATTGTGCTCGCCAGGCTGCGTTGTCTCGCGGTTGAAGGGCGATCAGCAGAGCGACGAGTCGAGCGTCCAACCTCATCAAGTTCCCTCTCGAAATGACATTGAGCTCTGCTTCTGAGCCGCCTTATAACTCCCCCCCTAGGATCCAATCCTTTGTCTTTCATGATATTTGCATTCGATTGTTAATTTTGGAAGGTACAATCCGCATGTATATTAACATACCGAAGGGTAATGTGCCCATTGTGCTTCATGCGTGAATATGTAAGTGCATCTCAGTGTGTAATTGTGCGCTTATTTTGAATAAATGGAAAAATACGTTCCCCATGCCCTCCATTGTCCTCGATTTAAAGTGAATGCAGCCCAGTGGCGTTGGTAAAAACCGCCAAGCTTCGGGAGTGAGCACTTACAGACGCGTAGTGACCACACTTGCAATACAATCACTCTAACATCAGTAACCAAAATCCGATCTGGTACATGGTCTCCGCTTGGTCTGGTTTGTATCCGTCATCACTCCGGAGACAAACAGCGAGGTATAGTTCGGCCAGCCACCAACTCGTTTGCCAAAGCGACTTTAATAGCTGCTCTCAAATGGTGGTTTACAGGTGTAGTAGGTTCGAATTAGGTGCACACACACGCAACTTGGAGGCAACACTATTTATTAAACGGTAAATAACATAACGCTGTACATGAGGTGGTGACCACCTCCCTCAACTCACTAACACTCTGGAACACGACACAGACCGGACCAGGCAGGCAACGGCCTGCCTGGCCCAGGACGACGACTCGGGACTTGACGACTCGTGATGTCTTCACTTTGGAGTACAGTACAACAGCCTCGCTCTGCGTTCACACCACGCTTATATCTGGTTTGGCGTGGCTGGCTCCGCCCCGGCGTGGCTGGCTCTCTTCAGGTCACGCCTCCCTTCCCAGGACACGCCTCACTTCCCCCACCTCTGGGAGGGTCCGGATCCCTCCACCACGTGACCCCCCAGGCACCCCCTTGGGGCCCCCAGCCTTCGTACGGGCCGACACAGTAAAAAAAACTGGCTAACCCACTTACGCTCCAGCACAGCCCCCCCCCCCCCCCGTTAGAATCACGCATGCAATGACAGTCACCCGTTAGCACCCCCCCGCCTCTCCGACGTGGCGTCACAACTAGTAGCACGCGTCGGCCATATCGGGGGGGGGAATTTCCATGTTACCACCCCACCGCCTTTCCGACGCGGCGTCACAACCAGTAGCACGCGTCGGCCATATCGGGGGGATTTTAACCCAGTCTCTCTCCAAGACTCGCATCGCAGCATATAGCTGTACCGACCGAGCTGAGACGACCCAGTCTCTCTCCAAGACTCGCATCGCAGCAAATAGCTGTACCGACCGAGCTGAGACGACCCATCGTTCACCCACTGCACAACATGCACCCTAACAACTGAGGGATACAGTCTCAACGTAACAGGACAACTCCACCTGAACCTTACGAATCTCCAGCCCACTGTTTCAACGCGCCTCGGAGGGTCTCAACCTCCGAGCCGTCAGGTCAAGCTGTCAGCCATAGCATGACGGGACCACACTCCCCGAGCCATGTGAGCGCACAGCCCACAAGGCTAGACAAGCCACAGAGTGTCTCGATCTCCGGGCTGTCAGGTCAAGCCGTCAGACACAGCATGACGGGACCACACTCCCCGAGCCATGTGAGCGCACAGCCCACTAGGCTAGACATGCCACGGAGTGTTTCAATCTCCGGGCTGTCAGGTCATGCCGTCAGCCATTGCATGACGGGACCACACTCTCCGAGCCCTGTGAGCGCACAGCCCACTAGGCTAGACATACCACGGAGTGTTTCAATCTCCGGGCTGTCAGGTCAAGCCGTCAGCCATTGCATGACGGGACCACACTCTCCGAGCCATGTGAGCGCACAGCCCACTAGGCTAGACATACCATGGAGTGTTTCAATCTCCGGGCTGTCAGGTCAAGCCGTCAGCCATAGCATGACGGGACCACAACGTTCATGTTAGACACGCAACACTCACTGGGCCATCCTGGTCAGGACCTGCGCCCCAAGAAAGGTGACAGCCAGCAGCACAATTCCAAATCCCTGGCAGCATGTCACCATCGCAATTTAACACCATCACAACACATACAATTTGAATTATGATCCCCCACAGAACTGATCCAATGCCGAACAGGTACGCACAATGTGACGATCCCGAATATTCAATGGTCACAACAATACACCTCACATCCCGTATCCGTACACATCATCTCCGAGACTCGCATTGCAGCATGCAGCTGTACCAACCGAGTGGAGAGAGCAACGCAATTTGACGGCAATTAACGGAAACGCACCCCCGATCCATGTAGAACACAAGGAGCATTCTCGCACAAAAGACATCATCTGTGCAACAACGGACAGGAACCAACCAGTGAGTTTGAAACAAACCGATCCTGTCATTTCAAAATCTCCTTCAACATTAACCATGGGACTCAGGGCATTCGAATTTTGAGAGCAAAAAACTATACACAAACCCCAAGAATCGCCAAATTGATTAATACAGTATATGCAGTATATGAATTTCGTACAGTCAATCATTTGGCGCAATGCTCCATCCAGTCCCCACATGGCAACACACACAATCAATACTCCAGACAATCCGTACATAGTAAATAATCACAAGCAAGTACCCAACAGTCCCTACACTGTTAACAATTCCAAGCAAAGCTCCATACGGTCTGTACCTTGGCAACAATGACGATCAAAGTTTCTTACAGTTACACGTGACAATCACGAGCGAAACACCATACAGTATACACAATAACAATGGCGATTTCGCAACAAAACGATGTAACAACACGAGTCGTTAACACGGCAACCTACAGCATATCAACGGAGCTCGGGACACCAACAACGAATTAATCATTAACTACACCCAAAAGATACCGATCTCGGCGCCGTTATTTAACCGTCCGCGAGGAACACAAAACCGGAGAGTCAAACTGAAAATGTCCCTCCCAGCAGTGTCTCCAACGTCGAAACCCTCTCTTCAATCACGAGCCCCTCTCGCTCTCACCACCGATGCCCTCCCCCGCTCTTCTTACTTCAATGTGGGGAGGGAGGCCCGTAATCACAGGGCTGCAGCGGCGCGCCGCCAGGCCGGCGCAGCACACAAGGCGCAAAAGGCGGGAACGCCGCCACCGCGAAAACACTGCCGCGGTGAAAATGGCGGGAACGCCGCTGTGGGAAGTGCGGGAACGCCCACACGTTGTGTGGGGAGGCATTTGCACAGGCATCAACTCTTCAGCGTCACCAGAAAACACACACGGGCGAGAAGCCATTCCTGTGCTCTGTGTGTGGGAAGTCATTTGCACGGTCATCACATCTTCAAGCTCATGAGAAAACACACACGGGCGAGAAGAAATTCCCGTGCTCTGTGTGTGGGAAGGCATTTGCACAGTCATCAACTCTTAACAGGCATCAGAAGGTCCACAATGATAGGAAGCTGAAATCAAAAGGTGAAATTCAAGGTGCTGCAATGAATTCTGAAGAAGATTCCACCTTCGATCCCATGCAGTCGTATCCCGAGAGATGGCTGGATGTAATGGAGTGGCTCGAGGATCAAACCGAGAGCTCGGGGTGAAATATAATGTTGCATGCGGTTATACCTTTTAAGCCGTATCGATAACTTTTGTGTGTAATTTTGACCATTTTAGTTTTACAGTTTTTGTGAGAGTTTATTGACGTGCCCAGTGGTGGTTTGTAATGTTATCGGATTACTTGCCGAAGTGGTGTGAAGAGCACTGGTTGTGAGAGGGTTCAATTGTAGTCGTTAAGCTAAATTTGGGATGCGTCCAGTTACATCTTTACTCAACATTTTAAACGGATTAATCTACTTTAGATAACCGATTCCAGGATGTACATTGATGACGCGTTCGTTGGATATATGGCCTTGACTTCAACATAGATGTACAGTGAACAAATGTGAACTATTAAGGAAATCATGGGGAATGATACTTTAACGCTTTGGTATTCCTGGAACGGAAATAGTTTGCATTGTACTGGAAATGTAATAAATAGTCCCTTCGAGTATTGACGTAAAAATAATTGCAGATGAATTAAAACGTATTTTTAACAAATGTTTGTCCGGTCTTTATTTTATAACGTTCCTAGCAAAAACATGTTAAGAGAATTTCAGGTGGAGGATCTCCGTCACACAAGTGTGCCCTTAACCGGCAGCATCTTGGCTGTCTACTCGATTAACACGTGTTCATTGAGGGGAAAGGTCCCCGTTGTTAATCGTTCATCAACATACCAGTCACTAATCCCGAAGTATGTCGGGGATAAACTGTACTCTATAACATGTAAAGTGCAATACTATAAACGATAACACTAAACATTAAACGATTATAAACTAGTATTTTAATTTATAACCATATAAACGGAGGTAAGGTATTATAATATCATTAGAAGTGTAGGGGTCTTACGGAGGAAATATGTGTCGAGCTGATATGTATGGGATCCAACGGGAAACTAGCACAGTGGGCGGGGCTACGTCAGTGCACGGGCAGGTGCCCTCTACGACGTCCGCGCTTCGGACGTTACGATCCCCCGGGGCCCCACCCCTCAGGGAGGGGGATGTATAAAAGGGGAATGTATCGGGGGGCTAGGGAGAGTTGGGTTAGCTAAGAAGAGAAGACGGAAGACGTCCCAGATAGAGCCCTGGTCTCCCCCTGCTACGCCGTCCTTGTCAGGACCGCGCAGGCTCGAGCCAGTGGCGTGGTGCCAGAGCCGGAGCCAGGGTTGGTCTGGACTCTGAGTACCGGGCCCGACTGACCAGTGTCGGGCCAAGATAGCCTCCCCTAGTCCACAAGAGGAGGACTCTGAGGCAGGCTAGGGTTAGCTGGGAGAGGTGTCCCCAGAAAGACGGGTGAGGGGGCCGATACCCCCTCAAGTGTGTATGTCACGACGGTTGTTGTAATAAACCTCAGTGTGCCTCAACCCCGGGTGTCGACCTGTATTCGACGGTACTACAGAAGCATTAGAATCACAGTGTGGTCGTATAAGAATCGCACTCTGCTCATATGTATGTATAGTGTACGTGAAAGGATCGGATAAAACACATTTCAATTACAACATGGTTATATTACAATCACGATTTTCACTGCTAGATGTCATTGAATAACTCACTGGCATTGACTATGTATCTTGTATTTTCCAAAGGGAATGGTGTCTTTGCTCCGCTGCAAGTCTCCGACCGCCACTCTCCCATTGACATATTTCATTGCATCCTCTTAGTATCTTCTTAGGTTTTTTCGGTAAAGTCACGTAGAAAGTAAAATAAAATAAAAACAAAAATCACGACGTTTCGGAGGCAACACAAGTCTCCGTCATCAGGTGGGACCGTCACAGCCAGATTAGCTGTATCAAGTATCACTTGATACAGTCATCAGGTGGGACCGTCACAGCCAGATTAGCTGTATCAAGTGATACTTGACGGAGACTTGTGTTGCCTCCGAAACGTCGTGATTTTTGTTTTTATTTTATTTTACTTTCTACGTGACTTTACCGAAAAAACCTAAGAAGATGATTCCTTGCAGTCACGAAAGCTCTTAGTATCTTTCACGCGACGGTCAATGGTATAGTGTATAGCAGATTGTATAAATAGTATAAAATTGTAATGTTTAATACAATGTATAACGTAATATACAATATCGTAATTGTATAGTGAATATACAGCAGTGTGGTATACAGTAGGGTGGGTAGAATAATACTGAGGGTAATATTATATCTTCTTGGCTCTTTCGGTAAAGTCACGTAAGAACCAAGAAGATGAATCCCTGCAGTCACGAACGCTTTAAATCGGTAATATTATAGTCGAAGGTATAGAGTGGTGTATAGTAATACAGTATGTAATTTAATGTTGGGTTTGTCTATGGTAGTATATAGTACGGGGTAGACCCGTGTGATGTAAGAGAAAAAAAGTTTAGCTGGAAGCATATTATATTTTTGCGACATAGAATTGTAATGTATTACTTACTGTTAGTAGCTCAGCTTATTGGAGAGTATATTTAGTATACTGATGATACTATGTAGTTTATAATTTAGTTTTTTACGTGGTTGTTTATTAACTGCAGCTACATACTATTAACATTCCTTCTCTTTGTTAATGCTACCCCCATTCCCTCCCTTTGATGCTGCTGGTCCTGCATAATGCACGGGCATAATATGACTTTGAAATCCCCCATCCACCTCCTACGCATTTCCCATAAATATGCTAAATTCCTATTGATATGCAAATTATTTTGTCAAAGCGCTCTTCTTCCCACCTCCCCCCCTCCAACCCAGCTTAAATGTACGCTCCAAGCTTGGTGGTGTTTCATTCTTCACCTGAAGACGGCTGCTTGCGTTGGGACCGAAACGTCGTGAGAATTATTTTATTATGTTTTATTTTATTATTGTATTACTTCCCTTCTCTGTGACTTTACCGAAAGAACCAAGAAGATGAATCGCATTCAAATTTTAGAATAACAATATGGTCGTATTAGCATTTTACTGTGCTTGAATGTATGTTATGTGCACATGCAAATCGTTAGTAGTAAATGCGAGGGAGGGGTTAAGAGGTGCACGTTAAATCTAGTGTTAACATTTATTTTAGCATCATATTTAAGGACACTGTTGTTGATAATAACTCGTTTGGACATGGCACGTGCCTTGTTCTACTCGGTCAACCAAAATTAGTACAATGTCAGTCATACAGGAGTGTGATTTCATTTATGAGTAGTATTCACAGAGCCCCGATGACACTAACCTACCTAAAGTTATGGTTAAACAAAGTAATCTTGAGTTACTTAATTCTCAGCTCAGACATGATCATCGCAATCATTTCCAAAGACGTGTGGGGTCCTGCGAGAGCAGGTCCCGACTACAAACAGCTGGGCAGCAGAATCGGAAGTAGCTGCGTCGCCCTCGAAATGTGATGTTGCTGCTGTTGTTGTCGCTGCTGTTGTTGCTGCTGTAGTTGCTTCTGTTGCTGTGATATACGCAGGGAGGTGGTGTTCCGTGATGGGATGACGCCTTTGATTAAAGCCTCTGATCAAACTCACCCGATTGACGCCCATGATCGTCGCATTTGATCAACTTTGATATTGTAGACTCTCACATCTTAAGCTCTATCATAGTGAAACATAATATTATAACCTATGAACTACAACCTATCCATTGCAACGCTGTAAAATAATATTACCCATTGGGTTTCACTCCCTCGTCGAGAAGGCCGCTCTCTTCCTTTTCTAAAGTTACATGCTAATTTCTCACGTGAACATCTCTAGTCCCGGCCACTTCTTTATGACCCGAGGTCTACACCCATTTCAAACGTTGTAAAACAGTCTGCCTCAGCGGCAGACCATGCTTTCCAACATGACGGACGCTTGTGTTGTGCCCGAAACGTCGTGATTTATTTTATGCCTATGTGACTTTTAATTAAATAACCAAAGAGTTTATAATATTATAAACTATGAACTACAACCTATCCATTATAACTCTGTAAAATACTATTAATTGTTACAGTGTATAATCACGTAAATGGAGGTATGGGATTATAATCGCACAAGAATCATTAGAATCGCACTGTGCTTATTTTAGAATCACACTGTGGTCGTACGTATGGTAAGTGAATATGCGAACACGGGGGTAGAATATGCAGGATTAGTATAGAATTACAATTATTCGAATCCCACTAGTCGTATTAGAATCACACTGTCCACTGTTGGATGAATGTGTGGTATCAATGGAATTTATTAGCTATTTTCAGTATATACACACATTTAAAGAGTATAACAATCACACATTATAACATTTATACAATACACATTATTTAAAAAAAACTTTTTAAACATTTCCATTCATTTTTTTTAAAAACTGAGAATGTCGTTGTCCATGTGGGGAGATGGAACACAGTGGACCGTATCGTCTAAGCTGCTTTTAGGAATCCGTGTGATAACCCAGTCACATCGCCTAACTCTAGTTGCAGCACCTTTCCAAAACTACATCTCCCCAACAAGGCAGCCTTACCGATGCTGTTTATTGTGTTTATGGGATAACAGAGGTGTGTATTATCCCATACGTTTTGCCCAAAACGACTGATTGTCCGCTTAACAGCCTAGCCTGTAGACAACCATTGGTGATAGTATTGTTTGAGAGCAGCTATTAAAGTCGCTTTGGCAAACGAGTTGGTGGCTGGCCAAACCATTCCTCGCTGTTTGTCTCCGGAGTTATGACGGATACAAACCAGACCAAGCGGAGACCACGTACAAGATCGGATTTTGGTAACTGATGTTAGAGTGATTGTATTGCAAGTGTGGTCACTACGCGTCTGTATGTGCTCACTCCAGAAGCTCGACGATTTTTGGCAACGCCACGGGGCTGCATTCACTTTAAATCGAGGACAATGGAGGGCATGGGAACGTGTTTTTCCAGCGCTAATCTCATTTATTCAAAATAAGCGCACAATTACACACTGAGATGCACTTACATATTCATGCATGAAGCACAATGGGCACATTACCCTTCGGTATGTTAATATACATGCGGATTGTGCCTTCCAAAATTAACAATCGAATGCAAATATCCTGAAAGGCAAAGGATTGGATCCTAGGGGTGGAGTTATAAGGCGGCTCAGAAGCAGAGCTCAATGCCATTTCGAGAGGGAACTTGATGAGGTTAGACGCTCGACTCGTCGCTCTGCTGATCGCCCTTCAACCGCGAGACAACGCAGCCTGGCGAGCACAATTGCTGTGTCGACAGTTAGGCGACTTTGCGTCGGGAGAGTTCGTGGCGACATCTTCAGACGGGTTACAGACATCGATATATCGTGAATCTCCAAGTAAGTGTCTATTTTAGCGCATGAACTCTTAAACGTGTTCGTCGTCAAATTTACGCGATTTTTTTGCGTCTCGGTTAAACGCGAGTGTCGTTCTTGTTTTAGCAGTTAACAAAATCCAAAACTCAACGCTAAACATCCTTGCGGCCGATAGCGTTCTCGATAACACCGCTGCTGATACTACGCTCACATGGAGCAGAGACGCTCTCCACCGCCCCACGCACACGGAGGCAAGAAGCCATTCAATTGCTCTGTGTGTGGGAAGTCCTTTTCACAGCCATCACATCTTCAGAGACACCAGAGAACACACACTGGCGAGAAACCATTCCTGTGTTCTGGGTGTGGGATAGCATTTTCACTTTCAGAAAACTGCCAACGCCATCAGAAAACACACACGGGCGAGAAGCCATTCCTATGCCATGTGTGTGGGAAGACATTTTCACAGTCATCACAACTTCAGAGTCACCAGAGAACACACACGGGCGAGAAGCCATTCCTGTGTTCTGTGTGTGGGAAGGCATTTGCACAATCGTCATCTCTTCAAGATCATAAGAAAACACACACGGGCGAGAAACCATTCCTGTGCCCTGTGTGTGGAAAGTCATTTGCACAGTCTTCAAATCTTTGCAGGCATAAGAAGGTCCACAATGATAGAAAACTGAAATCAAAAGCTGAAATTCAAGGTGCTGCAATGAGTCCTGAAGAAGTTTCCACCTTCGATCCCATGCAGTTGGATCCCGAGAGATGGCTGGATGTAATGGAGTGGCTCGAGGATCAAACCGAGAGCTCGGGGTGACTAAAACATAATATTGCATGTGGTTACACCTATTAAGCCATATCGAATACTTTTGTGCGTAATTTTTACCATTTTAGTTATACCGTTTTTGTGAGAGTTTCGTGACGTGCACAGTGGTGGTTTGTAATGTTATCGGATTACTTGCTGAAGTGGTGTGATGAGCACTGGTCGTTAAGTGTTTCTGTTGAGCTAAAGTTGGAAAGCGTCTGTAGGTACATCTTTACTCAACATTTGAAACGGATTTTTTTCAAGTATATCGTTTTTTTGGTTGGTGTTAATTGACTTTAGATAACCGATTTCAGGATGTACATTGATGACGCGTTCGTTGGATGTATGGCCTTGACTTCAACATAGACGCACAGGTGAACAAACGTGATGAACCAATAAGAAAATATTGGAGAATGATACTTTAACTCTTTGGTATTCCTGGAACGGATATGGTTTGCATTGTACTGTAACTGTTTGAACATAGGACATAATAAACATTCGGTTCGAATTTTAACGTCAACATTATTGCAGATGAATAAAAACGTATTTTGAACAAATGTTTGTCCGTTCTTTATTTTAAAATGTTCCTAGTAAAAACGTGTTAAGCGAGTTTCAGGTGGAGGATCTCCGTCACACAAGTGTGCCCTTAAACGGCAGCATCTTGGCAGTCTACCCGATTAAACACGTGTTCCTTGAGGGGAAAGGTCCCCGTTGTTAATAGTTTCTCAACGTGCCAGTCCCTAATCCGGGGATACACTGCAAACCCCCACAGTTCGCATATCCGTCCCCCGATTCGATTGAACGTACACTTTACATACATATAAGTGCGATTAAAATGCTTCTAATGACATTCTCATACCGTAACTCCGTTGATGGTGGAATCTATTATATAAAAAAGAAATTAAAGTCGTTGAATGTTTAGTGTTATTGTTCATAGTGTTATCAGTTTACATGTTATAGAGTACAGGTGATCCCCCGTATACTTCGGGTTTCGGGACCAGAACGTTGTGAAACGATTTATAACGAGGAACTTTCCCTGCCAGAGCGCAAGTGGCGAATGAAAAGAACACGGGGCGGCGGGAACACGTGCTTCCATGGGCGGTCGTAGACAGGTTAATCCTTCAAGGCTGTGGTGCGAGCCCTTGACGCCCCGAAATGCACAAGATTCTACCATGGGCGCGGGACGGGCGTCGAGAACCAGGTAAAAATGCGCAAGGTTGCGCTTGTAGGCTCCACGCCCAATATCAATGCTGTATATTGCTATTCGGTGCCATTGCGATGGAACATTCTACCAGCAGTGGGCAGCTTGAATACGACCATGGTGCGATTTTAATAATTTTGATGCGATTCTAAATCTGGCACCACCCAGGCAGCATTTACGACTCCCGATGTGCATCTACATATAACATACATTCTAGCTCAGTGTAATTCTAATACTACCATAGTGATATTCTAATCATTTTAATCCGATCATAATCCTGCACCCCCCAATTCGCATATTCGACCACCGGTTCGCATGTCCAAAGGCCATATATGCATATTACATTCGTACACACGAGCACAGTTCGCTTGCACGTACACTATACATTCATATGCGCAGAGTGTGATTCTAATACAATCACATTGTAATTCTAATTCTTGAAATGAGATTATAATACCGTACCTCTGTTTTTGTTGTTATAAATTATTAAACTAGTTTATAGTATTTTAATGTTTCGTGTTATCGTTTATAGTGTTACATGTCTTAGCGCACAGGATTCCCTGTATACTTGATGATTAGGGACCGTAACGTTGTGAATAGATTTATAATGGGGCCCTATCCCCTCCAGGGACATATGTTAATGGGGAGACAGCCAAGATGCTGCCGATTAAGGGTAGATTTGTGTGACGAAGATCCTCCACCTGAAACTCGCTTAAAACACGTTTTTGCTATGAATAAATAAACGGACAAACATTTGTTAAAAATACGTTTTTATTCATCTGCAATAATGTTTACGTTCAAATTCGAAACGAATATTTATTATGTCCTATGTTCAAACAGTTACAGTACATTTCAAACTTTATACCAAAGCGTTAAAGTATCATTCCCCAGTATTTCCTTATTAGTTCACCACATTTGTTCACTGTGCGTCTATGTTGAAGTCAAGGCCATATATCCAACGAACGCGTCATCAATGTACATCCTGAAATCAGCTATCTAAAACCAATCAAAAAAAGCCATACACTTGACAAAAAATCTTTAAAATGTTGAGTAAAGATGTATCTACAGACGCATTCCAACTTTAGCTCAACAGGAACACCTAACGACTACAATTGAACCCTCTCACAGCCAGTGCTCATCACACCACTTCGGCAAGTAATCCGATAACATTACAAACCACCACTGTGCACGTCATTAAACTCTCACAAAAACTGGAAAACGGTCAAAATTACACCCAAAAGTACTCGATACGGCTTAATAGGTATAACCACATGACATAATATTCTTTTCAGTCACCCCGAGCTCTCGGTTTGATCCTCGAGCCACTCCATTACATCCAGCCATCTCTCGGGATCCAACTGCATGGGATCGAAGGTGGAAACTTCTTGATGACTCATTGCAGCACCTTGAATTTCAGCTTTTGATTTCAGTTTCCTATCATTGTGGACCTTCTGATGCCTGTTAAGAGTTGACGACTGTGAAAATGCCTTCCCACACGCAGGGCACAGGAATGGCTTATCGCCCGTGTGTGTTCTCTGGTGAGTTTGAAGAGTTGATGAGTGTGCAAATGTCTTCCCACACACAGGGCACAGGAATGGCTTCTCACCCGTGTGTGTTCTCTGGTGAATCTTAAGATATGATGGTCATGAAAATGACTTCCCACACACAGAGCAATTGAATGGCTTCTTGTCTCCGTGTGCGTGGGGCTGTGGAGAGCGTCTCTGCTTCATGTGAGCGTAGCAACAGCAGCGGTGTTATCGAGTCAAAAGTACGCAAACGGCCACAAGGATGTTTAGCGTTGAGTTTTGGATTTTGTTAACTGCTAAAACAAAAACGACACTCGCGTCTAACCGAGACCCAAAAAAAATCCCGTGAAAATAGACACTTACTTGGAGATTCACGGTATATCGATGTCTGGAACCCGTCCGAAGATGTCCCCACGAACTCTCCCGACGCAAAGTCGCCTAACTGTCGACACAGCAATTGTGCTCGCCAGGCTGCGTTGTCTCGCGGTTGAAGGGCGATCAGCAGAGCGATGAGTCGAACGTCCAACCTCATCAAGTTCCCTCTCGAAATGGCATTGAACTCTGCTTCTGAGCCGCCTTATAACTCCCCCCCTAGGATCCAATCCTTTGTCTTTCAGGATATTTGCATTCGATTGTTAATTTTTGAAGGTACAATCCGCATGTATATTAACATATCGAAGGGTAATGTGCCCATTGTGCTTCATACATGAATATGTAAGTGCATCTCAGTGTGTAATTATGCGCTTATTTTGAATAAATAGAAAAAAACTTTCCCCATGCCCTCCATTGTCCTCGATTTAAAGTGAATGCAGCCCCGTGGCGTTGCCAAAAATCGCCGAGCTTCGGGAGTGAGCACGTACAGACGTGTAGTGACCACACTTGCAATACAATCACTCTAACATCAGTAACCAAAATCCGATCTGGTACATGACGAGTTGATGCCCGTGCAAATGCCTCCCCACACACAGAGCACAGGAATGGCTTCTCGCCCGTGTGTGTTTTCTCATGAGCTTGAAGAGTGGATGCCCGTGCAAATGCCTCCCCACACACAGAGCACAGGAATGGCTTCTCGCCCGTGTGTGTTCTCTGGTGTCTCTTAAGATTTGATGCCCTTGAAAATGCCTTCCCACACACAGAGCAATTGAATGGCTTCTTGCCTCCGTGTGCGTGGGGCTGTGGAAAGCCTCTCTGCTCCATGTGAGCGTAGTAACAGCAGCGGTGTTATTGAGTCAAAAGTACGCTATCCGCCTCAAGTATGTTTAGCGTTGTGTTTTGGATTTTGTTAACTGCTAAAATAAGAACGACACTCGCGTCTAACCGAGACGCAAAAAAATCCCGCAAATTTGACGACGAACACGTTTAAGAGTTTATCCGCGAAAATAGACACTTACTTGGAGATTCACGGTATATCGATGTCTGGAATCCGTCTGAAGATGTCGCCACGAACTCTCCCGACGCAAAGTCGCCTAACTGTCGACACAGCAATTGTGCTCGCCAGGCTGAGTTGTTTCGCGGTTGAAGGGCGATCAGCAGAGCGACGAGTCGAGCGTCCAACCTCATCAAGTTCCCTCTCGAAATGGCGTTGAGCTCTGCTTCTGAGCCGCCTTATAACACCCCCCCTAGGATCCAATCTTTTGTCTTTCAGGATATTTGCATTCGATTGTTAATTTTGGAAGGTACAATCCGCATGTCTATTAACATACCGAAGAGTAATGTGCCCATTGTGCTTCATGCACCATCACAATCTCGTCCTCCTTTGCATTCTCTTCCTCCGATTTCTCCTCCTCCTCTGTCTCTACCTCATCCTCCATCATCTCCTTCACCTCTTCCTTCGCCTCCTTCTCCATAACCTCTGTCTTCACTTCAAAGGCCTGGACGAGTGAGGAGGAGGGCTGCACTGGCTCAGATCTGTGAAGAGACAACACGACACCGTTCCACCTTGCTGCTACGGCAGACATCGCCATCTAATAATAATAATAGTTCAATTTGTAACGCGCGCAAATTTGCAGACGTAGTGGCCGCAACTCAGAGGCGCGGAGCCAAGCTCAGAGTCGCTCAAAAGCATGATTGTAGAGGTGAGTTTTTAAGTGTTTCTTGAAGGAGGCGATTGAGGTGATGCTGCGAATGTGCAGGGGGATATTGTTCCAGACTGTTGGGGCTGCCACCGAGAAGCGGCGCATAGACATGACCATCCTGGATCTTGATATCGAGAGGAGGTCGTGAGTCGCGCTGCGCAGGCATCTGCAGTGTGCTGAGCTGCAAGTTGTCAATAATAAAGAAAGGTACGGCGGGCAGGCGGATATGAAGGCATCGTCCGTGGGTGGAATGTGTGGCGGATTAATTCGAGCTGAATAGAAACAGCAATAACGACATGGCCAGTGAGTGTGCTTAGTATTGGTGCTGTCATTCTCATGGCGCCAGGTTATCCTTGAGAAAGGTGCAGCTGTGTCTCACACAGACTGCTGTAGCTTCACAGTAGTAGGTTGCGTTGCTGTGCAAATTTAGCTGAATAATTTGAAGTGACATTGCTAATCCTGCATAATGCACGGGCATAAGTAGTACTAATCACATACCTGCATTTCCCATATCCCCTCCCTTTGATGCTGCTAATCCTGCATAATGCACGGGCATAAGTAGTACTAATCACATACCTGCATTTCCCATATCCCCTCCCTTTGATGCTGCTAATCATGCATAATGCACGGGCATAAGTAGTACTAATCACATACCTGCATTTCCCATAAATATGCTAAATTCGTCTTGATATGCAAATTATTTTGTCAAGGCGCCCTTTCCCCCCCTTCCAACCCAGCTTATTTATATGCTCCAAGCACGTGTGCTGTTTCATTCAGACGCTGTCGCCTCGACAGACCTGGTTTTTACCTGTGGACGGCTGCTTGCGTTGTGGCCGAAACGTCGTGAGAATTATTTTATTATGTTTAATTTTTTTTATTTTATCACTTCCCTTCTACGTGACTTTACCGAAAGAACCAAGAAGATTTACCATTTCTTCTTTGTTGGTCAGCTGGCGGTACTGGTACTGGTAATCGCGAGCCAATTGGTCGTAGAATTTATCCCAGAGAGTCTTCGTATCTGCTGGCATGGAATACAGCAGAATCGTAGCGAAGAGTTGACGAAGCTGGTACGGCATCTGAAAGAGCGAGGCTTCTTCCAGACACGCAACCCATTCGCGATCGCTCTCAAGGTAGCATGGCTGCTTCCAGCGGTTTGTTTTATTTTATTCGTAACACACCATCCATATGCGCTCCACCATCCACCATGCCCTTGCATCGCAAAGACACAGCTCCGGTGTGCGTCAGCGTGTGCGCCATCCACAGTGACATTGGTCAGCAATTGCACCGTTCCGATCGCACACAGGTTGGCCCCTGCATCGTCCGTCTATATGTACACACACAGACAGATGCGCTATGGGGCCACCTATTTTTTTCTTATATTAAAATGTATTTTGTTGGTGTTTTTACGTTTACGTATTCCCATTGTGGGTGTTTTACGCATGCATCAGATTTTTGGGTTCCTCACATATGGTATCAGAGGTGTGGGTCACTCCATTTCTCAATCGAACAATAACGGGGATCGTTTCAGTTATGATAGCTTGCAGATAGAAACATTGCATGATCGTATACTAATAATGACAGAATTTGTACCCCAGTGGAGGGCATCCCCCACCCAGCACTTCTTACCGGCACTGTGAGACTTACAAATCCAGACCTCTCCTCCTCCTGAACCGTTCACAATACCCTGTGGTAGTACCATAATCATCTCAATAAAGCGATCACTTTCCAATGCCCATTTTGATCCCGGGAGTTACCCGGGCGGTGTCACACTGTACTCATTGTTTTAGCATGTCGAAAATTCAGATATGGCTTGTGCAACGGCCAGAGAGTGACAGCGGCGGGGAGCGGGCTGCAACCTTTTTTGACAGTTTATTACATTTCAAAGTGCATGGGATTGGCACTCCAAAACATCATAAATGTACAGTAACGGCAACTGCATCCGTGGCAAACATGATACGCGGACACATGCTACATATTATGCAACACATGCCCTTACCACCACCAGCATGCACAACATCTGAATTACACAACCGAAGTAGACAGCAAGCCGTCCATGGAGACGTGATCAACGTCAATACATAATAATGGTAATAAGCCGGATAAACCGAAAAGTACCCATTGTACCCATCAAACAGTCAGCTGGGTTGCCCCATGGGGGTATTGACCCATGGGCGAAACTGTAGGGGGCGCTACGCAACTGGCCGTGGTCCCGGCAGGTGAAGCTGCCAGCTCAGTCCGCTAAGACTCACTGTATAGCGACCCCTGCCTACTCGTAAGGTAAAGTTCTTTGGGGACTCCACTAATCGCAGCACCCATTTTTTACATAAACATACGTAATATTAGCGTAACTACCATTCGCACACTTGCATACACACCACACTCACACAGCGCAGGGTCTGCGCCCAAAGTGCACTGCAGCACTGCGGCGCAGACCTTGGCAAACCTATGCTATCGCTCTTTTCCGGGCGTGTTAATTATTTATTTTCATCGAATGAAAGTGAGCTT
Source organism: Lampetra planeri (assembly GCF_965212315.1). Taxonomy (NCBI): domain Eukaryota; kingdom Metazoa; phylum Chordata; class Hyperoartia; order Petromyzontiformes; family Petromyzontidae; genus Lampetra; species Lampetra planeri. The sequence continues at coordinate 2,901,558 of NC_136179.1, forward strand.
TCGCTCTCTTCGAAATCAGAGCGAGCTGTTTGGGCGGGACCGTAAACAAATTAACGTCCAGATACGCACGCAGACGACCAAACCAGCGTAGTTGTTTAAGATGGTCATATTACAATCACGATTTTCACTGCTAGATGTCATCAAATAACAAAAGACGGAATATATTTATATAAATACACGCACAAACCCATTATAAACTCATGAGATTATGAATCGTTAGAATTATCATAACAATCACAAATTGTGACAAAGCGAAATTCCCACAAGCAAAACACCACGCTCACGTGACGAATTTTTAAACAAACTGCAACACTTCAGTGACAGAACTCAACAAAAAAAACGCCGCAGTAAAAAGAACCACATCAATGGACAAATCCTAAAAACAGACAACACACGCACGTTAGTAGCTGTTAGAAGAAAACAACACCTAGCACCTTCAACTATACACATCATACAGCCAACTCGTAAATGGGGCAGTATATGACAGCCTTCGCTGCTGTCGACGGGGCCAAGCAGCGAGTGTTTAACGCCATTGTTTCAGAATCCGTGTCATCATCCGGTCACAGCGCCTGAGCCAAACTACATCTCCCCAACAAGGCAGCCTTCCCTATGCTGTGTATTTTAGCAGTATATTTACGGACGCACTTGACGAGAACAATTCGTCTAGAAAAGGCAGGCGACTGGTTCTATCAACACGATTTCAAATTTCTATCCGAAAGAAGTATGAGTTCATTCATGAGTAGCATTCAGTAAGCCCCGATGGCACTAACCTATACACATTTATGATTAAACAAAGTAAATATTAGTCAAGAACAGGGCACGTCCACAAACTCTCAAATTGTAAACTCACATTGCATACTCTAACATTATAAACTCTAACAATATAACCTTTAAACTATGAGCTATACATTTCAACGCTTTAAAATAACACTACAAACTAGTGTCATAGTAAACTATATTGTTGTGAACTCTAATAATATAAGCTATGAGCGATACATTATAACGCTATAAAATAACATCATAAACTAGTGTTACAGTGATATTCGAATCTCATTCCATTTCTTAGCTAGTACTACATATGCCCGTGCATTATGCAGGATTAGCAGCATCAAAGGGAGGAGATATGGGAAATGCAGGTATGTGATTAGTACTACATATGCCCGTGCATTATGCAGGATTAGCAGCATCAAAGGGACGGGAAGGAGTGTTAATAGTATGTAGCTGCAGTAACTAAAACCACAACGTAAACAACTAAAGTATAAACTATATAGTATCATCAGTATACTAAATATACTCTACAATAATAAATAATTGCGATGATCCTATCGGAGTTTACATTTGAGCGACTAAAGTTTGCTTTGTTTAAACATAACATTTTAAACATAACAGTGTAGGTTAGTGCCATCGGTGTTTAGCGAATACTTCCAAAGAATTAACTCACATATTTATGACGTAATTTGGCATAATTTGGGTTGATTAGGGAGAACAAGACACCTGCCATGTCGACGAATTCTTAAGTACATGTATGTGATAAGATCATAAACTAGTGTTACAGTGAATTGCGTCTTAGCCCCCTCATATCGTTCCTTCGCAGGCGCTCGAGATTGAGTGTCCTGCTGTGGTCCGGAAGTATTCGCTAAACACCGATGGCACTAACCTACAATGTTATGTTTAAACAAAGCAAACTTTAGTCGCTCAAATGTAAACTCCGATAGGATCATCGCAATTAACTATATTGCTAAAATAACGTGAACACTCGAAAAGAATTGCGTCTTAGCCCCCTCATATCGTTCCTTCGCAGTCGCTCGAGATTGAGTGTCCTGCTGTGGTCCGAATTGTTTACTGCGATAACATTTGGCAGTTAAAAGCAGTCTGCAACCGTGAATTGTGCAGCTTGGAATAATTGAGGAATGCATTCATTTTAAATCGAGGACAATGGAGGGCATGGGGAACGTGTTTCTCCAGCGCTAATCCGATTTATTCAAAATAAGCGCACAATTACACACTGAGATGCACTTACATATTCATGCATGAAGCATAATGGGCACATTACCCTTCGGTATGTTAATAGACATGCGGATTGTGCCTTCCAAAATTAACAATCGAATGTAAATATCCTGAAAGACAAAGGATTGGATCCTAGGCGGGGAGTTTGAAGGCGGCTCAGAAGCAGAGCTCAATGCCATTCGAGAGGGAACTTGATGAGGTTGGACGCTCGACTCGTCGCTCTGCTGATCGCCCTTCAACCGCGAGACAACGCAGCCTGGCGAGCACAATTGCTCTGTCGACAGTTAGTCGACTTTGCGTCGGGAGAGTTCGTGGCGACATCTTCAGACGGGTTCCAGACATCGATATACCGTGAATCTCCAAGTAAGTGTCTATTTTCGCGGATAAACTCTTAAACGTTTTCGTCGTTGAATTAGCGGGATTTTTTCGTGTCTCGGTTAGACGCGAGTGTTGTTCTTGTTTTAGCCGTTAACAAAATCCAAAACTCAACGCTAATCGAGGCCGATTGCGTACTTTTGACTCGATAACACCGCTGCTGTTGCTACGCTCACATGGAGCAGAGACGCTCTCCACAGCCCCACGCACACGGAGGCAAGAAGCCATTCAATTGCTCTGTGTGTGAGAAGTCCTTTTCATGGCCATCACATCTTAAGAGACACCAGAGAACACACACGGGCGAGAAGCCATTCCTATGCCCTGTGTGTGGGAAGGCATTTGCACAGTCATCACATCTTCAGCTTCATCAGAGAGCACACACGGGCGAGAAGCCATTCCTATGCCCTGTGTGTGGTAAGGCATTTGCACACTCGTCAACTCTTCAAGACCATCAGAGAACACACACGAAAGAGAAGCCATTCCTGTGCTCTGTGTGTGGAAAGGCATTTGCACGGTCATCAACCATGAACAGGCATCAGAAGGTCCACAATGATAGGAAACTGAAATCAAAAGCTGAAGTTCAAGGTGGTGCAATGAGTCCTGAAGAATTTTCCAACTTCGATCCCATGCAGTTGGATCCCGAGAGATGGCTGGATGTAATGGAGTGGCTCGAGGATCAAACCGAGAGCTCGGGGTGACTAAAAAAATATGATGTCATGTGGTTATACCTATTAATCCGTATCGAGTACTTTTGGGTGTAATTTTGACCGTTTTAGTTTTCCAGTTTTTTTTTGTTTAATTACGTGCACAGTGGTGGTTTGTAATGTTATCGGATTTCTTGCCGAAGTGGTGTGATGAGCACTGGCTGTGAGAGGGTTGAATTGTAGTCGTTTGGTGTTCCAGTGCTAACATTTATTTTAAGATCATATTTAAGGACACTGTTGTTGATAAGAATTCGTCTGGACATGGCACGTGCCTTGTTCTACTCGATCAACCAAAATTAGTACAATGTCGGTCATACAGGAGTGTGATTTCATTCATGAGTAGTATTCACAGAGCCCCGATGACACTAACCTACCTAAAGTTATGGTTAAACAAAGTAATCTTGAGTGACTTAATTCTCAGAATCCGTGTCATCACACGGCCACAGCGCCTTAGCCAAACTACATCTCCCCAACAAGGCAGCCTTCACTATGCTGTGTATTTTAGCACTATATTTTCGGACGCACTTGAAGATAACAATTCGTCTAGAAAAGGCAGGCGACTTGTTCTACCAACATGATTTCAATTTATATCCGAAAGAAGTATGAGTTCATTCATGAGTAGTATTCACTAAGCCCCGATGGCACTAACCTACACACAGTTATGATTAAACAAAGTAAACATTAGTCGCTCATCCCAGCTCAGACATGATCATAGCAATTATTTCCAAATCCGTGTCGGGTCCCACGAGAACAGGGCACGTCCACAAACTCTCAAATTGTAAACTCACATTGCATACTCTAACATTATAAACTCTAACAATATAACCTTTAAACTATGAGCTATACATTGTAACGCTTTAAAATAACACTACAAACTAGTGTTATAGTAAACTATATTGTTGTGAACTCTAATAATATAAGCTATGAGCGATACATTATAACGCTATAAAATAACATCATAAACTAGTGTTACAGTGATATTCGAATCTCATTCCATTTCTTAGCTAGTACTACATATGCCCGTGCATTATGCAGGATTAGCAGCATCAAAGGGAGGGGATATGGAAAATGCAGGTATGTGATTAGTACTACATATGCCCGTGCATTATGCAGGATTAGCAGCATCAAGGGGAGGGGGGTATGGGAAATGCAGGTATGTGATTAGTACTACATATGCCCGTGCATTATGCAGGATTAGCAGCATCAAAGGGAGGAGATATGGGAAATGCAGGTATGTGATTAGTACTACATATGCCCGTGCATTATGCAGGATTAGCAGCATCAAAGGGACGGGAAGGAGTGTTAATAGTATGTAGCTGCAGTAACTAAAACCACAACGTAAACAACTAAAGTATAAACTATATAGTATCATCAGTATACTAAATATACTCTACAATAATAAATAATTGCGATGATCCTATCGGAGTTTACATTTGAGCGACTAAAGTTTGCTTTGTTTAAACATAACATTTTAAACATAACAGTGTAGGTTAGTGCCATCGGTGTTTAGCGAATACTTCCAAAAAATTAACTCACATATTTATGACGTAATTTGGCATAATTTGGGTTGATTAGGGAGAACAAGACACCTGCCATGTCGACGAATTCTTAAGTACATGTATGTGATAAGATCATAAACTAGTGTTACAGTGAATTGCGTCTTAGCCCCCTCATATCGTTCCTTCGCAGGCGCTCGAGATTGAGTGTCCTGCTGTGGTCCGGAAGTATTCGCTAAACACCGATGGCACTAACCTACAATGTTATGTTTAAACAAAGCAAACTTTAGTCGCTCAAATGTAAACTCCGATAGGATCATCGCAATTAACTATATTGCTAAAATAACGTGAACACTCGAAAAGAATTGCGTCTTAGCCCCCTCATATCGTTCCTTCGCAGTCGCTCGAGATTGAGTGTCCTGCTGTGGTCCGAATTGTTTACTGCGATAACATTTGGCAGTTAAAAGCAGTCTGCAACCGTGAATTGTGCAGCTTGGAATAATTGAGGAATGCATTCATTTTAAATCGAGGACAATGGAGGGCATGGGGAACGTGTTTCTCCAGCGCTAATCCGATTTATTCAAAATAAGCGCACAATTACACACTGAGATGCACTTACATATTCATGCATGAAGCATAATGGGCACATTACCCTTCGGTATGTTAATAGACATGCGGATTGTGCCTTCCAAAATTAACAATCGAATGTAAATATCCTGAAAGACAAAGGATTGGATCCTAGGCGGGGAGTTTGAAGGCGGCTCAGAAGCAGAGCTCAATGCCATTCGAGAGGGAACTTGATGAGGTTGGACGCTCGACTCGTCGCTCTGCTGATCGCCCTTCAACCGCGAGACAACGCAGCCTGGCGAGCACAATTGCTGTGTCGACAGTTAGTCGACTTTGCGTCGGGAGAGTTCGTGGCGACATCTTCAGACGGGTTCCAGACATCGATATACCGTGAATCTCCAAGTAAGTGTCTATTTTCGCGGATAAACTCTTAAACGTTTTCGTCGTTGAATTAGCGGGATTTTTTCGTGTCTCGGTTAGACGCGAGTGTTGTTCTTGTTTTAGCCGTTAACAAAATCCAAAACTCAACGCTAATCGAGGCCGATTGCGTACTTTTGACTCGATAACACCGCTGCTGTTGCTACGCTCACATGGAGCAGAGACGCTCTCCACAGCCCCACGCACACGGACGGAGGCAAGAAGCCATTCAATTGCTCTGTGTGTGAGAAGTCCTTTTCATGGCCATCACATCTTAAGAGACACCAGAGAACACACGGGCGAGAAGCCATTCCTATGCCCTGTGTGTGGGAAGGCATTTGCACAGTCATCACATCTTCAGATTCATCAGAGAGCACACACGGGCGAGAAGCCATTCCTATGCCCTGTGTGTGGTAAGGCATTTGCACACTCGTCAACTCTTCAAGACCATCAGAGAACACACACGAAAGAGAAGCCATTCCTGTGCTCTGTGTGTGGAAAGGCATTTGCACGGTCATCAACCATGAACAGGCATCAGAAGGTCCACAATGATAGGAAACTGAAATCAAAAGCTGAAGTTCAAGGTGGTGCAATGAGTCCTGAAGAATTTTCCACCTTCGATCCCATGCAGTTGGATCCCGAGAGATGGCTGGATGTAATGGAGTGGCTCGAGGATCAAACCGAGAGCTCGGGGTGACTAAAAAAATATGATGTCATGTGGTTATACTTATTAATCCGTATCGAGTACTTTTGGGTGTAATTTTGACCGTTTTAGTTTTCCAGTTTTTTTTTGTTTAATTACGTGCACAGTGGTGGTTTGTAATGTTATCGGATTTCTTGCCGAAGTGGTGTGATGAGCACTGGCTGTGAGAGGGTTGAATTGTAGTCGTTTGGTGTTCCAGTGCTAACATTTATTTTAAGATCATATTTAAGGACACTGTTGTTGATAAGAATTCGTCTGGACATGGCACGTGCCTTGTTCTACTCGATCAACCAAAATTAGTACAATGTCGGTCATACAGGAGTGTGATTTCATTCATGAGTAGTATTCACAGAGCCCCGATGACACTAACCTACCTAAAGTTATGGTTAAACAAAGTAATCTTGAGTGACTTAATTCTCAGAATCCGTGTCATCACACGGCCACAGCGCCTTAGCCAAACTCCATCTCCCCAACAAGGCAGCCTTCACTATGCTGTGTATTTTAGCACTATATTTTCGGACGCACTTGAAGATAACAATTCGTCTAGAAAAGGCAGGCGACTTGTTCTACCAACATGATTTCAATTTATATCCGAAAGAAGTATGAGTTCATTCATGAGTAGTATTCACTAAGCCCCGATGGCACTAACCTACACACAGTTATGATTAAACAAAGTAAACATTAGTCGCTCATCCCAGCTCAGACATGATCATAGCAATTATTTCCAAATCCGTGTCGGGTCCCACGAGAACAGGGCACGTCCACAAACTCTCAAATTGTAAACTCACATTGCATACTCTAACATTATAAACTCTAACAATATAACCTTTAAACTATGAGCTATACATTGTAACGCTTTAAAATAACACTACAAACTAGTGTTATAGTAAACTATATTGTTGTGAACTCTAATAATATAAGCTATGAGCGATACATTATAACGCTATAAAATAACATCATAAACTAGTGTTACAGTGATATTCGAATCTCATTCCATTTCTTAGCTAGTACTACATATGCCCGTGCATTATGCAGGATTAGCAGCATCAAAGGGAGGGGATATGGAAAATGCAGGTATGTGATTAGTACTACATATGCCCGTGCATTATGCAGGATTAGCAGCATCAAGGGGAGGGGGGTATGGGAAATGCAGGTATGTGATTAGTACTACATATGCCCGTGCATTATGCAGGATTAGCAGCATCAAAGGGAGGAGATATGGGAAATGCAGGTATGTGATTAGTACTACATATGCCCGTGCATTATGCAGGATTAGCAGCATCAAAGGGACGGGAAGGAGTGTTAATAGTATGTAGCTGCAGTAACTAAAACCACAACGTAAACAACTAAAGTATAAACTATATAGTATCATCAGTATACTAAATATACTCTACAATAATAAATAATTGCGATGATCCTATCGGAGTTTACATTTGAGCGACTAAAGTTTGCTTTGTTTAAACATAACATTTTAAACATAACAGTGTAGGTTAGTGCCATCGGTGTTTAGCGAATACTTCCAAAAAATTAACTCACATATTTATGACGTAATTTGGCATAATTTGGGTTGATTAGGGAGAACAAGACACCTGCCATGTCGACGAATTCTTAAGTACATGTATGTGATAAGATCATAAACTAGTGTTACAGTGAATTGCGTCTTAGCCCCCTCATATCGTTCCTTCGCAGGCGCTCGAGATTGAGTGTCCTGCTGTGGTCCGGAAGTATTCGCTAAACACCGATGGCACTAACCTACAATGTTATGTTTAAACAAAGCAAACTTTAGTCGCTCAAATGTAAACTCCGATAGGATCATCGCAATTAACTATATTGCTAAAATAACGTGAACACTCGAAAAGAATTGCGTCTTAGCCCCCTCATATCGTTCCTTCGCAGTCGCTCGAGATTGAGTGTCCTGCTGTGGTCCGAATTGTTTACTGCGATAACATTTGGCAGTTAAAAGCAGTCTGCAACCGTGAATTGTGCAGCTTGGAATAATTGAGGAATGCATTCATTTTAAATCGAGGACAATGGAGGGCATGGGGAACGTGTTTCTCCAGCGCTAATCCGATTTATTCAAAATAAGCGCACAATTACACACTGAGATGCACTTACATATTCATGCATGAAGCATAATGGGCACATTACCCTTCGGTATGTTAATAGACATGCGGATTGTGCCTTCCAAAATTAACAATCGAATGTAAATATCCTGAAAGACAAAGGATTGGATCCTAGGCGGGGAGTTTGAAGGCGGCTCAGAAGCAGAGCTCAATGCCATTCGAGAGGGAACTTGATGAGGTTGGACGCTCGACTCGTCGCTCTGCTGATCGCCCTTCAACCGCGAGACAACGCAGCCTGGCGAGCACAATTGCTGTGTCGACAGTTAGTCGACTTTGCGTCGGGAGAGTTCGTGGCGACATCTTCAGACGGGTTCCAGACATCGATATACCGTGAATCTCCAAGTAAGTGTCTATTTTCGCGGATAAACTCTTAAACGTTTTCGTCGTTGAATTAGCGGGATTTTTTCGTGTCTCGGTTAGACGCGAGTGTTGTTCTTGTTTTAGCCGTTAACAAAATCCAAAACTCAACGCTAATCGAGGCCGATTGCGTACTTTTGACTCGATAACACCGCTGCTGTTGCTACGCTCACATGGAGCAGAGACGCTCTCCACAGCCCCACGCACACGGACGGAGGCAAGAAGCCATTCAATTGCTCTGTGTGTGAGAAGTCCTTTTCATGGCCATCACATCTTAAGAGACACCAGAGAACACACGGGCGAGAAGCCATTCCTATGCCCTGTGTGTGGGAAGGCATTTGCACAGTCATCACATCTTCAGATTCATCAGAGAGCACACACGGGCGAGAAGCCATTCCTATGCCCTGTGTGTGGTAAGGCATTTGCACACTCGTCAACTCTTCAAGACCATCAGAGAACACACACGAAAGAGAAGCCATTCCTGTGCTCTGTGTGTGGAAAGGCATTTGCACGGTCATCAACCATGAACAGGCATCAGAAGGTCCACAATGATAGGAAACTGAAATCAAAAGCTGAAGTTCAAGGTGGTGCAATGAGTCCTGAAGAATTTTCCACCTTCGATCCCATGCAGTTGGATCCCGAGAGATGGCTGGATGTAATGGAGTGGCTCGAGGATCAAACCGAGAGCTCGGGGTGACTAAAAAAATATGATGTCATGTGGTTATACCTATTAATCCGTATCGAGTACTTTTGGGTGTAATTTTGACCGTTTTAGTTTTCCAGTTTTTTTTTGTTTAATTACGTGCACAGTGGTGGTTTGTAATGTTATCGGATTTCTTGCCGAAGTGGTGTGATGAGCACTGGCTGTGAGAGGGTTGAATTGTAGTCGTTTGGTGTTCCAGTGCTAACATTTATTTTAGCATCATATTTAAGGACACTGTTGTTGATAAGAATTCGTCTGGACATGGCACGTGCCTTGTTCTACTCGATCAACCAAAATTAGTACAATGTCGGTCATACAGGAGTGTGATTTCATTCATGAGTAGTATTCACAGAGCCCCGATGACACTAACCTACCTAAAGTTATGGTTAAACAAAGTAATCTTGAGTGACTTAATTCTCATTTCCAAAGACGTGTGGGGTCCTGCGAGAGCAGGTCCCGACTACAAACAGCTGGGCAGCAGAATCGGAAGTAGCTGCGTCGCCCTCAAAATGTGATGTTGCTGATGTTGTTGTCGCTGCTGTTTTTGCTGCTGTAGTTGCTACACATTATACAGCCCCAAAGAACCAACTCGTAAATGTTAGGGTATTTGACAGCCTTCGAACTTCTTACTTTCGTTCTCGATTAATTAAGACATTCTTGGCAAATGCTATCGCTTTCGCTCGTGATTTGCCTCCTAATTATTGGCCTCAGTTTTCGAGAACCAACAAAATAGATGAGATGTCCTCAAGTATTCCAAGCTGCACAATCCACGGTTTCAGACTGCGTTTAACAGGCAAATGTTATCAAAGTAAACAATTCGGACAACAGCAGGACACTCAATCTCGAGCATCTGCGAAGCAACAATATGAGGGCTAAGACCTACAAGTTTATTCGAGTGTTGACGTTATTTTAGCTATGTAGTTAAGTACATGTATATGATAAGAATTCGTCGACATGGCAGGTGTCTTGTTCTCCTTAATCAACCAAAATTATGACAAATTATGTCATAAATGAGTGTGAGCTAATTCTTCGGTAGTATTCGCTAAACACCGATGGCACTAACCTACACTAAGTTATGTTTAAACAAAGTAAACTTTAGTCGCTCAAATCTCAACTCAGATAGGATCATCGCAATTATTTCCATAGACGTGTGGGGTCCCACGAGAGCAGAGTCGGCGTGCAAACAGCCGGGCGGCAGTTGGAGCAGAAGCAGAAGTCGCTTCTTTGCCATCGAACGGTTTCGTAGCTGCTGTAGTTGCTTCTGTTACTGTTATATACGCAGCATGTTGGTGTCCCTTGATGGGATAACGCCTTCGATGAAAACTCTGATGCAACCTACCAGATCGATGCCATCGATCGACGCCTTTTGATATACTGTCACATTGTAAACTCTCACACTGTGAACTTTAACATTATGAATTCCAACAATATAAATTAAACATTAACATATACATTTGAAGAATATACAAAATACTGTAAATTAGTGTTATAGTAAACTCTAACAATATAAGCTATGAGCTATACATTATAAGGCTATACAATAGCATTATTAACTAGTGTTATAGATTAGAACAACCTATATTGAAGTGTGATATTCGAATCGCATTCAAATTATTCGAATAACTCCGTGGTCCTCTTCGAATCACACTACAGTCGTAAGTATGTAACATATATGTATGTAGTAAGTATGTGTGCATGTAACATGTCTGTTTGTAGTAAGTATTTGTGCATGTAACATGTCTGTATGTAACATGTATGTATGTAATACATACATGTAACATGTAAGTATGTAATACATACATGTTACATGCATACATATGTGAAACGGAACGTACAAGATCCGGATGGGATTAAAATAATTTGAATAACACTTTGCTGGATGAATGTTCCATCTCAATGGTATCAAATAGCAATATATATAATTGTAATTCGATTTTTATCCTGCATTTCGTACCCCTGATTCGCATATTCACTTACCATACGTACGACCACGGTGTGAGAGATTAGCATGATGTTATGTAAGAAATAAGCATGTAACCGTAGAAAAGGAGGAGAGCGGCCTCCTCGACGAGGGAGTGCAACCCAACGGGTGCAATCTAAAGGGCATGAGAGCATGATATATAATATTACATGTTTGAGTTTAACATGTGAGCGTTTACAATGTCAGAGTTGATCAAATGCGACGATCAAGGGCGTCAATCGGGTGCGATTGATCAAAGTCTTTAATCAAAGGCGTCATCCCATCACGGACCACCACCTCCCTGCGTATATAACTTCAAAAGAAGCAACAACAGCAGCAACAACAGCAGCAACAACACATTTCGAGGGCGACGCAGCTACTTCTGATTCAGCTGCTTCTGCTGCCCGGCTATTTGTAGCCGGGCACTGCTCTCGCGGGACCGCACACGTCTTTGGAAATGATTGCGATGATCACGTCTGAACTGAGAATTAAGTGACTAAATATTACTTTGTTTAATCATAACTGTATGTAGGTTAGTGTCATCATGGCTCGAAGAATACTACTCATGAATGAACTCACACTGTTTAATGACAGAAATTGTAATACTTTTGGCTGCCCGTGTAGGACAAGTCACCTTCCTTGTCTAGACGCATTCTAAACACAACACTGTACTTAAATATATTGCTAAAATAACGTCTACACCAAATTCAACATGCAGTTCCACCTCGGCCATGAGCAACCCACAGCACGCCCAGAGACAGGAGACCACGAGGGAAACGGCCTCAACTTGAAGAGAAAGTTTACAAACTCACGGATGCCATCACCCAGCTGCTACAACGCCTGTCGGATGAGACGCTGCGTCCCGCGGCACCAACCAGGCGAGTAAAGGAAGAGCTGAGCACGAATCGGAGGCCGCCATCCAAACATCAGCAGCAGTCGATCGCGTGATTCTAAAAGGACCACGTTGTTATTATACTCATTTTAATGCGATTCTATAACGCGCACCTCCCAGGTTGCATTTACGACTCGCGATATGCATCTACATATAACACTAGCAGACGCCGCCCGCTTCGCGGGCTGTGTGTATATGCTTGGTTGGTGGGGAGTTGAAAGTGGCTGGACACAATATACATGTTTTGGTGATTGTTCAATGTTTATTTTTGTGAGGTTATATGTATTTTTATGAGACGCTCAATGGACAATATTCAAGAATGCAAGTTATTGAAATACAAAATGCAGCTTATTCAAATATCTGGCGATACACGATATTCTTCGTGTACACTCCGTCTTCCTCCTCGGCGTCAGGTCCCTCAATAAGCGCATTGATGTTAGATCTTGCCGTGACTCGCGATCGTGCCACGTACAGTTGGCCGTGCGAGAAGCATGGCGTTGGTAGATATAACCCCAGGTTGTGAACAGTTTGCCCTTGCGCCTTGTTGATGGTCATCGCGAAGGCTGGGACAACGGGGAACTGTTTGCGCCGAAGTCGAAATGGGAAGTCCTTCGTGTCCAATTCGCGTCAGATATGGTTTATCTCAAGCAGCGAGTCCAAGACCAAGTGTGGGTACTCGGAAAGCCGCAGGAGGTCGTCAAAGTCCGACAGAGCCATCCCACCTGCCGTGAGGAACTCGTGGAGGCTGTGAACGGTCTTGAACTTTACCATTTCTTTTATTTTCTTTGATGCTGCTAATCCTGCATAATGCACGGGTATAAGTAGTACTAATCACATACCTGCATTTCCCATATCCCCTCCCATTGATGCTGCTAATCCTGCATAATGCACGGGCATAAGTAGTACTAATCACAAACCTGCATTTCCCATATCCCCTCCCTTTGATGCTGCTAATCCTGCATAATGCACGGGCATAAGTAGCAGTAATCACATACCTGCATTTCCCATAAATATGCTAAATTCCTCTTGATATTCAAATTATTTTGTCAAGGCGCCTTTTCCCCCCAATCACGTGTGCTGTTTCATTCAGACGCTGTCGCCTCGACAGACCTGGTTTTCACCTGAGGACGGCTGCTTGCGTTGTGGCCGAAACGTCGTGAGAATCATTTTATTTTGTTTTATTTTTATTATTTTATTACTTCCCTTCTACGTGACTTTACCGAAAGAACCAAGAAGCTTTACCATTTCTTCTTTGTTGGTCAGCTGGCGGTACTGGTACTCGTAATCGCGAGCCAATTGGTCGTATAATTTATCCCAGAGAGCCTTCGTATCTGCTGCCATGGAATACAGCAGAATCGTAGCGAAGAGTTGATGAAGCTGGTACGGCATCTGAAAGAGCGAGGCTTCTTTCTGACACGCAACCCATTCGCGATCGCTCTCAAGGTAGCCTGCTCGCATGGCTGCTTCCAGCGGTTTGTTTTGATTTATTTTATTCGTAACGCACCATCCATATGCGCTCCACCATCCACCATGGCCTTGCATCGCAAAGACACAGCTCCGGTGTGCGTCAGCGTGTGCGCCATCCACAGTGACATTGGTCAGCAATTGCACCGTTCTGATCGCACACAGGTTGGCCCCTGCATCTTCCGTCTGTATGTACACACACAGACAGATCCGCTATGGGGGCACCTATTTTTTTCTTATAAAAATGATTTTGTTGGTGTTTTTACGTTTACGTATTCCCATTGTGGGTGTTTTACGCATGCATCAGATTTTTGGGTTCCTCACATATGGTATCAGAGGTGTGGGTCACTCCATTTCTCAATCGAACAATAACGGGGATCGTTTGAGTTATGACAGCTTGCAGATAGAAACATTGCATGATCGTATACTAATAATGACAGAATTTGTACCCCAGTGGAGGGCATCCCCCACCCGGCGCTTCTTACCGGTACTGTGAGACTTACAAATCCAGACCTCTCCTCCTCCTGAACCGTTCACAATACCCTGTGGTAGTACCATAATCATCTCAATAAAGCGATCACTTTGCAATGTGCATTTTGATCCCGGGAGTTACCCGGGTGGTGTCACACTGTACTCATTGTTTTAGCATGTCGCAAATTCGGATATGGCTTGTGCAACGGCCAGAGAGTGACAGCGGCGGGGGCCGGGCTGCAACCTTTTTAGACAGTTTATTACATTTCAAAGTGCATGGGATTGGCGCTCCAAAACATCATAAATGTACAGTAACACCAACTGCATCCGTGGCAAACATGATACGCGGATACATGCTGCATATTATGCAACACATGCCCTTACCAGCAGCAGCATGCCGTCCATGGAGACGTGATCAACGTCAATACATAATAATGGTAATAAGCCGGATAAACCGAAGAGTACCCATTGTACGCATCAAACAGTCAGCTGGGTTGCCCCATGGGGGTATTGACCCATGGGCGAAACTGTAGGGGGCGCTACGCAACTGGCCGTGGTCCCGGCAGGTGAAGCTGAAGCTGCCAGCTCAGTCCGCTAAGACTTACTGTATAGCGAGTAGCGACCCCTGCCTACTCGTAAGGTAAAGTTGTTTGGGGACTCCACTAATCGCAGCACGCAGCAGCCATTTTTTTACGTAAATATACGTAATATTAGCGTAATTACCATTCGCACACTTGCATACACACCACACTCACACAGCGCAGGGTCTGCGCCCACAGTGCACTGCAGCACTGCGGGCAGACCTTGCCAAACCTATGCTATCGCTCTCTTCGGGGCGTGTTAATTATTTATTTTTATCGAATCAAAGTGAGCTGTGGCTTTTTGCCGGCTGTTTTATTTTCATCGAATCAGAGCGAGCTTCTTTGGGCGGGTCCGTAAATAAATTAACGTCCAGATACGCACGCAGACGACCAAACCAGCGTAGTTGTTTAAGATGAGCCGCCAGTTACCGGGCGTGGCTTTGCCCAAATAAGGATTTGCACTGGGACAGATATCGGCAGCGGCCGAGAAGAGATGACGTCACGCTCTAGAGCGCGGTGGTCGGGGGTGGGTGACATGACGTCACTAGCGAGGAACACCTCCCCCTGGCGTTTGACGCCCGTGAGGTCACGCTAAGCGGTGACGTCAGAGAGCGGGGTCAGAGTTCAAGTTTGTTGACAGAAGGGGAGCGGCAGTGTCGTGGTGAGCGCTGCGCTCCGCACCGACCAGCCGAGTTCCATTCCCGCTCGTGGCCAACACCGCCAGTGACGACTTTCTGAACCGGTCCTGAGCCTCCCCTACGTCGACTCAGCCTCAAACGAGTACCCGGTGCGGTGTGTCAACATCGCCACTGGGGAGACAAAGGCGGCCGGGCGTGGTGCTGGCCACCCACCCCCTCGTGTGCCGTCCCACCCTTAATAGGTGCTCGCTAACAGCACTTGCCCCTACAGTCCGTTAAGGCTATACGGGGGATCTTTGTGTGTTGGGAGTAAGTTTGAGTGGCGTGTAGTCGTGGGAGTTGAACGGGCGCCTGCTGCTACTGACAGTCGTTGACTCCGGTTGGACAGACGCTGATAGACACACACAGACAGACAAGACAGGCGGACAGACACAGACAAGAGGAACACAGAGACAGAGATACAGAGACGACATAGACACAGAGACAGGCAGAGAGAGACACACAGAGACACAGACTGACAGAGAGATGTTGAATCGAACACACTGAACTCGCTCCATTGAAAGAGTTTCCTCGATCTTTGCCCATTCCTGGAAGTCGTTCTAGTTTCTATTTATTTCATTGTGTGTGGTGTGTAGTGTAAGCAATGTGGGATATCGATGAACACGGACATGAACAACATCAGCAGACAAGACGTATTTCATACTCTTTGGTGCTTTCAATAAAGTCACGTAGGTAGAACAAATAAAATAATAATAAAGAAATCACTACGCTTCGATCGCAACACGAGCGGTCGTCCTCAGGCGAAAACATCCAGACATGAGGACTGCCTGTATGAAAACCAGCATGGAAGGGGCCCAGTGTGGGGCTGGCATTGCTAATGGCATAGTCCCGTGTGTGTGTGTGATGTGAGGTCTTCTGGCAGCAGTCATTCTCCGCTGTAGTCCTGGCATCTGCTGCTCAGCTTCATTCCCCAGCTGTGGTCCCAGTGGCACCGTCTCTCTGGGGAACCGTGTGGTGTGTGTAGCGAGTATCACTGGGTGGGTGGGTAGTGTGGTGATAGTGGTCACGGTTGGCACCGATGCACGACCACCACCACCACCCCTACTGGGCGGTGGACCTGCCACCACAAAGCAGCACGCGGCGGAGGAGTGAGGCGATCGCTCTCGCCACGCGAGCGAAGCCCCCTCGCTTCCTCTTCTTTTCGTGCATCCCCACCTGCACCTCTTCCATCTTCTCCTCCGTCTCACCCTCCTCCATCCCCTCTTCTTCATCCTCCACCACCATCTTCTCGACCTCTTCCTGTGCCACCTCCATCTTTTCCATCTTCTTCTCCTTCGCTAGCACCATCTCTTCCTCCATCTCCTCACCTTCCGGCACCATCATCTCCACCACCGTCTTCTCTTCCTCCTCTACCACTATTGTTTCCCCTTTGTTCGTCGTCTCCATGTCCTCCACCACGACCATCTGTGCATCCTTTGTTGTCTCCTTGTCCTCCATCTCCGTATTGTCTTTCTCTTCTCCCTCCGTGTTCTCCTCCATTGTCACCATCACAATCTCGTCCTCCTTTGCCTTCTCTTCCTCCGATTTCTCCTCCTCTGTCTCTACCTCATCCTCCATCATCTCGTTCACCTCTTCCTTCGTCTCCTTCTCCACAACCTCTGTCTTCACTTCAAAGGCCTGGACGAGTGAGGAGGAGGGCTGCGCTGGCTCAGATCTGTGAAGAGACAAACACGACAACGTTCCACCTTGCTGCTACGGCAGACATCGCCATCTCCCCATCGTCCGTGGGTTTAATGTGTGGCGGATTAATTCGAGCTGAATAGAAACAGCAATAACGACATGGCCAGTGAGTGTTCTTAGTATTGGTGCCGTCATTTTCATGGCGCCAGGCTATCCTTGAGATAGGTGCAGCTGTGTCTCACACAGGTTGCTGTAGTTTCACAGTAGTGGGTGGCGTTGCTGTGCAAATTTAGCTGAATAATTTTAAGTGAAATTTTTTTGCTCGGTAAAGTCACGTAGGTATAAAATCAAATAAATTAAATCACAACGTTTCGATTGCAACACAAGCAATCATCATCAGGTGGGAAACCACAGCAAGAAACATTCTTGCAATAACGACATGGCAATCGAAACGTCATGATTTAATTTAATTTATTTTATTTCATGCCTACGTGAATTTACCGATATAACCAAAGAGTATGGATCCCTGTAGTCACGAAAACTTCAAATCTAGATTTAAAATTTTCTATATGTATATTCTAATTGACCCCTTGCACATAATGTCCTAAGCATTTCAAATGGCATCGATAGAGACCCTGAACGTCCAATGTGACGGAATGGGTGTGTATCTGTGTGGTCAATGCAGCAGCAATAATAGCCAAGGCGGGAAGCAAGATCTGAACTGTAAGCGGTGAAGAATGAGTGCATGACCATTTGGCCGCTTCAACACATCCACGATTTCAAAAAAGTGTCCGTCAGTGATTTGTGGTCGAGAGAGCCACCTCCCTTGACGTCGAAGGCATCTCAGAGTGCATTGCATGCGATGAGCCTCTCGCATCTCTCATCTCATTGCGTTTTAAATTGGACACCCCTCTCAGTGGTAGCTGTCGCTGTGCATTACGAGGCGACTTGGCAGCTGGCCTGGAAACAGGCGATAGACAGCGAAAATCTCACGGTGGATGGAGGGTTACATGGTGAAGATATGCCAACTTTGCTATGTGGTCTAACCCAAAAACCAGTTATGAAAAATAAATCTGTCCACACTATAGCGGAATGTACACGTGGGGTTTGCAGTGTCTGTGAATTTTGAGAGCGCGACAGGGCTTGAGCACCTGTGCATCACAGCAACATTGACCTGGGTTTGATTTCCACGTTTGGCCACATTCTCCGTGTGGATTATGCAGCCCCTTGTTCTGGGAAAGTTCCGCAGCTTTCTCCCTGTTACTGAACCCACACAAGCAATGCAAATCGTTCAATTTGGATCGCAAACAGTAGCAACTTTCTTGCAAAATGCGAGGAAACTTGCAGGATCCTCCTGAAAAAAAGTCTTAAGACCGAGTAAGGCTGATGCTGCGTGAGAAGCATGGCAATAAATAACAAAAATAAACACACAGGGCGCACACGCAGAGTGGTTTACCGTGGCTCAGCGACTCCGGAGTTTGCTTTATCTTCTTGGAAGCCCTCTTCTCCAAAGCTCGGAGCAATTGGGCTCAACACAGGTTTGGTTGCGTTGGCGGCGGCGGTGGTGGCGGTAGCAGTGGTAGTGGTGCTGCTGCTGGTGGTAGCGGTCTGGAGCCATTGTCGCTCGATCTTGGCGAGGCGCTCCTCCTCCTCGAGGCGCTTTTGCTCCACAAGACGCTTCTCCTCCATCAAGTGCTCCTCCTCTTGACGCTTCACCTCAAGGAGGCGCTTCTCCTGCATGAGACGTTTCTCCTCGAGGAGCTTCACCTTGCGAAAGCGCCTCTCCTCAAGACGCTTCTTCTTCTTCTCGAGACGCTTCAGCTCTATGAGACGCTTCACCTCAAAGAGGCGATTCTCCTCCATGAGGTGCTTCTCTTCCTCGACCCGCTGCACCTCAATGAGGCGCTGCTCCTCGACAAGGCGCTTCTCTTCTTCCACCCGCTTCTCCTCCATGAGGCGCTTCTCTTCCTTGACCCGCTTCTCCTCCATGAGGCGCTTCTCTTCCTTGACCCGCTTCACATCGATGAGGCGCTTCTCTCCCTCCAGATGCTTCTCCTTGAGACGCTTCACCTCGCGAAGGCGCTTCTCCTCCATGAAGCGCGTTTCTTCGTGGAGGCGCTTTTCCATGACGCATTTCACGTCGTTGAGGATTTTGTTTCGAAGGCACTTCTGCTCCGTTTGGTGCTTCAACTTGGCGAGGCGCTTCACCTCATTGGGGCGCTTCTCTTCCATTGCGCATTTCTCCTTCGCAAGGCGCTTGTCCTCCTGGAGACGCTTCACTCCGCTGAAGTTCTTCACCTCCCCAATGCTCCTCTGTTCACGCGAAGATAAGCACATGACCATTCAGACATGCGCACTCAGGACAACATCCATTCTCGCAGGCACACAAACATGGACGGGCACGTAGACAAACAAAAATGCATACTGGCACATCTTTGTACGGATGAAAACATGCACGTTAACTCATGGCATGACGTGATGATGGAGGGATGGAGTGATGGTGTTGGGAGATGGTGTTGTGATATGGAGAGGTGAAATTGTGGAATGTTCTGGAGAGAAGGTGCCTTGTGATGGTATTGACGCTTTATGAGGCTCTATGATATTGTATTGATTCTCGATTTGAAGCTTTCGTGACTGCAAGGATGCATAAGAGTATATTGTATTGAGTTGGTGGTGATGTGGTGTGATGAGAAAGGTGATGTGAAGAGATGGTGTGGTGATGTGAGGTGTAGTGATGTATTGGTGCAATGGTGTGGGAGTGTGGAGAGAATGTGGTGTTTGACTCCCATAGACCCCATACACACCTTTGGGGAACGATTTTCATAGCTTTGGCCTGGGAAAGGGTCCACTTCATCCATAATGTCCCCCCACGTGGTCGACTGGCGCCATGACTCCCGGGCTACGGAAAACAAAATTAATTCAAAGGACGAGTAATGTATTAGAGAACGAAGCACGTGGAGATTCACGGAACTAATTCTGAGATTATTGTAATTACCTCTTAACACATAACATCACCTGCTGTTGAGAAATATTAATCACATGGCAGTAAAACGTTACAAGTAAATATTTTTGTAAGCATGTTGAGATCATCAATTTCATGAACTTGAGACCCCCGTTTAAACAAAGATGCTTGAAACGCAGCTCTAAATCCATGCTGTCTGCCACCCTTGACCGTTACCTCTTCCCATCACCACCAAGCCACGTCCACTAAAAATAATTAATCAGGGAGCTGCCTCCTCTGCATAAAAGCCACGTGATGCAGGTAACTGGGACTTACCATCATAGTCCTCCAAGATCTCAGCCCACTTGCGTTGTCTGTCCATTTTGTTGGGAAGGAATGGTTTCTGTTTGATGTTGGAGGGCCTGGGGAGGTTGTAAAAACGCTCAGATTTATCAGCCTTTTGAATCACTCATCCTCTCAATTATTACATATTTGACCACTCGCTGTACCAATCAAATCACTTTCGTGCCGTTTGTTTTACAAGTCCACTCACTCGCTTGTTTGCCCACTCACGCGTGCGTCAGATCACTCACTCATCCACCCACGCGAACATGTTTATTCCAACTGCCTATTGCATTAGACATAATCGCCAGACATAACCGTGATGTTTAACCTCTAATCCAGACAAGTATGTTGATGCACAGCCCATTTGTATTAATCGACTGTTTGATAAAGGCCCCCCCCCTATGTCTTGTAGGTCATTGGGGTCAAATGACCATACTTTAATTATTTGTTATAACCCTAGAATGACGTCGTAGGTCACTTGATGTCAGAGGTACCGCCCATGTGGCTGTGACATCACAGATAGGAGACGTCTATGGCAGCAGCTTGGGTCTGACCTAAAAGGCAGACTCCTCCCCCGTGTTGGATAACATTCAATACATGTAATGCAGGGCACAATTATGCAGGCAATCAGAACACAATCATTATGGACATGTTAATCATATTATATGAGATTTAAACAGGTTAGTTAGGAATGTTTTAAATGTTGACTTGCTTTGGGTCTAAACAATGACAGTAACAGCAACATATCAGAGCATGCCAAGTAACCTAACTAATAGTCCTAATTTGGTTTTAGAAAATCCAATTACCAACATATACAAAAATAATGAAGCTTTAGTTTGTAGTCAAAACGTGCAGTAAAAATAAACAACACACATCGTCAACAGGGACGCTCACCTCGTTGAGGATTCGCTCTGCAAAAGCTTCTTCTGCTGCTGCTCACTCGTGTGCATTCCTCTCGACTGCGGGTGGAGGCGTGGCTATGACGTAACAGAGGTGACGTCACTACAGCGAGGCTCCGCCCCCACGCGCTTGGCGGGCGCACCACGTGGTGCAGTGCGGGTGGTGTGCGTCACCGGAAACAGCAGAGTCCTCGGTTCGACATTAAACATTTGCCCCCTCGCTTTGTGCTGTCTTTGATGTCGCCGTTACTGCGGCGAGGACTGAAGCGATGCCTGGCCATCAGGCCTGGCATATACCTAGGCCTCAGGCTTCATATTTGTTCATAGTTATTTTTTGTTTAATTGGAATTATTAACTTGCATTTCATTAATTACATTTCAAGCGCATACACACCATCCCATTGGTTTATTTACTTTTAAATTAAGGTTTTTATTATAGTTATTGATCTGTAGTTATATTTAAGTGAGTGAGGTGGTTTTACTAAGTGTGGATTTGAGTTACATGTAAATTGTTATTGTGTAAAGGTAATTTGGGCTTTTTATAATTTAGTTGTTAAAGAGATTGTTTATTTGTGTGTGTCTGTTATCGATGTCTGTGTCAGGTTACATATCTATGTTTGTAGCTGTGTGTGTTTGTTAATTTATGATGGGTGGTGATGATGATGTTACTTGATAATGGATGGTGATGATGATGATGGGTGGTGATGAAGATGGGTGGTGGTAATGAAGTGTGGTGATTATGAAGGGTGGTAATGATGATGGGTGGGGATGATAATGTGTAGTGATTATGATGGGTGGTAGTGATGATGATGGGTGGTGGTAATGATTGTGGAGGTTATGATGATGGGTGGTGATAGTTATGGGTGGTGATGATGATGAGTTGTTGTGATTATGGATGATTGGTGGTGGTTATGATGAATGTTGGTTGTGATGGCTGGGTGGTGGTGGAGACGATGGTTGGTGATGGTGAGTTGATAGTGATAATGATGATAATGGGTGTTGATACTGATGATTTGTGTTGATGATTATGGGTGGTGATGAGTAAATGAGCAACCACCAGACACATAACAGCAACAGAAGTAACTATAGCAGCACCAATAACAGCAGCGACAACAGCAGCAGCAACAACACATTTTGAGGGCGACGCAACTACTTCTGATTCTGCCGTTTCTGCTGCTCGACTATTTGTAGCCAGGCCCTGCTCTCGCGGGACCACCCACACGTCTTCGGAAATTATTGCGATGATCATGTCTGAGCTGAAAATTAAGTGACTAAACGTTACTTTGTTTAACCATAACCGTGGGTAGGTTAGTATCTGGGGGCTCAGCGAATACTACTCATGAAATAACTCGTACTCCTTTATGACCGACTTTGTACTAATTTTGGTTGATCGAGACGAACACTGGATTAAACATGCACCTCTTAACCCCTGCCTCGCATTCACGACTAATAATTTGCATTTACACATAACATACAGTCAAGCACAGTAAAATGCTAATACGACTATATTGTTATTCTAGGAGTTTGAATTCGATTCTAACCCTGCACCCCCCACAGTTCGCATATCCAACCCCCGGGTCGATTGAACGTCAGCTTTCTTTTATATGAGCAGATTGAGATTTTAATACTTCTAATGAGATTCGAATACCGTATCCATGAATCGCCTACATATGAAAATGTGTCGTTAAACCCGCCACCACCCACACACCCAATTAGTAAGGTTTGTCACGTAAACAGGACATGCTAATTCGTTACTAGTCCAGCACAATGGTGTGTTGGAGAGCCAAGCCACAACATTTACAATCTGAGTACGACTTTTCGCCAGTAATTACAACTAGTTTCATTAGGCTACGACCAGTTTTTGTGGAGACGTCCTCCTGTTTCGTTCCGTAAATAGAGAGGTAGATGTGATGACAAAACGTGTGTGCTCTTCTTGCGCGAAGTGGGGGAGGGCGGGGTGTTAATGGATACATATATATATATGGCTATGGGTACCCATTGCCGTTTGGGTAATGTATATGGTAATCAACGTACAATAGGCATGCGAATTAAGTGAACCCATTGTCCTTGTGCTTCCTGTCGATTGTGTGTACTAAAATAGCCGTGCCAACGGTAATCCTAATTGAAGAATAGTGACCGGAATAGACATGCTTTAGTAACGAATTGTCATGTTCTGTTTAAGTGACGTGATTCTATAACGACCGTAGTGTTATTGTAATGATTTTAATCCGATCCTTGCACGTACACTATACATACATATGAGCAAAGTGCTATTCTAATAAGACCACACTGTGATTCTACTGCTTATAATGAGATTCTAATACCTTACCTATCCATTGTAACGCTGTAAAAGAATATTACCTATTGGGTTTCACTCCCTCGTCGAGAAGGCCGCTCTCTTCCTTTTGTAAAGTTACATGCTAATTTCTCAAGTGAACATCACTAGTCCCGGCCACTTTTTTATGACCCGAGGTCTACACCCATTTCAAACGTTGTAAAACAGTCTGCCTCAGCAGCAGACAATGCTTTCCAACATGACGGACGCTTGTGTTGTGCCCAAAACGTCGTGATTTATTTTATGCCTATGTGACTTTTAATTAAATAACCAAAGAGTTTATAATATTATAAACTATGAACTACAACCTATCCATTATAACTCCGTAAAATACTATTAATTGTTACATTGTATAATCACGTAAATGGAGGTATGGGATTACAATCGAGGACAATGGATGGCATGGGGAACTTGTTTTTCCAGCGCTCATCCCATTTATTAAAAATAGGCGAACAATTACACACTGAGATGCACTTACATATTCATGCATGAAGCACAATGGGCACATTACCCTTCGGTATGTTAATATACATGCGGATTGTACCTTCCAAAATTAACAATCGAATGCAAATATCCTGAAAGACAAAGGAATGGATCCTAGGGGGGGAGTTATAAGGCGGCTCAGAAGCAGAGCTTAATGCCATTTCGAGAGAGAACTTGATGAGGTTGGACGCTCGACTCGTCGCTCTGCTGATCGCCCTTCAACCGCGAGACAACGCATCCTGGCGAGCACAATTGCTGTGTCGACAGTTAGGCGACTTTGCGTCGGGAGAGTTCGTGGCGACATCTTCAGACGGGTTCTAGACATCGATATACCGTGAATCTCCAAGTAAGTGTCTATTTTCGCGGATAAACTCTTAAACGTGTTCGTCGTCAAATTAGCGGTATTTTTTTGCGTCTCGGTTAGACGCGAGTGTCGTTCTTGTTTTAGCAGTTAACAAAATCCAAAACTCTAAAACGCTAAACATCATTGCGGCCGATAGCGTACATTTGACTCGATAACACCGCTGCTGTTACTACGCTCACATGGAGCAGAGACGCTCTCCACACGGAGGCAAGAAGCCATTCAATTGCTCTGTGTGTGGGAAGTCCTTTTCACGGCCATCACATCTTAAGAGACACCAAAGAACACACACGGGCGAGAAGCCATTCCTGTGCTCTGTGTGTGGGAAGGCATTTGCACAATTGTCAACTCTTCAAACTCATCAGAGAACACACACGGGCGAGAAGTCATTCCAGTGCTCTGTGTGTGGGGAGGCATTTGCACACGCGTCAACTCTTCAAGACCATCAGAGAACACACACGGGCGAGAAGCCATTCCTGTGCCCTGTGTGTGGGAAGGCATTTGCACACTCGTCAACTCTTCAACACCATCAGAAAACACACACGGGCGAGAAGCCATTCCTGTGCCCTGTGTGTGGGAAGGCATTTGCACACTCGGTAACTCTTCAAGAACATCAGAGAACACACACGGGCGAGAAGCCATTCCTATGCCCTGTGTGTGGGAAGGCATTTGCACAATCGTCAACTCTTCAATACCATCAAAGAACACACACGGGCGAGAAGCCATTCCTGTGCTCTGTGTGTGGGAAGACATTTGCACGCTCAACAACTCTTCAAAATCATAAGAAAACACACACGGGCGAGAAGCCATTCTTGTGCCCTGTGTGTGGGAAGGCATTTTCACAGTCGTCAACTCTTAAAAGGCATCAGAAGGTCCACAACGATAGGAAACTGAAATCAAAAGCTGAAATTCAAGGTGCTGCAATGAGCCTTGAAGAAGTTTCCACCTTCGATCCCATGCAGTTTGATCCCGAGAGATGGCTGGATGTAATGGAGTGGCTCGAGAGTCAACCAGAGAGCTCGGGGTGACTGAAAAAATATTATGTCATGTGGCTATACCTTTTAATCCGTATCGAGTACTTTTGTGTGTAATTTTTACCATTTTAGTTTAATTACGTGCATAGTGGTGGTTTGTAATGTTATCGGATTACTTGCCGAAGGGGTGTGATGAGCACTGGTTGTGAGAGGGTTCAATTGTAGTCGTTAAGTGTTCCTGTTGAGCTAAAGTTGGAATGCGTCTGTAGGTACATCTTTACTCAACATTTTAAACAGTTTTTTTCAAGTATATAGCTTTTTTTGATTGGTATTAATCGACTTTAGATAGCTGATTTCAGGATGTACATTGATGACGCGTTCGTTGAATATATGGCCTTGACTTCAAGATAGACGCACAGTGAACAAATGTGGTGAACTAATAAGGAAATCATGGGGAATGATACTTTAACGCTTTGGTATTCCTGGAACAGAAATGGTTTGCATGGTACTGGAAATGTGTGAACATAGGACATAATAAATATTCCCTTCGAGTTTTGACGTAAAAATGATTGCAGATGAATAAAAACGTATTTTTAACCAATGTTTGTCCGGTCTTTATTTTATAATGTTCCTAGCAAAAACATGTTAAGAGAATTTCAGGTGTAGGATCTCCGTCACACAAGTGTCCCCTTAACCGGCAGCATCTTGTCTGTCTACACGATTAACACGTGTTCCTTGAGGTGAAAGGTCCCCGTAGTTAATCGTTCATCAACGTACCAGTCCCTAATCCCGAAGTATGTCGGGGATAAACTGTACTCATAACATGTACACTGTAATACTATGAACGATAACACTAAACATTAAACGATTATAAACTAGTGTTTTAATTTACAACCATATAAACGGAGGTAAGGTATTATAATACTATTAGAAGCATTCGAATCACAGTGTGGTCGTATACGAATCGCTAATATGTATGTATAGTGTACGTGTAAGGATCTGATAAAATGTATTACAATTACAACATGGTCATATTACAATCACGATTTTCACTGCTAGATGTAATCGAATAACAAAAGACGGAATATATTTATATAAATACACGCTAAACTCATTATAAACTCATCAGATTATTAATGGTGACAATTATTAAAACAATCACAAATTGTGACAGAGAAATTCCCACATGCAAAACACCACTCTCACGTGACGAATTCTTAAACAAACTGCAACACTCAAGTGACAAAATTCAACAAAAAAAGGCCGCAATAAAAAGAAAAACATCAATGGACAAATCCAAAAAACAGTCAATACATAGACGTTAGTAGCTGTTAGAAAAGACAACACCTAGCACCTTCAACGATACACATTATACAGCGAACTCGTAAATGGGGCGGTATATGACAGCCTTCGCTGCTGTCGACGGGGCCAAGCAGTGAGTGTTTAACTCCATTGTTTCAGAATCCGTGTCATCACCCGGCCAAAGCGCCTTACCCAAACTGCATCTCCCGAACAAGGCAGCCTTCCCTATGCTGTGTATTTTAGCAGCATATTTACGGACGCACTTGAAGATAACAATTTCGTCTAGAAAAGGCAGGCGACTTGTTCTACCAACACGATTTCAAATTTCTACCGAAAGAAGTATGAGTTCATTAATGAGTAGTATTCACTAAGCCCCGATGACACTAACCTACACACAGTTATGATTAAACAAAGTAAACATTAGTCGCTCATCCCAGCTCAGACATGATCATAGCAATTATTTCCAAATCCGCGTCGGGTCCCACGAGAACAGGGCACTTCAACAAAATTGTAAACTCACATTGCATACTCTAACATTATAAACTCTAACAATATAACCGTTAAACTATGAGCTATACATTGTAACGCTTTAAAATAACACTACAAACTAGTGTTATAGTAAACTATAATGTTGTGAACTCTAACCATATAAGCTATGAGCGATACATTATAACGCTATAAAATAACAATAAACTGGTGTTAAAGATTAGAACACCGAACATTGAAGTGTGATATTCGAATTCACACCGTGGTCCTCTAGTAATCACACTTTGCTCGTCCGTATGTAACATGCCTGTATGTAATATGTACTGTATGCATGTGATATGTCTGTATGTAGTATGTCTGCATGTAACATGTATGTATGTAATATGCACGTGCGAACCAAGGGTGGAATATGTGAAACGGAAAGTGCAGGATCAGGATGGGATTACAAATATTTGAATAACACTTTGGTGGTATAAGGATCAAGCTGTCCACTATTGGATGAATATTCCATCTCAATGGCATCAAATAGCAATATTCAGTATGAATATGTAAAATAATCGCACAAACCCAATATTAGCCCGTGAAATAATGAATCGTTACAATTGTAATGACTCCGGACTCAGACTGCAGAGGGTTCTTTTATTTAGCCTTTAACGCGGTTTCAGACCCCAGTCGTCACGATATAGCAACGACGACGACGAAACAGCAACCAGCCAACACAGCCCCAAACCTCGTTCCTCCCCCTCTCTCATTCTCGGCGTGAACCTCCGCCCACACATGGTCCCGCCTTCCCTTCTCGAACTCTCTTTATCTTGTTGTCACCAATTGTCCCTTAGTTGACGCACTGTTTTTACATCACCCATAAGAAAACACACACGGGCGAGAAGCCATTCTTGTGCCCTGTGTGTGGGAAGGCATTTTCACAGTCGTCAACTCTTAAAAGGCATCAGAAGGTCCACAACGATAGGAAACTGAAATCAAAAGCTGAAATTCAAGGTGCTGCAATGAGCCTTGAAGAAGTTTCCACCTTCGATCCCATGCAGTTTGATCCCGAGAGATGGCTGGATGTAATGGAGTGGCTCGAGAGTCAACCAGAGAGCTCGGGGTGACTGAAAAAATATTATGTCATGTGGCTATACCTTTTAATCCGTATCGAGTACTTTTGTGTGTAATTTTTACCATTTTAGTTTAATTACGTGCATAGTGGTGGTTTGTAATGTTATCGGATTACTTGCCGAAGGGGTGTGATGAGCACTGGTTGTGAGAGGGTTCAATTGTAGTCGTTAAGTGTTCCTGTTGAGCTAAAGTTGGAATGCGTCTGTAGGTACATCTTTACTCAACATTTTAAACAGTTTTTTTCAAGTATATAGCTTTTTTTGATTGGTATTAATCGACTTTAGATAGCTGATTTCAGGATGTACATTGATGACGCGTTCGTTGAATATATGGCCTTGACTTCAAGATAGACGCACAGTGAACAAATGTGGTGAACTAATAAGGAAATCATGGGGAATGATACTTTAACGCTTTGGTATTCCTGGAACAGAAATGGTTTGCATGGTACTGGAAATGTGTGAACATAGGACATAATAAATATTCCCTTCGAGTTTTGACGTAAAAATGATTGCAGATGAATAAAAACGTATTTTTAACCAATGTTTGTCCGGTCTTTATTTTATAATGTTCCTAGCAAAAACATGTTAAGAGAATTTCAGGTGTAGGATCTCCGTCACACAAGTGTCCCCTTAACCGGCAGCATCTTGTCTGTCTACACGATTAACACGTGTTCCTTGAGGTGAAAGGTCCCCGTAGTTAATCGTTCATCAACGTACCAGTCCCTAATCCCGAAGTATGTCGGGGATAAACTGTACTCATAACATGTACACTGTAATACTATGAACGATAACACTAAACATTAAACGATTATAAACTAGTGTTTTAATTTACAACCATATAAACGGAGGTAAGGTATTATAATACTATTAGAAGCATTCGAATCACAGTGTGGTCGTATACGAATCGCTAATATGTATGTATAGTGTACGTGTAAGGATCTGATAAAATGTATTACAATTACAACATGGTCATATTACAATCACGATTTTCACTGCTAGATGTAATCGAATAACAAAAGACGGAATATATTTATATAAATACACGCTAAACTCATTATAAACTCATCAGATTATTAATGGTGACAATTATTAAAACAATCACAAATTGTGACAGAGAAATTCCCACATGCAAAACACCACTCTCACGTGACGAATTCTTAAACAAACTGCAACACTCAAGTGACAAAATTCAACAAAAAAAGGCCGCAATAAAAAGAAAAACATCAATGGACAAATCCAAAAAACAGTCAATACATAGACGTTAGTAGCTGTTAGAAGAAGACAACACCTAGCACCTTCAACGATACACATTATACAGCGAACTCGTAAATGGGGCGGTATATGACAGCCTTCGCTGCTGTCGACGGGGCCAAGCAGTGAGTGTTTAACTCCATTGTTTCAGAATCCGTGTCATCACCCGGCCACAGCGCCTTACCCAAACTGCATCTCCCGAACAAGGCAGCCTTCCCTATGCTGTGTATTTTAGCAGCATATTTACGGACGCACTTGAAGATAACAATTTCGTCTAGAAAAGGCAGGCGACTTGTTCTACCAACACGATTTCAAATTTCTACCGAAAGAAGTATGAGTTCATTAATGAGTAGTATTCACTAAGCCCCGATGACACTAACCTACACACAGTTATGATTAAACAAAGTAAACATTAGTCGCTCATCCCAGCTCAGACATGATCATAGCAATTATTTCCAAATCCGCGTCGGGTCCCACGAGAACAGGGCACTTCAACAAAATTGTAAACTCACATTGCATACTCTAACATTATAAACTCTAACAATATAACCGTTAAACTATGAGCTATACATTGTAACGCTTTAAAATAACACTACAAACTAGTGTTATAGTAAACTATAATGTTGTGAACTCTAACCATATAAGCTATGAGCGATACATTATAACGCTATAAAATAACAATAAACTGGTGTTAAAGATTAGAACACCGAACATTGAAGTGTGATATTCGAATTCACACCGTGGTCCTCTAGTAATCACACTTTGCTCGTCCGTATGTAACATGCCTGTATGTAATATGTACTGTATGCATGTGATATGTCTGTATGTAGTATGTCTGCATGTAACATGTATGTATGTAATATGCACGTGCGAACCAAGGGTGGAATATGTGAAACGGAAAGTGCAGGATCAGGATGGGATTACAAATATTTGAATAACACTTTGGTGGTATAAGGATCAAGCTGTCCACTATTGGATGAATATTCCATCTCAATGGCATCAAATAGCAATATTCAGTATGAATATGTAAAATAATCGCACAAACCCAATATTAGCCCGTGAAATAATGAATCGTTACAATTGTAATGACTCCGGACTCAGACTGCAGAGGGTTCTTTTATTTAGCCTTTAACGCGGTTTCAGACCCCAGTCGTCACGATATAGCAACGACGACGACGAAACAGCAACCAGCCAACACAGCCCCAAACCTCGTTCCTCCCCCTCTCTCATTCTCGGCGTGAACCTCCGCCCACACATGGTCCCGCCTTCCCTTCTCGAACTCTCTTTATCTTGTTGTCACCAATTGTCCCTTAGTTGACGCACTGTTTTTACATCACCCACCTCTATGACCTCTACGTGACCCCGCCATGGGCGGAGCAACTTGGGGGATTTTCCCGGTGGCACCTGTAGGCAATACAACCATGCCCTGTCCCCGACCGCCCATGGAAGCACGTGTTCCCGCCGCCCCGAGTTCTTTTCATTAGCGGCTTGCGCTTTGGTGGGGAAAGGTCCTCGTTATGATTCGTTTCGCAACGTTCAGGTCCAGAATACCGAAGTATACCGGGAATAACCTGTACTTAAAAACATGTAAATTGATAACACTATAAACAATAACACTAAACATTAAACGACAAAAAATAAAAATCAACTGGTTTTATAATTTATAGCACCATAAACGGAGGTACGGTATTTAAATATCATTAGAAGTATTACAATCGCACTCTATACATATGTATGTAAATTATCTGATCAATCGAACCGGGGGTCGGATATGTGAACTGTGGGGGGTACAGGGCAAAAATCGCATTCAAATTTTAGAATAACAATATGGTCGTATTAGCATTTTACTGTGCTTGAATGTATATTACGTGCAAATGCAAATCGTTAGTCGTAAATGCGAGGGAGGAGTTAAGAGGTGCACGTTTAATCCATAGTTAACATTTATTTTAGCATCATTTTTAAGGACACCTGCTGAAAAGAATTCCTCTGGACATGGCACGTGCCTTGTTCTACTCGATCAACCAAAATAAGTACAATGTCGGTCAGACAGGAGTGTGATTTCATTCATGAGCAGTATTCACACAGCCCCGATGACACTAACCTACCTAAAGTTATGGTTAAACAAAGTAATCTTGAGTGATCATCGCAATAATTTTCAAAGACGTGTGGGGTCCTGCGAGAGCAGGTCCCGACTACAATCAGCTGGGCAGCAGAATCGGAAGTAGCTGCGTCGCCCTCGAAATGTGATGTTGCTGCTGTTGTTGTCGCTGCTGTTGTTGCTGCTGTAGTTGCTTCTGTTGCTGTGATATACGCAGGGAGGTGGTGTTCCGTGATGGGATGACGCCTTTGATTAAAGCCTCTGACCAAACTCACCCGATTGACGCCCTTGATCGTCGCATTTGATCAACTCTGATATTGTATACTCTCACATGTTAAGCTCTATCATAGTGAAACATAATATTATAACCTATGAACTACAACCTATCCATTGTAACGCTGTAAAAGAATATTACCTATTGGGTTTCACTCCCTCGTCGAGAAGGCCGCTCTCTTCCTTTTCTAAAGTTACATGCTAATTTCTCTGCATTCACTATAAATCGAGGACAAAGTTTTTCCATTTATTCAAAATAAGCGCACAATTACACACTGAGATGCACTTACATATTTGTAATGCGGGCGAAAGCGACCTTCCGGATGTGACGTCACGAGGAGGCGGAGCCAGGTGACGTGGGTGAAAGGTTGGGGTCCTTAAGCGGGTAAACCGGAAAGAGAAGGCAGTCGGGGTGTGAATGGAAAGTTGTGGGGCCACGCGGGCGTACGAGTCGAGGGGGCACCGTCGAAGCGGGAGCCAACCCCGGGAACAGTAGGGAGCTACTGGGAGGTGTAAAGCTGCAGATAGAGATAGGCAGTAAGGCTGTGTGTGAGGGGCAGCGGGGTGGCTGCCAAGAGTCGCAGGAGCGACGAGGAGGCGAGACAGCACGAGGCTGTCAGAGCTGCAGCAGGAACAGCAAGGGAGCTGTGTGAGATTACAGCAGCGGAGCTGCTGTGGGGCTGCAAGAGCGACAAGAACAGCAGCGGGGCTGCTGATGGTGACTGGAGTGACATCGGAACCAGCACTGAGAGAATAAGAGAGACAGCCGTGTGGGAACGCAGTACGGACCGAATAAAGGACACTGAGCCAGAGATCGTGGTCAAGTCTTTTATTACACTGGGGTCAGAAGTGAAACGGCATGTCTAAGCAAGTAAGGAAGAAAATTCCCCCGGCGCCAGCATCGGCTTCTTCGTCCGACGACGACGAATTCCCTCCGACCACGGATTCTGCTGGGGTGGTGAAGGAGAGCCGAGCTGAGGCGAGCACGGGGACGGGCGTGGAAGATGTCGGCGCGATGGCGGGTCCGTCAACAACATCGGACGTTGAGCAAAGATGGCAACAGGTGGCAGAACAACTGGAGACACTCAAGGACGTCCTGGCGCATCTATGTCACCTCGTTACGCCAAGGACGACGACGGAACGAGAAGGTGCTCCACGGGCCGCCACGTTGCCTGCCCTGCCGCCGCCATTGGCCACGCGGCAAGAAGACGCCATCTTGCGCGCTCCGCGGCGCCAAACCGCCATCTTGGCCACGCCGCGGGCCGACGCCATTTTGAATTTGCCTCCAGAACAACCATCATTGGAAGACGGCGTAAAGAAGAGTCGGAGTCGCCACCTTACTACAGTTAAGGAATTCTCTATCGGGGGCGATTGGAGCGCTTTCGCCTGCCGATTTTTGGCGGCGGTTCGTTCAGCAAGATGGACCGATGCGGAGGCTTTGGAAGTGTTGCCGACTCTACTGGACGACGAATCTGTTCGATTTTTCCGTTCCATAACGGCCGATAAGAAGAAGACTTTATGTGGAGTTTTTGAGGAAATGGCCGACGCCTATGAGCCACCTGACGACGCGCATCGGCGATTCGCTCAACGACAACGAGCACCCGAAGAATCGCCCGTGGCGTTCAGGGGTGCGGTGTTGGAGCTGGCCATGGCAGCATATCCTGACACGCCACAGGATCTGCTCGAGCCTCTCATATTGGGAAAAATGCTGGAGCTGTCTCGGGATCTGGGGATCCCCATGCCTGTGTGTGGGCATGAGAAGCTCACGTCCCGGGCGGCAGCAAAGTGTCTGGATGCGCAGTTTAATCTCCGTCGCTGGAAGCAAGTGGCGGCATGGACGGGTGGGCCCGTCAAGGAAGGAGGCGCGATGGGGTGGGACCCCACAAGGGCGATCTATGTGCCGGATGAGCGGGGTCCTCGGGAGCTGACGGCCACCTCCTCTCCATGGTCGGGACGCGGAAGGCCGGGGCCGCGCGCTACGCCATCGGGACGGGGCCGCCGGGATGCAAGACCTGCGCTTCGGCGCAACGAGGCCGATTGCTTCCGCTGCGGCCGTAGGGGCCATTACGCCAAGGATTGCTGGGCCCGCTTCCCGGGTCCGCCGCAGCAGGAGCCCACAACACCGGACAAGCCGACCAAGGAACCTCCGAAACAGGCATGTCGGCACGCACCAGACACTCGGCAAGGCTTTACACCTCACCCACCACCTTTGTTGCGCGATCCTATTGTTGTTGTTAAAGAAAGGCCATCGACGGGGCCTTGTCATTCAGTTACGCAGTGGCGCAAATTGGCACGGAGAGTTGTCGCGGCCGCTACGGGTTCGTCCACTGTACCGGGGTCTATACAAGGTGTGGACGTGCACATTTTGGTCGACTCGGGAGCGTCTGCGACTATTATATCGGATGTCATTTTCCATCTGTTGGGCATTCCGCCGGGGGCTGTGCGTCCGGTTTATGGGTCTTGCGTCGCTGCGAACGGGGGTAGTATGGGTATCGTGGGCCAGGTGGATGCTAAGATATCTATAGGGGATGTGTCGGCTTCGGGCGTTGTGTTAATATCGAGATCTTTGGCGGTTCCTTGCTTACTAGGCACGGATTTTTTGGCTAAGATGCCCATTTTGATTAAAATCAATGAGAATTGTATTGAATTGCCGGGGGGCCGTCGAATCTCGTTTCTGCCGTCGCCCTGGGGGCGACCTGCTTCGGCCGTACAGGTGCAGGCGCTGTCCGTCGCATCTGTGGACATCCCACCTGGTTCACAGATGCTTATACCCTTGCGGTATCGGAAGCCCCTGCCCAATCGGCTAGGAGCAGTAGGGGTCTTGTTGTCGCCATCCGCCACCATAACAACAGGATTGGCGTTAGTTGGGGCACAGACCATCGTCCGGCCGGATCAATTACCGGTTTTACAGGTGCTTAATGCGGGGGTGGAAAACATCCGTGTTCCGGCCGGTACGGTTGTGGCACATGCCACTACGGCGTTTGCGACGCACGATTGTCCGCATCGCCGGGGAGTGGTCGCTGGTGTTTCCGAGCCAAGGGGTTCGGATAATCGTTGGATCGCTACCTTATGTGACGAAAATTCTTCCCTGTCTGTGGGGCAACGTGATGCTCTGCGTAAATTGTTGCTGACGTATTCGGATGTGTTCAGCTCCGACGATTTGGATTTGGGACGCACATCGTTGCTTTCCCATCACATTGAGACGGGCGACGCTGCCCCTATTCGGTTAAATTCGCATCGGATGAGTCCGGCGGAGCGAGAACACGTTCGGGGGCCGGTGGAAGACATGTTGGCTGCGGACATTATATCGCCATCTAACAGCCCATGGGGCGCTCCTGTGGTCTTGGTTAAGAAAAAGGATGGCAACTTGCGATTTTGTGTTGATTTCCGGAAATTGAATAAGATATCGGTGGCAGATGCGTACCCCCTGCCGCGTATGGACGACTCCCTTGACGCATTGTCGGGGGCTAAGTTCTTTTCCACACTGGACCTCTCTTCGGGATTTTGGCAGCTTCCCCTTGACGAGTCCTCACGGGAGAAAACCGCATTCCGTACGCCGCAGGGGTTATTTCAATTCAACTGCCTCCCGATGGGATTGAATGCGGCCCCTGCTACGTTTCAAAGGTTGATGGAGCTCGTTTTGACGGGGTTGCAGTGGGAGACGTGTCTTATATATTTGGACGATATTATTGTGTTCAGCCGCACATTCGAGGAACATTTAACGCGGCTGGAGACAGTGTTCACGAGGATGCGCTCTGCCAATTTGAAATTCAAACCAAAGAAATGCCACCTACTGCAACGGTCCGTCCGTTATTTGGGGCACATTGTGAGTGCAGAGGGGGTGTCCACGGATCCGGAAAAGACGGCGTGCGTCCGGGATTGGCCGACTCCGGCCTCCGTGGGGGATGTTCGGCGGTTTTTGGGATTTGCCTCGTATTACCGAAGATTTGTGCCGGGGTTTGCGACGATTGCGAGGCCCTTGCATCTCCTTACGGGTAAAGGACGGAAATTTGTTTGGGGAGAGCCGGAAGAGGCGGCCTTTCGGAGTCTGCGTGATCTATTGGCTACGGCCCCGACATTGGATTATCCCGATTTTGATCGTCCTTTCATTCTTGATACGGACGCGAGTGACACAGGTATTGGGGCGGTATTATCACAGTCTAAAGGGGGCGTAGAGCGCGTCGTGGCGTATGGTAGCCGAGTCTTGTCGCCTGCGGAAACACGCTACTGTGTCACTCGTAGAGAACTTTTGGCGGTTGTTTTTTTCCTACGCCAATTTCGACCGTACCTTTACGGTCGTCCGTTTATTGTGCGTACGGATCATGCGGCCTTGCAATATGCACTCAAAATGGACCAGCCATCGGGACAGTGGGCACGTTGGTTGGACACGCTGCAGGAATTTTCCTTCCAAATTCAACATCGGAAGGGAGTGCGCCATGCGAACGCTGACGCACTTTCCAGATTACCAGGGCGCGCCCCTTGTAAATGTGCGTCGGGGACGCATAGGTGTTCGCCGATTCTGAACCCCCCTCAGCCGCTTACGTTGGCCGTCGGGAAGTCGGATACTCCGATGGAACCGGGACCGACTGATGGGGTTTTGAATCTGCCGCGGTCTGTCTGGATTCGGGAACAGATGATGGACGAATCGTTGTTGTCCATGCGGAAGCGGTCTATGAGGGACAATGGGAGTCCGAGTTCGGCTGTGGGGCCGCGAACCGCTCTCCGAGATGGTCTGCTTATGTGGCAAGAAAGGTTCCAGGAAAGCTGGCATGTGGTGGTACCAACGTCCTTGCGATTTGAGTTGATTAGAACTCTCCATTGTGACACACTATTGCATTTAGGGGTGCAGAAGACTTTGTTGACGTTACAACGTCATTATTTTTGGCACGGCATGGCGACAGATGTCGTAGGGCACGTGCGCGCGTGCCCTGAATGCGCCCGGCGTAAGCCGCCTAAACATCCTTACGTGCCGCCTCTCCAGTCGATTCAGGTGTCTCGAGTCAATGAATTGGTGGCACTGGACATATTGGGACCCTTCCCACCATCGGCGAGGGGAAATAAATATTTGCTGGTAGGGGTTGAGTATCTCTCCCGTTGGCCGATGGCCTGGCCGTTGCCCAATCAGTCGGCCGCGGCCATCACCGACGCCTTTTTGTTTGGGTACATTATGGACAAGGGGGCGCCTGAGAGACTCCTCACGGACCAGGGCCGAAATTTATCTTCTAAATTATTGGCTGAAGTGTGCGCAGGCCTTGGGACTATGAAAATACGGACATCTCCATACCATCCGCAGACGGATGGTATGGTTGAGCGGCTGAACAGGACATTGTCTGCCATGCTTTGCCATACTGTGAGTGAACAGCAATCAGATTGGGATCTGCACATCCCCGGAGTGCTTTCGGCGTACAGGATGACGCCCCATGCAGCTACAGGGTATTCGCCGTTTTACCTTATGTATGGTCGGGAAAACGTGCCTCCGGTGGATGTGCAATTGGGTACTGGGGTGAAGGGACCTCGTAAACCACTCCCTGAATACATTCAGGACACGGTTCGCCGGGTTACGGAGGCGCGGGAAAACGCCCGCGTGGCTACGGCCAAAGCCCAGGCCCGGAACGAGCGGTATGCTCGGCGGTCTGAGGGGGAGTGCCCCTGGAAGGTGGGAGACCTGGCCTGGCTCCATTGCCCGCAGGTGCGGCCGGGGACCTCTCCTAAATTGCACAAACCTTGGCATGGTCCTGTGCGCCTCATTGAGGTTCCCAATCCACAGTCGGCGCGCGTTCAGATTGGGTCTCGCCGTTGGTTTGTTCATACGTCGCGGTTAAAACCATATGTTGCTCCCCTACGTGATGCGTCATCTCCCAATGTTGCCTTGCCGGGGTCTGTTGCTGCTGACTCTGACTCTTCCCCGCCTGTGTCCATTGATCTGGCTAGAGCGCCTGTCGTACCTGTTCCAGACAGGCCGACCGTGACACCGCGGGGGAGGAGTGGGCCTGTTCGGAGGGCGCCTGCCAGGGCTGCGGGACCTTCAAGCCCGGCGACCCTTCCGACCCCGCTGTAGGCGCATTCGTGGAATACGACCAAGACTGATTCGTCAGGGACACGAGACGTCGGTGGACTTCCAATCGCAACAGGGGAATTACCCCCTGTCATTCCTCGTGTTCCATCGCGTCCCCGTTCTACAAGTGGGCCGCCGACCGTCCGGGACGGGCCGGCGACCCGCACTCGTTCCAAATCGCTTACGTTTCGTTGATTGTATGTTGTTATTGTTCTTGTTCTTGCCGTCGTATTTATCGCATGCTTTCGTACGTTCGTCGATGTTACTTGTGTTGTTGTTCTTGTTGTTATATTGCATGCTTAGTGTCCTTTAAGGGGGAAGGTCGGTTCACCGCATTACGCTTTGGTATTGTTCAGCCGAGGTCGGCTGGGTTTTTTCTATGGGGGAGGGTGGTGTAATGCGGGCGAAAGCGACCTTCCGGATGTGACGTCACGAGGAGGCGGAGCCAGGTGACGTGGGTGAAAGGTTGGGGTCCTTAAGCGGGTAAACCGGAAAGAGAAGGCAGTCGGGGTGTGAATGGAAAGGTGTGGGGCCACGCGGGCGTACGAGCCGAGGGGGCACCGTCGAAGCGGGAGCCAACCCCGGGAACAGTAGGGAGCTACTGGGAGGTGTAAAGCTGCAGATAGAGATAGGCAGTAAGGCTGTGTGTGACGGGCAGCGGGGTGGCTGCCAAGAGTCGCAGGAGCGACGAGGAGGCGAGACAGCACGAGGCTGTCAGAGCTGCAGCAGGAACAGCCAAGGGAGCTGTGTGAGATTACAGCAGCGGAGCTGCTGTGGGGCTGCAAGAGCGACAAGAACAGCAGCGGGGCTGCTGATGGTGACTGGAGTGACATCGGAACCAGCACTGAGAGAATAAGAGAGACAGCCGTGTGGGAACGCAGTACGGACCGAATAAAGGACACTGAGCCAGAGATCGTGGTCAAGTCTTTTATTACATATTCATGCATGAAGCACAATGGGCACATTACCCTTCGGTATGTTAAAATACATGCGGTTTGTGCCTTCCAAAATTAACAATCGAATGCAAATATCCTGAAAGACAAAGGATTGGATCCTAGGGGGGGAGTTATAAGGCGGCTCAGAAGCAGAGCTCAATGCCATTTCGAGAGGGAACTTGATGAGGTTGAACGCTCGACTCGTCGCTCTGCTGATCGCCCTTCAACCGCGAGACAACGCAGCCTGGCGAGCACAATTGCTGTGTCGACTTTGCGTCCGGAGAGTTTGTGAGGGTCGCTAGCCCCCGTGGTCCCTCCCGCCTCCATCCCCTATTTCGTTTACGTTACCCCACCTCCCTATTACCCGCTACGGTTTCGCCGGCATTCGAACGCGACGCCCCTACTGTTACAGCCTCGCGCCGCGCTCCCACGCTGCGAGCATACGTGCGCACAGCATCATCAATCAAACGCCACACTCCCCCTCTTTACACCGCTACGT
The DNA here is from genome assembly GCF_965212315.1 of Lampetra planeri. NCBI lineage: Eukaryota > Metazoa > Chordata > Hyperoartia > Petromyzontiformes > Petromyzontidae > Lampetra > Lampetra planeri. The sequence continues at coordinate 2,941,047 of NC_136179.1, forward strand.
ACAGCTCTCGCACACTGCGAGCGTGTGCCCGTCTATAGCCCTGTGCGGCACGTTACCAATGCGCATCCGTATCCGCCACGTAACGAACGTATGCGCACTCACGCACACAGCTCTGCGCGGCACTCACTCAACACTGACCACTCCCGTTAGGATCGCGCACCTGTATTATACACGTCGTGAACGTGCGTGCACACACACATACAGCTCCACACGCGATACCCACTCTTGCGCCGCTCTGCGCCGTGCTGGCCGCTCACGTTATGATCGCGCACCTGGGGTACGCCGATTACGCACGCCGCGAGCTTACGCATACACAGTACCACACGCGTTCGCACTTATAACACGAGATCACACGAGGCCACGATCAGCTATTAATGATTTATTGTCCGCTACCTGGGACTAGATGTTAAATCAGTGAGTCGACGAGGCTGGCCTACGCTGGTACCTCTATACCTATTCCCGATTTATTTGCTATGATTCTAATTCACCTTCTTACTCACTGTTAAGTGTCCACGGCGGTCCGCTGATCCTTGTGCCAACAGCGTACCTCGGTGCGTCGCACGGACGTCCGGGTCGCTGGCTGGAGCTGCGTCTGGTCGCCTGGCGCTGGAGTCAGAGAGCTATTTCCCCTTTTTGCCCCCCTATTTATCCTCCCTACCTCAAAGGGAGGCTGCGCTGAACAATGGGCTCGTGCACCTCGAGCCCGCGCACGGCGGTTCCGGGCGCTTTTGATATGCTAATCAGTGAGCGGCGTTGGCGGCGTACATCCTAATTACTCCCTTACCCTTCCTAACAATGGGGCCTGTGCGCTCAAGCGTAATGTTCCCAACCCTCCATGACTATGCGCAAGAGTCCATGCGGTCCCGCTATTCATGCTGTCCCCTCCCTCCTCCGCCTGTCTCGTCGACCCGTGGGGGTGTGTGTGGGGGGAAAATGCGCCTCCACCGCGGTGGCCGAATGCCCCATGCCGCGACCACACCTTATTAAGGCTGGTCGCAGCGCCGCGGCGCAACGTAGCACGGGGGAGGTCGTCCAATTCCCTGATCGCCGGAAACCGTGAAAGTTTAATCCCGATAAGGGCTTCTCGGATAAAAAACCGGTCGGCCAGGTGACCTCCCCACGGAGCTCTATGGGGGGGGGGGGGGGGAAATGCGTGCGGGTGTGTTCATGTGAGGTGAGGTGAGGGGGACGCGGGGTCGGCTCCGTCGCTTGGTGGTGGCGAGGTCGTAGGTGGGGCGCCTGCTGAACGACTTCGTGGCGGCGGCATGACAGAAGTACTGTATTATAATCGCAATGTGATCGTAATAGAATCACACTGCACATTATGTATGCATATTACATACATACATACTATGGTCGTATGTATGTAATATGTATGTCCGTTGGACATGCGAACCGGGGGTCGGATATGCGAACTGGGGGATTAGGATCGGATTAAAATGATTAGAATAACACTATGGTCGTATTAGAATTACACTGAGCTAGAATGTATGTTATATGTAGATGCACATCGGGAGTCGAGAATGCAAAATTGGAGGTGCGCGGTTTTGATCGCATTAAAATTATTATAATAACAACGTGGTCCTATTATAATCACGCTATCGACTGCTGCTGATGTTCGGGTGGCGGCCTCCGATTCGGGCTCAGCTCTTCCTTTCCTCGCCTGGTTGGTGCCGCGGGACGCAGCGTCTCATCCGACAGGCGTTGCAGCAGCTGGGTGATGGCATCCGTGAGTTTATCAACTTTCTCTTCAAGTTGAGGCCGTCTCCCTCGTGGTCTCCTCCCTCTGCGCGTGCTGTGGGTTGCTCATGGCCGAGTTGGAGCTGCATGTTGAATCGGGTGTAGACGTTATTTTAGCAATATATTTAAGTACAGTATTGTGTTTAGAATGCGTCTCGACAAGGAAGGTGACTTGTTGGATCAGAGTTTTTCATCAAAGGCGTTATCCCATTACGGGACATCAACATGCTGCCTATATAACAGTAACAGAAGCAACTACAGCAGCTACGAAACCGTTCGATGGCAAAGCAGCGACTTCTGCTTCTGCTCAAACTGCTGCCCGAATCTTTGTGGCCGGCCCTGCTCTCGTGTGACCCCACACGTCTATGGAAATAATTGCGATGATCCTATCTGAGTTGAGATTTGAGCGACTAAAGTTTACTTTGTTTAAACATAACTTAGTGTAGGTTAGTGCCATCGGTGTTTAGCGAATACTACCGAAGAATTAGTTCACACTCATTTATGACATAATTTGTCATAATTTTGGTTGATAAAGGAGAACAAGAAACCTACCATGTCGACGAATTCTTATCATATACAGTGTACTTAACTATATTGCTAAAATAACGTCAACACTCGAATAAACTTGCAGGTCTTATCCCCCTCATATCGTTGCTTCGCAGATGCTCGAGAATGAGTGTCCTGCTGTGGTCCGAATTGTTGACTGTGATAACATTTGGCTGTTCAAAGCAGTCTGCAACCGTGGATTGTGCAGCTTGGAATAATTGAGGACATCACATCTATTTTGTTGGTTCTCGAAAACTGAGACCAATAATTAGGAGGCAAATCACGAGCGAAAGCGATAGCACTTGCCAAGAATGTCTTAATTAATCGAGAACGAAAGTAAGATGTTCAAAGGCTGTCAAATACCGCCACATTTACGAGTTGGCTCTTTGGGGCTGTACAATGTGTATAGTTGAAGGTGCTAGGTGTTGTCTTCTTCTAACAGCTACCAACATGCGTGTGATGACTGTTTTTTTTTATTTGTCCATTGTTGTTCTTTTTTTAGGCTTTTTTTGTTGTTTTGTCACTTGAATGTTGCAGTTTGAGAATTTGTCATGTGACAGTGGTGTTTTTCTAAGTATTAATATAATAATATTCCGTCTTTTGCTATTCGATGACATTGAGACGAGACCTTCATCTAGCAGTGAAAATCGTGATTGTAATACGACCGTGTTGTAATTTAATTTTTTTTATCCGATCCTTGCACGTAGACCATACATACATATGAGCAGAGTGTGATTCTTATACGACCACACCGATTCTAATGCTTCTAAAGATATTATAATACCTTCGCTCCGTTTATATGGTTATAAATTAAAACACTAGTTTATAATCGTTTAATGTTTAGTGTTATAGTTTATAGTATTACAGTTTACATGTTATAAAGTACAGTTTATCCCCGACATACTTCGGGATTAGGGACTGGTACGTTGATGAACGATTAACTACGGGGACCTTTCCCCTCAAGGAACACGTGTTAATCGGGTAGACAGCCAAGATGCTGCCGGTTAAGGGCACACTTGTGTGATGGAGATCCTCCACCTGAAATTCTCTGAACATGTTTTTGCTAGGAACATTCTAAAATAAAGAACTGACAAACATTTGTTAAAAATACGTTTTTATTCATCTGCAATAATTTCTACGTCAAAACTCGAAGGGAATATTTATTATGTCCTATGTTCACACATTTCCAGTACAATGCAAACCATTTCCGTTCCAGGAATGCCAAAGCGTTAAAGTATCATTCCCCATGATTTCCTTATTAGTTCACCACATGTGTTCACTGGGCGTCTATGTTGAAGTCAAGGCCATATATCCAGCGAACGCGTCATCAATGTACATCCTGAAATCGGATATCTAAAGTCGATTAATACCAATCAAAAAAAGCTATTTACTTTTCGATTTAAAGCTTTCGTGACTGCAGGGATTCATCTTCTTGGTTCTTTCGGTAAAGTCACATAGAAGGGAAGTAATAAAATAATAAAAATAAAACATAATAAAATTAGCTGCGTGCGTTGTGACCGAAACGTCGTGAGAATAATTTTATTATGTTTTATTTTTATTATTTTATTACTTCCCTTCTACGTGACTTTACCGAAAGAACCAAGAAGAAAAAAGCTATATACTTGAAAAAAAACGTTTAAAATGTTGAGTAAAGATGTACCTCTAGACGCATTCCAACTTTAGCTCAACATGAACACTTAACGACTACAATTGAACCCTCTCACAACCAGTGCTCATCACAGCACTTCGGCAAGTAATCCGATAATATTACAAACCACCACTGTGCACGTCATTAAACTCTCAAAAAAACTGTAAAACTAAAATGGTCAAAATTACACACAAAACTACTCGATACGGCTTAAAAGGTATAACCGCATGCAACATTATATTTCAGTCACCCCGAGCTCTCGGTTTGATCCTCGAGCCACTCCATTACATCCAGCCATCTCTCGGGATCCAACTGCATGGGATCGAAGGTGGAATTATCTTCAGGACTCATTGCAGCACCTTGAATTTCAGCTTTTGATTTCAGTTTCCTATCATTGTGGACCTTCTGATGCCTGTTAAGAGTTGACGACTGTGAAAATGCCTTCCCACACACAGGGCACAGGAATGGCTTCTCGCCCGTGTGTGTTCTCTGATGAGTTTGAAGAGTTGATGAGTGTGCAAATGTCTTCCCACACACAGGGCACAGGAATGGCTTCTCGCCCGTATGTGTTCTCTGATGAGTTTGAAGAGTTGATGAGTCTGCAAATGTCTTCCCACACACAGGGCACAGGAATTGCTTCTCGTCCGTATGTGTTCTCTGATGACTCTGAAGATGTGATGAGTGTGCAAATGTCTTCCCACACACAGGGCACAGGAATGGCTTCTCGCCCGTGTGTGTTCTCTGATGAGTTTGAAGAGTTGATGACTGTGCAAATGTCTTCCCACACACAGGGCACAGGAATGGCTTCTCGCCCGTATGTGTTCTCTGATGACTCTGAAGGTGTGATGACTGTGAAAATGTCTTTCCACACACAGGGCACAGGAATGGCTTCTCGCCCGTGTGTGTTTTCTGGTGAATATGAAGATGTGATGACTTTGCAAATGCCTTCCCACACACAGGGCACAGGAATGGCTTCTCGCCCGTGTGTGTTCTCTGATGAGTTTGAAGAGTTGATGAGTCTGCAAATGTCTTCCCACACACCGGGCACAGGAATGGCTTCTCGCCCGTATGTGTTCTCTGATGACTCTGAAGATGTGATGACTGTGCAAATGCCTTCCCACACACAGGGCACAGGAATGGCTTCTTGCCTCCGTGTGCGTGGGGCTGTGGAGAGCGTCTCTGCTCCATTAGATGCGTAGTAACAGCAGTGGTGTTATCGAGTCAAAAATCGGCCGCAAGGATGTTTAGCGTTGAGTTTTGGATTTTGTTAACTGCTAAAACAAGAACGACACTCGCGTCTAACCGAGACGCAAAAAAAATACCGCTAATTTGACGACGAGCACGTTTAAGAGTTTATCCGCGACAATAGACACTTACTTGGAGATTCACGGTAGATCGATGTCTGGAACCCGTCTGAAGATGTCGCCACGAACTCTCCCGACGCAAAGTCGACTAACTGTCGACACAGCAATTGTGCTCGCCAGGCTGCGTTGTCTCGCGGTTGAAAGGCGATCAGCAGAGCGACGAGTCGAGCGTCCAACCTCATCAAGTTCCCTCTCGAAATGGCATTGAGCACCGCTTCTGAGCCGCCTCATAACTCCCCCCCTAGGATCCAATCCTTTGTCTTTCAGGATATTTGCATTCGATTGTTAATTTTGGAAGGTACAATCCGCATGTCTATTAACATACCGAAGAGTAATGTGTCCATTGTGCTTCATGCATGAATATGTAAGTGCATCTCAGTGTGTAATTATGCGCTTATTTTGAATAAATGGAAAAACACGTTCCCCATGCCCTCCATTGTCCTCGATTTAAAGTGAATGCAGCCCAGTGGCGTTGCCAAAAATCGCCGAGCTTCGGAAGTGAGCACGTACAGACGCGTAGTGACCACACTTGCAACACAATCACTCTAACATCAGTAACCAAAATCCGATCTGGTACGTGGTCTCCGCTTGGTCTGGTTTGTATCCGTCATCACTCAGGAGACAAACATCGAGGCATGGCTCGGCCAGCCACTACCTCATTTCACGCAGCAACTTTAATAGATGCTCTCAAACAACACTGTCACCAAAAGTGGTTTATGGGCTAGGGTGTTAAGCGGACAATCAGTCGTTTTGGGCAAGGCGTATGGGATAATGCGCACCTCTGTTATCCCATAAATACAATACACAGCAGCGGGAAGGCTGACTTGTTGGGGAGATGTAGTTTGGGTAAGGCGCTGTGACTGGAGAATTATTTACTGCGATAACATTTGGCTGTTCAACGTAGTCTGCAACGTTCTGGTCCCGAAACCCGAAGTATACGTGGGATCACCTGTACTCTGTAACATGTAAACTGATAAACGCGATGTCCTCAATTATTCCACGCTGCACAATTCAAGGTTGCAGACTGCTTTGAACAGCCAAATGTTATCACAGTAAACTATTTCGAGTGTTGACGTTATTTTAGCTATATAGTTAAGTACATGTATATGATAAGAATTCGTAGACATGGCAGGTGTCTTGATCTCCTTAAATCAACCAAAATTATGACAAATTATGTCATAAATGAGTGTGAGCTAATTCTTCGGTAGTATTCGCTAAACACCGATGGCACTAACCTACACTAAGTTATGTTTAAACAAAGTAAACTTTAGTCGCTCAAATCTCAACTCAGATAGGATCATCTCAATTGTTTCCATAGACGTGTGGGGTCCCACGAGAGCAGAGTCGGCTGCAAACAGCCGGGCGGCAGTTGGAGCAGAAGCAGAAGTCGCTGCTTTGCCATCGAACGGTTTCGTAGCTGCTGTAGTTGCTTCTGTTACTGTTATATACGCAGCATGTTGGTGTCCCTTGATGGGATAACGCCTTCGATGAAAACTCTGATGCAACCTACCAGATCGAAGCCATCGATCGACGCCTTTTGATATACTGTTACATTGTAAACTCTCACACTGTGAACTTTAACATTATGAATTCCAACAATATAAATTTAAAATTAACATATACATTTGAAGAATATACAAAATACTGTAAACTAGTGTTATAGTAAACTCTAACAATATAACCTATGAGCTATACATTATAAGGCTATTCAATAGCATTATTAACTAGTGTTATAGATCAGCTTTTGATTTCAGTTTCCTATCATTGTGGACCTTCTGATGCCTGTTAAGAGTTGACGACTGTGAAAATGCCTTCCCACACACAGGGCACATGAATGGCTTCTCGCCCGTGTGTGTTCTCTGATGAGTTTGAAAAGTTGATGAGTGTGCAAATGTCTTCCCACACACAGGGCACAGGAATGGCTTCTCGCCCGTATGTGTTCTCTGATGACGCTGAAGATGTGATGAGTGTGCAAATGTTAAGAGGTGCAAGTTTAATCTAGTGTTAACGTTTATGTTACCATTATATTTAAGGACACTATTTTTGAAAAGAATTCGTCTGGACATGGCACGTGCCTTGTTCTACTCGATCAACCAAAATTTATACAATGTCGGTCATAAAAGGAGTTCATTCATGAGCAGTATTCGCTGAGTCATGATGACACTAACCTACATACAGTTATGGTTAAACAAAGTAATCTTTAGTCACTTAATGTTGTTGCTGCTGTTGTTGCAGCTATAGCTGCTTCTTTTAAAGTTATATACGCAGGGAGGTGGTGGTCCGTGATAGGATGACGCCTTTGATTAAAGTCTTTGATCAAACGCACCCGATTGACGCCCTTGATCGTCTCGTCACATTTGATCCACTCTGACATTGTAAACTCTGACATGTTAAACTTATTGAAACATAATATGTATAACCTATGACCTAAAACCTATCTATTGTAACGCTGTAAAATACTAATAACTGTTATAGTGTGTAACCGCATAAATGGAGGTATTGGTTTAGGATCATATAATAATAAGTAGAATCGCACTGTGCTCATATTACAATCACACTGTGGTCGTACGTATAGATATGCAGGATTATAATCGAATTACAATCTCGATTTAAAGCTTTCGTGACTGCAGGGATTCATCTTCTTGGTTTTTTCGGTAAAGTCACGTAGAATGGAAATAATAAAATAATAAAAATAAAACATAATAAAAAAATTCTCACGACGTTTCGACCACAACGCAAGCAGCCGTCCTCAGGTGAAGACCAGGTCTGTCGGGGAGACAGCGTCTGAATGAAACAGCACCACGCTTGGAGCGTATATTTAAGCTGGGTTGGAAGGGGGGAAGGGCGCCTTGGCAAAATAATTTGCATATCAAGAGGAATTTAGCATATTTATGGAAAATGCAGGTATGTGATTAGTACTACTTATGCCCGTGCATTATGCAGGATTAGCAGCATAAATGGGAGGGGATATGGGAAATGCAGATATGTGATTAGTACTACTTATGCCCGTGCATTATGCAGGATTAGCAGCATCAATGGGAGGGGATATGGGAAATGCAGGCATGTGATTAGTACTACTTATGCCCGTGCATTATGCAGGATTAGAAGCATCAAAGGGAGGAGATATGGGAAATGCAGGTATGTGATTAGTACTACTTATGCCCGTGCATTATGCAGGATTAGAAGCATCAAAGGGAGGAGATATGGGAAATGCAGGTATGTGATTACTACTACTTATGCCCGTGCATTATGCAGGATTAGCAGCATCAAAGGGAGGGGATAGGGGTAGCATTAATACACAAGAGGACACACACTGGCGAGAAGCCGTTCCTGTGCTTTGTGTGTGGGAAGACATTTGCTCAGTTATCACATCTTCAGATTCATCAGAGAACACACACGGGCGAGAAGCCATTCCTGTGCTCTGTGTGTGGAAAGGCATTTTCACACTCATCAAACATGAACAGGCATCAGAAGGTCCACAATGATAGGAAACTGAAATCAAAAGCTGAAATTCAAGGTGCTGCAATGATTCCGGAAGAAGCTTCCACCTTCGATACCATGCAGTTGGATCCCGAGAGATGGCTGGATGTAATGGAGTGGCTCGAGAGTCAACCAGAGAGCTCGGGGTGACTGAAAAAATATTACGTCATGTGGTTATACCTATTAAGCCGTATCGAGTACTTTTGTGTGTAATTTTGACCATTTTAGTTTTACAGTTTTTGTGAGTTTAATTCCGTGCACAGTGGTGGTTTGTAATGTTATCGGATTACTTGCCGAAGTGGTGTGATGAGCACTGGTTGTGAGAGGGTTCAATTGTAGTCGTTAAGTGTTCCTGTTGAGCTAAAGTTGGAATGCGTATGTAGGTACATCTTTACTCAACATTTAAAAGTTTTTTTTTCAAGTATATAGCTTTTTTTGATTGGTATTAATCGACTTTAGATAGCGATTTCAGGATGTACATTGATGACGCGTTCGTTGGATATATGGCCTTGACTTCAACATAGACGCACAGTGAACAAACGTGGTGAACTAATAAGGAAATCATGGGGAATGATACTTTAACGCTTTGGAATTCCTGGAACGGAAATCGTTTGCATTGCACTGGAAATGTAATAAATATTCCCTTCGAGTTTTGACGTAAAAATGATTGCAGATGAATAAAAACGTATTTTAAACAAATGTTTGTCCGGTCTTTATTTTATAATGTTCCTCGCAAAAACATGTTAAGCGAGTTTCAGGTGGAGGATCTCCGTCACACAAGTGTGCCCTTAACCGGCAGCATCTTGGCTGTCTACCCGATTAACACGTGTTCCTTGAGGGGAAAGGTCCCCGTAGTTAATCGTTCATCAACATAACAGTCCCTAATCCCGAAGTATGTCGTGGATAAACTACACTATAACATGGAAACTGTTATACTATAAACTATAACACTAAACATTAAACGATTATAAACTAGTGTTATAATTTAAAACCATATAAACGGAGGTAAGGTACTATAATATCATTAGAAGCATTAGAATTACAGTGTGGTCGTATAAGAATCGCACTCTGCTCATATGTATGTATAGTGTATGTGCAAGGATCGGATAAAAATTATTACAATTACAACATGGTCATGTTACAATCACGATTTTCACTGCTAAATGTCATTGAATATAAATACACGCACAAACCCATTATAAACTCATGAGATTATGAATCATTACAATTATTATAACAATCACAAATTGTGACAGAAATTCCCACACGCAAAACATCACGCTCACGTGACGAATTCTTAAACAAACTGCAACACTCAAGTGACAGAACTCAATAAAAAAACGCCGCAATAAAAAGAACAACATCAATGGACAAATCGTAAAAACAGACAACACACGCACGTTAGTAGCTGTTAGAAGAAAACAACACCTAGCACCTTCAACTATAAACATTATACAGCCCCAAAGAGCCAACTCGTAAATGGGGCGGTATATGACAGCCTTCGCTGCTGTCGACGGGCCAAGCAGCGAGTGTTTCAGAATCCCTGTCATCAACCGGTCACAGCGCCTTACCCAAACTACATCTCCCCAACAAGGCAGCCTTCCCTATGCTGTGTATTTTAGCAATATGTTTACGGACGCACTTGAAGATAACAATTCGTCTAGAAAGGGCAGGCGACTTGTTCTACCAACACGATTTCAATTTATATCCGAAAGAAGTATGAGTTCATTAATGAGTAGTATTCACTAAGCCCCGATTGCACTAACCTACACACAGTTATGATTAAACAACGTAAACATTAGTCGCTCATCCCAGCTCATACATGATCATAGCACGTCCACAAACTCTCAAATTATGAACTCACATTGCATACTCTAACATTATAAACTCTAACAATATAACCTTTAAACTATGAGCTATACATTGCAACGCTTTAAAATAACACTACAAATTAGTGTTCTAGTAAACTATAATGTTGTGAACTCTAACAATATAAGCTATGTGCGATACATTATAACGCTATAAAATTACATCATAAACTAGTGTTACAGATTAGATTACCGTACATTGAAGTGTGATTTTCGAATCTCATTCGAATTCTTAGCTTCACACCGTGGTCCTCTAAGAATCACACTATGCTCGTGAGAACGTAACATGTCTGTATGTAATATGCATGAATGTAATATGTATGTAACATGTATGCATGTAAAATGTCTGTTTGTAATATGGACGTGCGAAACAAGGGTGGAATATGTGAAACGACTACAAACAGCTGGGCAGCAGAATCTGAAGTAGCTGCGTCGCCCTGGAAATGTGATGTTGCTGCTGTTGTTGTCGCTGCTGTTGTTGCTGCTGTAGTTGCTTCTGTTGCTGTGATATACGCAGGGAGGTGGTGTTCCGTGATGGGATGACGCATTTGATTAAAGCCTCTGACCAAACTCACCCGATTGACGCCCTTGATCGTCGCATTTGATCAACTCTGATATGGTAGACTCTCACATGTTAAGCTCTATCATAGTGAAACATTATATTATAACCTATGAACTACAACCTATCCATTGTAACGCTGTAAAAATTAACCCGTAAAAACAAAGTTTTTCACTATAAATCCCTTATATGCGTGGCGGCTAGAGTCCTCTCGTCCTCTGGCTTGAGATTGCTGCCACCTAGGGGTCAGATGATTGCCTGCCACCATTAAGCAATTGGTAATTAAATATAATTTATTTTTTCCTTAAAAGTGTACAATGTTGGAAAAAACAATTCACGAAACTAAATTGTCACGCACAACGAGTCTGTGTGCAAAATGTCAGCTCGATTGGATCACGGGAAGTGGGTTAAAGAACGACTGAAATATGTGCACGGTCGTAAGCGTGCAAGCAAGCAAGCAAGTGAACTTATTATAAAGGATTTAAAAATTAACCCGAAAAAACAAAGTTTTTCACTATAAATCCTTTATATGCGTGGCGGCTAGAGTCCTCTCGTCCTCTGGCTTGAGATGGCTGTCACCTATGGGTCAGATGATTGCTTGCCACCATTAAGCAATTGGTAATGACATATACAATTTTTTTCCTAAAAAGTGTAAAATTTTGGAAAAAATTTTTCACGAAAATTAATTGTCATGCACAACGAGTCTGTGTGCAAAATGTCAGCTCGATTGGATCACGGGAAGTGGGTAAAAAAACGACTGAAAGATTTGCACGGTCGTAAGCGTGCAAGCAAGCAAGCAAGTGAACTTAATATAAAGGATTTAAAAATTAACCCGTAAAAACAAAGTTTTTCACTATAAGTGCTTTATATGCGTGGCGGCTAGAGTCCTCTCGTCCTCTGGCTTGAGATTGCTGCCACCTAGGGGTCAGATGATTGCCTGCCACCATTAAGCAATTGGTAATTAAATATAATTTATTTTTTCCTTAAAAGTGTACAATGTTGGAAAAAACAATTCACGAAAATTTATTGTCATGCACAACGAGTCTGTGTGCAAAATGTCAGCTCGATTGGATCACGGGAAGTGGGTAAAAAAACAACTGAAAGATTTGCATAGTCGTAAGCTCGCAAGCAAGCGTGCAAGCAAGCAAATGAACTTAATATAAAGGATTTAAAAAAGAATATTACCTATTGGGTTTCACTCCCTCGTCGAAAAGGCCGCTCTCTTCCTTTTCTAAAGTTACATGCTAATTTATCTGCATTCATTTATTCAAAATAAGCGCACAATTACACACTGAGATGCATTTACATATTCATGCATGAAACACAATGGGCACATTATCCTCTGGTATGTTAATATACATGCATATTTTACGTTCCAAAATTAACAATCGAATGCAAATATCCTGAAAGACAAAGGATTGGATCCTAGGGGGGGAGTTATACGGCGGCTCAGAAGCAGAGCTCAATGCCATTTCGAGAGGGAACTTAATGAGGTTGGACGCTCGCTCTGCTGATCGCCCTTCAACCGCGAGACAACGCAGCCTGGCGAGCACAATTGCTGTGTCGACAGTTAGGCGACTTTGCGTTGGGAGAGTTCGTGGCGACATCTTCAGACGGGTTCTAGACATCGAAATACCGTGAATCTCCAAGTAAGTGTCTATTTTCGCGGATAAACTCGTTCTTGTTTTAGCAGTTAACAAAATCCAAAACTCAACGCTAAACATCCTTGACTCGATAACACCGCTGCTGTTACTACGCTCACATGGAGCAGAGACGCTCTCCACAGCCCCACGCACACGGGGGCAAGAAGCCATTCAATTGCTCTGTGTGTGGGAAGACATTTGCACATTCATCACATCTTCAGAGTCATCAGAGAACACACACGGGCGAGAAGCCATTCCTGTGCCCTGTGTGTGGGAAGGCATTTGCACATTCATCACATCTTCAGAGTCATCAGAGAACACACACGGGCGAGAAGCCGTTCCTGTGCTCTGTGTGTGGGAAGACATTTGCACGGTCATCAACTCTTCAAGATCATAAGAAAACGCACACGGGCGAGAAGCCATTCCTGTGCCCTGTGTGTGGGAAGACATTTGCAAAGTCATCACATCTTCAAAGTCACCAGAAAACACACACGGGCGAGAAGCCATTCCTGTGCCATGTGTGTGGGAAGGCATTTGCACACTCATCACATCTTCAGAGTCACCAGAGAACACACACGGGCGAGAAGCCATTCCTGTGCCCTGTGTGTGGGAAGGCATTTGCACATTCATCACATCTTCAGAGTCATCAGAAAACACACACGGGCGAGAAGCCGTTCTTGTGCTCTGTGTGTGGGAAGACATTTGCACACTCGTCAACTCTTCAAGATCATAAGAAAACGCACACGGGCGAGAAGCCATTCCTGTGCCCAATGTGTGGGAAGAAATTTGCACAGGCATCACAACTTCAGAGTCACCAGAGAACACACACGGGCGAGAAGCCATTCCTGTGCTCTGTGTGTGGGAAGGCATTTGCACGGTCATCAACCAGGAACAGGCATCAGAAGGTCCACAATGATAGGAAACTGAAATCAAAAGCTGAAATTCAAGGTGCTGCAATTGGTCCTGAAGAAGTTTCCACCTTCGATCCCATGCAGTTGGATCCCGAGAGATGGCTGGATGTAATGGAGTGGCTCGAGAGTCAACCAGAGAGCTCGGGGTGACTGACAAAATATTATGTCATGTGGCTATACCTTTTAAGCCGTATCTAGTACTTTTGTGTATAATTTTGACCATTTTTGTTCTACAGTTTTTGTGAGAGTTTAATTACGTGCACAGTGGTGGTTTGTAATTTTATGGGATTACTTGCCGAAGTGGTGTGATGGTTCAATTGTAGTCGTTAAGTGTTCCTGTTGAGCTAAATTTGGAATGTGTCTACATTCTAGCTCAGTGTTATTCGAATACTACCAAAGTGTTATTATAATCGTTTTAATCCGATCATAATCCTGCACCCCCCCGTTCGCATATCCGACCACCGGTTCGCATGTCCAAAGGCCATAGATGCATATTACATGCATACGAGCGCAGTTCGCTTGCACGTACGCTATACATACATATGCGCAGAGTGTGATTTTAATACGATCACGTTGTAATTCTAATACTTGTAATGAGATTATAATACCGTACCTCTGTTTTTGCTGTTATAAATGATTAAACTAGTTTATAGTATTTTAATGTTTCGTGTTATCGTTTATAGTGTTACAGTTCACATGTCTTAGCGTACAGGATTCCCTGTATACTTGATGATTAGGGACCGTAACGTTGTGAATCGATTAATAATGGGGCCCTGTCCCCTCCAGGAACACATGTTAATGGGGAGACAGCCAACATGATGCCTGTTAAGGGCAGATGTGTGACGAAGATCCTCCACCTGAAACTCGCTTTAAACACGTTGTTGATATGAATAAATAAACGGACACACATTTGTTAAAAAAATTTTTTTATTCATCTGCAATCAGTCAAAACTCGAACCGAATGTATTATATCCTATGTTCAAACAGTTACAATACAATGCAAACCATATCCGTTCCAGAAATACCAAAGCGTTAAAGTATCATTCTCCAATATTTTCTGATTAGTTCATCACGTTTGTTAACCTGTGCGTCTATGTTGAAGTCAAGGCCATACATCCAACGAACGCGTCATCAATGTATATCCTGAAATCGGTTATCTAAAGTCAATTAATATCAACCAAAAGAAACTATATACTTGAATATACTTATATACCGTTTAAAATGTTGAGTAAAGATGTACCTACAGACGCTTTCCAACTTTAGCTCAACAGAAACACTTAACGACCAGTGCTCATCACACCACTTCAGCAAGTAATCCGATAACATTACAAACCACCACTGGGAACGTCACGAAACTCTCACAAAACTGTAAAACTAAAATGGTAAAAAATACGCACAAAAGTACTCGATATGGTTTAATAGGTGTAACCACATGCAATATTATGTTTACATCCAGCCATCTCTCGGGATCCAACTGCATGGGATCGAAGGTGGAAACTTCTTCAGGACTCATTGCAGCACCTTGAACTTCAGCTTTTGATTTCAGTTTCCTATCACTGTGGACCTTCTGATGCCTGTTCATGTTTGATGACTGTGCAAATGTCTTCCCACACACAGGGCACAGGAATGGCTTCTCGCCCGTGTGTGTTTTCTGATGAGTTTGAAGATGTGATAACCGTGCAAATGCCTTCCCACACACAGAGCACGGGAATGGCTTCTCACCAGTGTGTGTTCTCTGATGACTCTGAAGATGTGATGAGTTTGCAAATTTCTTCCCACACACAGGAATGGCTTCTCGCCCGTGTGTGCTCTCTGATGAATCTAAAGATGTTATGACTGTGCAAATGCCTTCCCACACACAGGGCATAGGAATGGCTTCTCGCCCGTGTGTGTTCTCTGGTGTCTCTGAAGATGTGATGAGTGTGCATATGTCTTCCCGCACACAGAGCACAGGAACGGCTTCTCGCCCGTGTGTGTTATCTGGTGTCTCTGAAGATGTGATGGCCGTGAAAATGTCTACCCACACACAGAGCAATTGAATGGCTTCTTGCCTCCGTGTGCGTGGGGCTGTGGAGAGCGTCTCTGCTCCATGTGAGCGTAGTAACAGCAGCGGTGTTATCGAGTCAAAAGTACGCTATCGGCTGCAATGATGTTTAGCTTTGAGTTTTGGATTTTGCTTAAACAAGAACGACACTCGCGTCTAACCGAGATGCAAAAAAATCCCTTCAATTTGACGACGAACACGTTTAAGAGTTTATCCGCGAAAATAGACACTTACTTGGAGATTCACGGTATATCGGTGTCTGAAACCCGTCTGAAGATGTCGCCACGAACTCTCCCGACGCAAAGTCGACTAACTGTCGACACAGCAATTGTGCTCGCCAGGCTGCGTTGTCTCGCGGTTGAAGGGCGATCAGCAGAGCGACGAGTCGAGCGTCCAACTTCATCAAGTTCCCTCTCAAAATGGCATTGAGCTCTTCTTCTGAGCCGCCTTATAACTCCCCCCCTAGGATCCAATCCTTTGTCTTTCAGGATGTTTGCATTGTAAAGTTAATTTTGGAATGCACAATCCGCATGTCTATTAACATACCGAAGGGTAATGTGCCCATTGTGCTTCATGCATGAATATGTAAGTGCATCTCAGTGTGTAATTGTGCGCTTATTTTGAATAAATGGAAAAACACGTTCCCCATGCCCTCCATTGTCCTCGATTTAAAGTGAACGCAGCCCCGTGGTGTTGCCAAAAACCGCCAAGCTTCGGGAGTGAGCACGTACAGACGCGTAGTGACCACACTTGCAACACAATCACTCTAACATCAGTAACCAAAATCCGATCGGGTACATGGTCTCCGCTTGGTCTGGTTTGTATCCGTCATCACTCCGGAGACATACAGCGAGGCATGGTTTGGCCAGCCACCACCTCGTTTGCCAAAACGACTTTAATAGCTGCTCTCAAACAACACTATCACCAATGGTGGTTTACAGGCTAGGCTGTTAAGCGGACAATCAGTCGTTTTTGGCAAGGCGTATGGGAAAATACACACCTCTGTTATCCCATAAACATAATACACAGCATCGGTAATGCTGCCTTGTTGGGGAGATGTTATTTGGGTAAGGTGCTGTCACTGGAGTTAGGCGATATGACTGGGTTATCACACGGATTCCGAAAAGCAGCTTAGACGATACGATCCACTGCGCTCAATCTCCCCACATGAACGACGACATTCTGAGTTTTAAAAAAGTGGAACATATATTTGTAAATACGTTTTTTAAATAATGTGTATTGTATCTATGTTACAATGTGTGATTGTTATACTATTTATTTGTGTATACTGTATAGAATTATATGGCTATTTGATTCCATTGATACTACACATTCATCCAACAGTGGAAAGTGTGATTCTAATACGATGAGTGGGATTCGAATAATTGTAATTCGATTCTAATCCTGCATATCCTACCCCCGGTTGGCATATTAAATTACCATACGTACAACCACAGTGTGATTCTAATTAGCTCAATGCGATTATAATTATTAGTATGCGATTATAATCCCATACCTCCAATTATGTGGTTCTGCACTATAACAGTTAATCGTATTTTAAAGCGTAACAATGGATAGGTTGTAGTTCATAGGTTATAATATTATATTTCACTATGTTAGAGTTTAACATGTGAGAGTTTACAATGTCAGAGTTGATCAAATGCGACGATCAAGAGCCTCAATCTTGATCGACGCAGAAGCAAATACAGCAGCAGCAACATCACATTTCGAGGGCGACGCAGCTACTTCTGATTCTGCTGCTTCCGCTGCTCAGATATTTGTTGCCAGGCCCTGCTCTCGCGGGACCCCACACGTCTTTGGAAATGAATGAGATGAAGATGTCTGAGCTGATAATTAATTTAATAAAGAGTACTTTGTTTGTGTATAGGTCTGTGTCATCGGGGATCAGCGAACACTGCTTATGAATGAACTCGCACACCTTTATGACCGACATTCTACTAATTTTCGTTGATCGAGTCGAACAAGGCACGTGCCATGTCCAGACGAATTCTTATCAACAACAGTGTCCTTAAAAATGATGCTAAAATAAATGTAACACTGGATTAAACGTGCACCTCTTAACCCCTTCCTCGCATTTACAACTAACGATTTGCATTTGCACATAACATACATTCAAGCACAGTAAAAGCTAATGCGTCCATATTGTAATTCTAAGAATTTGAATGCGATTCTAACCCTGCACCCCCCACAGTTCGCAAACCCAACCCCCGGGCCGATTGCACGTACACTTTACATACATACGAGTAGAGAGCGATTTTAATGCTTCTAATGGGATTTAAATACCGTACCTCCGTTTATGGTGCACTAAATTATAAATCCAGTTGATATATTTTTTGTCGTTTAATGTTTAGTGTGCCCTGTTCTCGTTGGACCCGACACGGATTTGGAAATAATTGCTATGATCATGTCTGAGCTGGGATGAGCGACTAATGTTTACTTTGTTTAATCATAACTGTGTGTAGGTTAGTGCAATCGGGGCTTAGTGAATACTACACATTAATGAAGTCATACTAATTTCGGATATAAATTTAAATCATGTTGGTAGAACAAGTCGCCTGTCTTTTCTAGACGAATTGTTATCTTCAAGTGCGTTCGTAAATATACTGCTAAAATAAACAGCATAGGGAAGGCTGCCTTGTTCGGGAGATGTAGTTTGGGTAAGGCGCTGTGGCCGGGTGTTGACACGGATTCTGAAACAATTGAGTTAAACACTCGCTGCTTGGCCCCGTCGACAGCAGCGAAGGTTGTCATATACCGCCCCATTTACGAGTTGGCTCTTTGGGGCTGTATAATGTGTATAGTTGAAGGTGCTAGGTTTTGTCTTCTTCTAACAGCTACTAACGTGCGTGTGTTGTCTGTTTTTAGGATTTGTTAATTGATGTTGTTCTTTTTATTGCGGCGTTTTTTTGTTGAGTTATGTCACTTGAGTGTTGCAGTTTGTTTAAGAATTCGTCACGTGAGCGTGGTGTTTTGCTTGCTGGAATTTCTCTTTTTCACAATTTGTGATTGTTGTAATAATTGTAACGATTCATAATCTCATGAGTTTATAATGTGTTTGTGCGTGTATTTATATAAATATATTCCGTCTTTTGTTATTCGATGACATCTAGCAGTGAAAACCGTGATTGTAATATGACCATGTTGTAATTGTAATAATTTTTATCCTTGCACGTACACTATACATACATATTAGAGATTCTTATACGACCACACTGTGAATCTAATGCTTCTAATGATATTATAATACCTTACCTCCGTTTATATGGTTATAATTTTAAACACTAGATTCTAATCGTTTAATGTTTAGTGTTATCGTTTATAGTATTACAGTTTACATGTTATAGATTACAGTTTATCCCCGACATGCTTCGGGGATTAGGGACTGGTACATTGATGAACGATTAACTACGGGGACCTTTCCCCTCAAGGAACACGTGTTAATCGGGTAGACAGCCAAGATGCTGCCGGTTAAGGGCACACTTGTGTGACGGAGATCCTCCACCTGACATTATCTTCACATGTTTTTGCTAGGAACATTATAAAATAAAGACCGGACAAACATTTGTAAAAATACGTTTTTAATTAATCTGCAATCATTTTTACGTCAAAACTCGAAGGGAATATTTATTATGTCCAGAACAATGCAAACCATTTCCGTTCCAGGAATACCAAAGCGTTAAAGTATCATTCCCCATGATTTCCTTATTAGTTCACCACATTTGTTCACTGTGCGTCTATGTTGAAGTCAAGGCCATATATCCAAAGAACGCGTCATCAATGTACATCCTGACATCGGCTATCTAAAGTCGATTAATACCAATAAAAAAGCAATATACTTGAAAATACGTTAAAAATGTTGAGTAAAGATCTAACTACAGACGCATTCCAACTTTAGCTCAACAGGAACACTTAACGACTACAATTGAACCCTCCCACAACCAGTGCTCATCACACCACTTCGGCAAGTAATCCAATAACATTACAAACCACCACTGTGCACGTCATTAAACTCTCAAAAACATGTAAAACTAAAATGGTCAAAATTACACACAAAAGTACGCGATAGGGCTTAAAGGTATAACCACATGACATAATATTTCTTCAGTCACCCCTAGCTCTCGGGTTGATCCTCGAGCCACTCCATTACATCCAGCCATCTCTCGGGATCCAACTGCATGGGATCGAAGGTGGAAACTGCTTTAGGACTCATTGCAGCACCTTGAATTTCAGCTTTTGATTTCAGTTTCCTATCGTTGTGGACCTTCCGATGCCTTTTAAGAGTTGACGACTGTGAAAATGCCTTCCTACACACAGGGCACAAGAATGGCTTCTCGCCCGTGTGTGTTTTCTTATGATTTTGAAGAGTTGACGACCGTGAAAATGCCTTCCCACACACAGGGCACAGGAATGGCTTCTCGCCCGTGTGTGTTCTTTGATGAGTTTGAAGTGTTGATGCCCGTGCAAATGCCTCCCCACACACAGAGCACAGGAATGGCTTCTCGCCCGTGTGTGTTCTCTGGTGAGTTTGACGAGTTGATGCTCGTGCAAATGCCTCCCCACACACAGAGCACAGGAATGGCTTCTCGCCCGTGTGTGTTTTCTCATGAGCTTGAAGAGTGGATGCCCGTGCAAATGCCTCCCCACACACAGAGCACAGGAATGGCTTCTCGCCCGTGTGTGTTCTCTGGTGTCTCTTAAGATTTGATGCCCTTGAAAATGCCTTCCCACACACAGAGCAATTGAATGGCTTCTTGCCTCCGTGTGCGTGGGGCTGTGGAGAGCCTCTCTGCTCCATGTGAGCGTAGTAACAGCAGCGGTGTTATTGAGTCAAAAGTACGCTATCGGCCTCAAGTATGTTTAGCGTTGTGTTTTGGATTTTGTTAACTGCTAAAATAAGAACGACACTCGCGTCTAACCGAGACGCAAAAAAATCCCGCAAATTTGACGACGAACACGTTTAAGAGTTTATCCGCGAAAATAGACACTTACTTGGAGATTCACGGTATATCGATGTCTGGAACCCGTCTGAAGATGTCGCCACGAACTCTCCCGACGCAAAGTCGCCTAACTGTCGACACAGCAATTGTGCTCGCCAGGCTGAGTTGTTTCGCGGTTGAAGGGCGATCAGCAGAGCGACGAGTCGAGCGTCCAACCTCATCAAGTTCCCTCTCGAAATGGCGTTGAGCTCTGCTTCTGAGCCGCCTTATAACTCCCCCCCCTAGGATCCAATCCTTTGTCTTTCATGATATTTGCATTCGATTGTTAATTTTGTAAGGTATAATCCGCATGTCTATTAACATACCGAAGGGTAATGTGCCCATTGTGCTTCATGCATGAATATGTAAGTGCATCTCGGTGTGTAATTGTGCGTTTATTTTGAATAAATGGAAAAACTTTGTCCTCGATTTAAAGTGAATGCAGAGAAATTAGCATGTAACTTTAGAGAGCGGCCTTCTCGACGAGGGAGTGAAACCCAATAGGTAATATTCTTTTACAGCGTTACAATGGATAGGTTGTAGTTCATAGGTTATAATACAGTATTATGTTTCACTATGATAGAGCTTAACATGTGAGAGAGTATACAGAGTTGATCAAATGCGACGATCAAGGGCCTCAATCGGGTGTGTTTGATCAGAGGCTTTAATCAAAGGCGTCATCCCAACACGGAACACCACCTCCCTGCGTTTATTAGAGCAACAGAAGCAACTACAGCAGCAACAACAGCAGCGACAACAACTGCAGCAACATCACATTTCGAGGGCGACACATCTACTTCCGATTCCGAGTGCTATCGCAGGACCCCACACGTCTTTGGAAATGATTGCGATGATCATGTCTGAGCTGAGAATTAAGTCACTCAAGATAACTTTGTTTAACCATAACTTTAGGTAGGTTAGTGTCATCGGGGCTGTGTGAATACTACTCATGAATGAAATCACACTCCTGTATGACCGACATTGTACTAATTTTGGTTGATCGAGTAGAACAAGGCACGTGCCATGTCCAGACGAATTCTTATCAACAACATTGTCCTTAAATATGATGCTAAAATAAATGTTAACACTGGATTAAACGTGCACCTCTTAACCCCTCCCTCGCATTTACGACTAACGATTTGCATTTGCACATAACATACATTAGAACACAGTAAAATGCTAATACGACTATATTGTTATTATAAAATTTGAATGCGATTCTTGCCCTGTACCCCCCACAGTTCGCATATCCGACCCTCGGTTCGATTGAACAGATAATTTACATACATATCTGTGGAGTGCGATTTTAATACTTCAAATGAGATTTATTTTATTACGTCTCTTCTACGTGACTTTACCGAAAGAACCAAGAAGACTATAAACTAGTGTTTAAAGTTAGAACCATATAAACGGAAGTAAGGTATTATAATCTCATTAGAAGCATTAGAATCACAGTGTGGTCGTATTAGAATCACACTCTGCTCATATGTATGTATAGTCTCCGTGCAAGGATCGGATACAAATTACAACACACAATCGAAATGCTATATACCGTATATATACACATACAAAAATCTTAACAACCACACATAGTAACATATATACACCACATTATTTCAAATACGTATTTAAAAATAGGTTTTCAATTTTTAAAAAATGTAGAATGTCGTTGTCCATGTGGGGAGATGGAGCGCAGTGGATCGTTTCGTCTAAGCTGCTTTTCGGAATCCGCGTGATAACCCAGTCACATCGCCTAACTCCAGTCAAAGCACCTTACCCAAACTACATCTCCCCAACAAGGCAGCCTTACCGCTGCTGTGTATTGTGTTTATGGGATAACAGAGGTGTGTATTATCCCATACGCCTTGCCCAAAACGACTGATTGTCCGCTTAACAGCCTAGCCCATAAACCACTATTGGTGATAGTGTTGTTTGAGAGCAGCTATTAAAGTCGTTTTGGCAAACGAGGTGGTGGCTGGCCAAACCATGCCTCGCTGTTTGTCTCCGGAGTGATGACGGATCGGATCGAGAACCAGGTCAAAATGCACAAGGTTGCGCTTGTAGGCTCCACGCAAAATATCAATACTGTATTGTGCTTTTCGGTGCCATTGCGATGTAACATTCTACCAGCAGTGGGCAGCTTGATTTTAATACGACCATGCGATTCTAAATCTGGCACCACCCAGGCCGCATTTACGACTCCCGATGTGCATCTACATTTAACATACATTCTAGCTCAGTGTTATTCGAATACTACCAAAGTGTTATTATAATCGTTTTAATCCAATCATAATCCTGCACCCCCCAATTCGCATATCCGACCACCGGTTCGCATGTCCAAAGGCCATAGATGCATATTACATACGTACATACGAGCACAGTTCGCTTGCACGTACGCTATACATACATATGCGTAGAGTGTGATTTTAATACGATCACGTTGAAATTCTAATGCTTGTAATGAGATTATAATACCGTACCTCTTTCTGCTGTTATAAATGATGAAACTAGTTTATAGTAGTTTAATGTTTCGTGTTATCGTTTATAGTGTTACAGTTCACATGTCATAGCGTACAGGATTCCCTGTATACTTGATGATTAGGGACCGTAACGTTGTGAATCGATTAATAATGGGGCCCTTTCCTCTCCAGGAACACATGTTAATGGGGAGACAGCCAAGATGCTGACTAAGATCCTCCACCTGAAACTCGCTTAAAACACGTTGTTGATATGAATAAATAAACGGACACACATTTGTTAAAAAAAAACGTTTTATTCATCTGCAATCATTTTTAAGTCAAAACTCGAACCGAATGTATTACAAGTCAAAACTATATCCGTTCCAGGAATACCAACGCGTTAAAGTATCATTCCCCATTATTTCCTTATTAGTTCATCACATTTGTTCACCTGTGCGTCTATGTTGAAGTCAAGGCCATATATCCAACGAACGCGTCATCAATGTACACCCTGACATCGACTATCTAAAGTCGATTATTACCAACCAAAAAAAAGTTTATACTTGAAAAAAAAACCTTTTAAAATGTTGAGTAAAGATCTAACTACAGACGCATTCCAAATTTAGCTCAGCAGGAACACTTAACGACTACAATTGAACCCTCTCACAACCAGTGCTCATCACACCACTTCGGCAAGTAATCCCATAGCATTACAAACCACCACTGTGCACGTAATTAAACTCTCACAAAAACTGTAAAACAAAAATGGTCAAAATTAAAAACAAAAGTAATCGATACGGCTTAATAGGTATAGCCACATGACATAATATTTTGTCAGTCACCCCGAGCTCTCTGGTTGACTCTCGAGCCACTCCATTACATCCAGCCATCTCTCGGGATCCAACTGCATGGGATCGAAGGTGGAAACTTCTTCAGGACCAATTGCAGCACCTTGAATTTCAGCTTTTGATTTCAGTTTTCTATCATTGTGGATCTTCTGATGCCTGTTCCTGGTTGATGACCGTGCAAATGCCTTCCCACACACAGAGCACAAGAATGGCTTCACGCCCGTGTGTGTTCTCTGGTGACTCTGAAGTTGTGATGCCTGTGCAAATTTCTTCCCACACATTGGGCACAGGAACGGCTTCTCGCCCGTGTGCGTTTTCTTATGATCTTGAAGAGTTGACGAATGTGCAAATGTCTTCCCACACACAGAGCACAAGAACGGCTTCTCGCCCGTGTGTGTTTTCTGATGACTCTGAAGATGTGATGAATGTGCAAATGCCTTCCCACACACAGGGCACAGGAATGGCTTCTCGCCCGTGTGTGTTCTCTGGTGACTCTTAAGAGTTGATGAGTGTGCAAATGCCTCCCCACACACAGGGCACAGGAATGGCTTCTCGCCCGTGTGTGTTTTCTGGTGACTTTGAAGATGTGATGACTTTGCAAATGTCTTCCCACACACAGGGCACAGGAATGGCTTCTCGCCCGTGTGCGTTTTCTTATGATCTTGAAGAGTTGATGACCGTGCAAATGTCTTCCCACACACAGGGCACAGGAACGGCTTCTCGCCCGTGTGTGTTCTCTGATGACTCTGAAGATGTGATGAATGTGCAAATGCCTTCCCACACACAGGGCATAGGAATGGCTTCTCGCCCGTGTGTGTTGTCTGGTGACTCTGAAGATGTGATGACTTTGCAAATGTCTTCCCACACACAGGGCACAGGAATGGCTTCTCGCCCGTGTGTGTTGTCTGGTGACTCTGAAGATGTGATGACTTTGCAAATGTCTTCCCACACACAGGGCACAGGAATGGCTTCTCGCCCGTGTGTGTTTTCTGATGGCGTTGGCAGTTTTCTGAAAGTGAAAATGCTATCCCACATACAGAACACAGGAATTGCTTTTCACCAGTGTGTGTTCTCTGGTGTCTCTTAAGATTTGATTGCCGTGAAAATGCCTTCCCACACACAGAACAATTGAATGGCTTCTTGTCTCCGTGTGCGTGGGGCTGTGGAGAGCGTCTCTGCTCCATATGAGCGTAGTAACAGCAGCGGTGTTATTGAGTCAAAAGTATGCTATCGGCCGCAAGGATGTCTAACCGAGACGCAAAAAATCCCACTAATTTGACGACGAACACGTTTAAGAGTTTATCCGCGAAAATAGACACTTACTTGGAGATTCAAGGAATATCGATGTCTGGAACCCGTCTGAAGATGTCGCCACGAACTCTCCCAACGCAAAGTCGCCTAACTGTCGACACAGCAATTGTGCTCGCCAGGCTGCGTTGTCTCGCGGTAGAAGGGCGATCAGCAGAGCGACGAGTCGAGCGTCCAACCTCATCAAGTTCCCTCTCGAAATGGCATTGAGCTCTGCTTCTGAGCCGCCTTATAACTCCCCCCCTAGGATCCAATCTTTTGTCTTTCAGGATATTTGCATTCGATTGTTAATTTTGGAAGGTACAATCCGCATGTATATTAACATACCGAAGGGTAATGTGCCCATTGTGCTTCATGCATGAATATGTAAGTGCATCTCAGTGTGTAATTGTGCGCTTATTTTGAATAAATGGGATTAGCGCTGGAAAAACACGTTCCCCATGCCCTCCATTGTCCTGAATTTAAAGTGAATGCAGCCCCATGACGTTGCCAAAAACCGCCAAGCTTCGGGAGTGAGCACGTACAGACGCGTAGTGACCACACTTGCAACACAATCACTCTAACATCACTAACCAAAATCCGACCTGGTACATGGTCTCCGCTTGGTCTGGTTTGTATCCGTCCTAACTCCGGATACAAACAGCAAGGCATGGCTTGGTCAGCCACCACCTCGTTTGCCAAGGCAACGTTAATAGCTGCTCTCAAACAACACTATCACCAATGGTTGTCTACAAGCTAGGCTGTTAAGCGGCCAATCAGTCGTTTTGGGCAAGGCGAATGGGAAAATACACAGTGAGTCTTAGTGGACTGAGCTGGCAGCTTCACCTGCCGGGACCACGGCCAGTTGCGTAGCGCCCCCGTTAGTTTCGCCCATGGGTCAATACCCCCATGGGGCAACCCAGCTGACTGTTTGATGGGTACAATGGGTACTTTTCGGTTTATCCGGCTTATTACCATTATTATGTATTGACGTTGATCACGTCTCCATGGACGGCTTGCTGTCTACTTCGGTTGTGTAATTGAGATGCTGTGCATGCTGCCACTGGTAAGGGCATGTGTTGCATAATATGCAGCATGTGTCCGCGTATCATGTTTGTCACGGATGCAGTTGGCGTTACTGTACATTTATCATGTTTTGGAGTGCCAATCCCATGCACTTTGAAATGTAATTAACTGTCTAAAAAGGTTGCAGCCCGGCCCCCGCCGCTGTCACTCTCTGGCCGTTGCCCAAGCCATATCGGAATTTGCGACATGCTCAAACAATGAGTACAGTGTGACACCACCCGGGTAACTCACGGGATCAAAATGGGAATTGGAAAGTGATCGCTTTATTGAGATGATTATGGTACTACCACAGGGTATTGTGAAAGGTTCAGGAGGAGGAGATGTCTGGATTTGTAAGTCTCACAGTACCGGTAAGAAGCGCCGGGTGGGGGATGCCCTCCACTGGGGTACAAATTCTGTCATTATTAGTATACGATCACGCAATGTTTCTATCTGCAAGCTGTCATAACTGAAACGATCCCCGTTATTGTTCGATTGAGAAATGGAGTGACCCACACCTCTGATACCATATGTGAGGAACCCAAAAATCTGATGCATGCGTAAAACACCCACAATGGGAATACGTAAACGTAAAAACACCAACAAAATACATTTTAATATAAGAAAAAAAATAGGTGGCCCCATAGCGCATCTGTCTGTGTGTGTACATACAGACGGAGGATGCAGGGGCCAACCTGTGTGCGATCGGAACGGTGCAGTTGCTAACCAATGTCACTGTGGATGGCGCACACCGGAGCTGTGTCTTTGCGATGCAAGGGCATGGTGGATGGTGGAGCGCATATGGATGGTGCGTTACGAATAAAATAAAACAAACCGCTGGAAGCAGCCATGCGAGCAGGCTACCTTGAGAGCGATCGCGAATGGGTTGCATGTCTGGAAGAAGCCTCGCTCTTTCAGATGCCGTACCAGCTTCGTCAACTCTTCGCTACGATACTGCTGTATTCCATGCCAGCAGATACGAGGGCTCTCTGGGATAAATTCTACGACGAATTGGCTCGCGATTACGAGTACCAGTACCGCCAGCTGACCAACAAAGAAGAAATGGTAAATCTTCTTGGTTCTTTCGGTAAAGTCACGTAGAAGGGAAGTAATACAATTTAAAAAATAAAACATAATAAAATAATTCTCACGACGTTTCGGCCACAACGCAAGCAGCCGTCCTCAGGAGAAAACCAGGTCTGTCGAGGCGACAGCCTCTGAATGAAACAGCACACGTGCTTGGAGCATATATAAGCTGGGTTGAAGGGGGGAAAGGGCGCCTTGACAAAAGAATTTGCATATCAAGAGCAATTTAGCATATTTATGGGAAATACAGGTATGTGATTAGTACTACTTATGCCCGTGCATTATGCAGGATTAGCAGCATCAAAGGGAGGGGATATGGGAAATGCAGGTATGTGATTAGCACTACTTATATCCGTGCATTATGCAGGATTAGCAGCATCAAAGAAAATAAAAGAAATGGTAAAGTTGAAGACACTTCACAGCCTCCACGAGTTCCTCACGGCAGGTTGGATGGCTCTGTCGGACTTTAACGACCTCCCGCAGCTTTCCGAGTACCCACACTTGGTCTTGGGCTCGCTGCTTGAGAACAACCATATCCGCCGCGAATTGGACACGAAGGACTTCCCATTTCGACTTCGGCGCAAACAGTTCCCCATTGTCCCAGCCTTCTGCGATGACCATCAACAAGGCGCAAGGGCAAACTGTTCACAACCTGGGATTATATCTACCAACGCCATGCTTCTCGCACGGCCAACTGTACGTGGCACTATCGCGAGTCACGGCAAGATCCAACATCAAGGCGCTTATTGAGGGACCTGACGACGAGGAGTAAGACGGAGTGTACACGAAGAATATCGTGTATCGCCAGATATTTGAATAAGTTGCATTCTATATTTGAATAAGTTGCATTCTTTAATATTGTCGATTGAGCGTCTCATAAAAATGCATATAACCTCACAAAAATAAACATAAAACAATCACCAAAACATGTCTATTGTGTCCAGCCACTTTGAACTCCTCACCAACCAAGCATATATACACCGCCCGCGAAGCGGGCGGCGACTGCTAGTTTCTATTTATTTCATTGTGTGGTGTGAACGTGTAAGCAATGTGGGATATCGATGTACACAGATATGAACAATATCAGCAGACAAGACTTCTTTCATACTCTTTAATTATTTCAGTAAAGTCACGGAGGTAGAAAAAATAATAAATAAATCACGACGTTTCGATCGCAACACGAGCGGTCGTCCTCAGGCGACAACATCCAGACATGAGGACTGCCTGGATGAAAACCAGCATGGAAGGGGCCCAGTGTGGGGCCGGCTATGCTAATGACAAAGTCCCGTGTGTATGTGATGTGAGGTCTCCTGGCAGCAGTCATTCTCCGCTGTAGTCCTGGCATCTGCTGCTCAGCTTCATTCCCCAGCTGTGGTCCCAGTGGCACCGTCTCTCTGGGGAACCGTGTGGTGTGTGTAGCGAGTATCACGGGGTGGGTGGGTAGTGTGGTGATAGTGGTCACGGTTGGCACTCATGCACGACCACCACCACCACCCCTACTGGGCGGTGGACCTGCCACCACAAAGCAGCACGCGGCGGAGGAGTGAGGCGATCGCTCTCGCCACGCGAGCGAGGCCCCCTCGCTTCCTCTTCTTTTCGTGCATCTCCACCTGCACCTCTTCCATCTTCTCCTCCGTCTCATCCTCCTCCATCCCCTCTTCTTCATCCTCCACCTCCATCTTCTCCTCTACCTCCTCCTCCTCTTCCTGCGCCACCTCCATCTTCTCCATCTTCTTCTCCTCCGCTAGCACCATCTCTTCCTCCTTCATCTCCTCCTCACCTTCCGGCACCACCATCTCCACCACCGTCTTCTCTTCCTCCTCCACCACCATTGTTTCCCCTTTGTACGTCGTTTCCATATCCTCCACCACGACCATCTGTTCATCCTTTGTTGTCTCCTTGTCCTCTATCTCCATATTGTCTTTCTCCTCTCCCTCCGTGTTTTCCTCCATTGTCACCATCACAATCTCGTCCTCCTTTGCCTTCTCTTCCTCCGAGTTCTCCTCTGTCTCTACCTCATCCTCAATCATCTCCTTCACATCTTCCTTCGTCTCCTTCTCCACAACCTCTGTCTTCACTTCAAAGGCCTGGACGAGTGAGGAGGAGGGCTGCACTGGCTCAGATCTGTGAAGAGACAACACGACACCGTTCCACCTTCATGCTACGGCAGACATCGCCATCTCCCCATCGTCCGTGGGTGGAATGTGTGGCGGATTAATTATTTGAGCTGAATAGAAACAGCAATAACGACATGGCCAGTGAGTGTGCTTAGTATTGGTGCTGTCATTCTCATGGCGCCAGGCTATCCTTGAGATAGGTGCAGCTGTGTCTCACACAGACTGCTGTAGTTTCACAGTAGTGGGTGGCGTTGCTGTGCAAATTTAGCTGAATAATTTGAAGTGACATTTTTTTGGTCAGTTTGGTAAAGTCACGTAGGTAAAAAATATAGTAAATTAAATCACAAAGTTTCGATTGCAACACAAGCAATCATCATCAGGTGGGAAAACCACAGCAAGAAACTTTCTTGCAATAACGACATGGCCATCGAAACGTGATTTAATTTAATTTATTTGATTTCATGCCTACGTGAATTTACCGAAATAACCAAGGAGTATGAATCCCTGTAGTCACGAAAACTTCAAATCTAGATTGACATTTTTATATATGTACATTCTAATTGTCCCCTTGCACATAATGTCCTAAGCATTTCAAATGGCATCGATAGAGATCCTGAACGTCCACTTTGACGGAATGGGTGTGGATCTGTGTGGTCAATGCAGCAGCAATAATAGCCAGGGCAGGAAGCAAGATCTGAACTGTAAGCGGTGAAGAATGAGTGCACGACCATTTGGCCGCTTCAACACATCCACGATTTCAAAAAAGTGTCCGTCAGTGATTTGTGGTCGAGAGAGCCACCTCCCTTGACGTCGAAGGCATCTCAGAGTGCATTGCATGCGATGAGCCTCTCGCATCTCTCATCTCATTGCGTTTTAAATTGGACACCCCTCTCAGTCGTAGCTGTCGCTGTGCATTACGAGGCGACTTGGCAGCTGGCCTGGAAACAGGCGATAGACAGCGAAAATTTCACGGTGGATGGAGGGTTACATGGTGAAGATATGCCCACTTTGTTACGTGGTCTAACCCAGAAACCAGTTATGAAAAATAAATCTGTCCTCAGTATTGCGGAATGTACACGTGGGGTTTGCAGTGTCGGTGAATTTTGAGAGCGCGACAGGGCTTGAGCACCTGTGCGTCACAGCAACATTGACCTGGGTTTGATTTCCACGTTTGGCCACATTCTCCGTGTGGATTATGTAGCCCCCTGTTCTGGGAAGGTTCTGCAGCTTTCTCCCTGTTACTGAACCCACACAAGCAATGCAAATAGTTCAATTTGGATCGCAAACAGTAGCAACTTTCTTGCAAAATGCGAGAAAACTTGGCAGGATCCTCCTGAAAAAAGTCTTGAGACCGAGAAAGGCTGAAGCTGCGTGAGAAGCATGGCAATAAATAACAAAAATAAACACACAGGGCGCACACGCAGAGTGGTTTACCGTGGCTCAGCGACTCCGGAGTTTGCTTCATCTTCTTGGAAGCCCTCTTCTCCAAAGCTCGGAGCTATTGGGCCCCACACAGGATTGGAGGACGTGGTGGTGGTGGCGGCGGTGGTGGTGCTGCTGGTGGTGGCGGTCTGGAGCCATTGTCGCTCGATCTTGGCGAGGCGCTCCTCCTCCTCGAGGCGCTTTTGCTCCACAAGACGCTTCTCCTCCATCAAGTGCTCCTCCTCTTGACGCTTCACCTCAACGAGGCGCTTCTCCTGCATGAGACGTTTCTCCTCGAGGAGCTTCACCTTGCGAAGGCGCCTCTCCTCAAGACGCTTCTTCTTCTTCTCGAGACGCTTCAGCTCTATGAGACGCTTCACCTCAAAGAGGCGATTCTCCTCCATGAGGTGCTTCTCTTCCTCGACCCGCTGCACCTCAATGAGGCGCTGCTCCTCGACAAAGTGCTTCTCTTCTTCCACCCGCTTCTCCTCCATGAGGCGCCTCTCTTCCTTGACCCGCTTCACATCTATGAGGCGCTTCTCTTCCTCCAGATGCTTCTCCTTGAGACGCTTCACCTCGCGAAGGCGCTTCTCCTCCATGAAGCGCGTTTCTTCAAGGAGGCGCTTTTCCATGACGCGTTTCACGTCGTTGAGGATATTGTTTCGAAGGCACTTCTGCTCCGTTTGGTGCTTCAACTTGGCGAGGTGCTTCACCTCATTGGGGCGCTTCTCTTCCATTGTGCATTTCTCCTTCGCAAGGCGCTTGTCCTCCTGGAGACGCTTCACTCCGCTGAAGTTCTTCACCTCCCCAATGCTCCTCTGTTCACGCGAAGATAAGCACATGACCATTCAGACATGCACACTCAGGACAAAATCCATTCTCGCAGGCACACAAACATGAACGGGCACATATACAAACAAAAATGCATACTCGCACATCTATGTACGGATGCAAACATGCACATTGACTCATGCAAACATGCTAGCACACGTATGAATATACACCATCACCTAATGTTATCAAAATACATGTTACATCCTCATATTCTCACAAATTCAATACACGCACTTAATGCAGTGATAGTCTACAACGATTTCATGGCGATTGTTGCAACAATCATCAAGGGCAATAGTTTCCACAGAATGTTCTATTGTAAAGATCTGGATGCCCATGATCTGGACAAATTTTATTGCAGCACCCATAATGGGCAGCTGGAATGGCAACTTCCAATCAGCTCACAGACATAATTCATGAGATTGCATGATATCATTCTGTCTTCATTGGTAATGAATGGCGACTTCATTTGCCTGCACGAGTGGGATATGACATGACGTGATGGTGGAGAGATGGAGGGATGGTGTTGGGAGATGGTGTTGTGATATAGAGAGGTGAAATTGTGGAATGTTCTGGAGAGATAGTGTCGTGATGGTATTGACGCATTGAGGCTCTGTGACGGTGTATTGAGTTGGTGGTGGTGTGATGAGAAAGGTGACGTGAAGAGATAATGTGAGTTGTAGTGATGCTTTGGTGCAATGGTGTGGTGAAATGGTGTGAGAATGTGGTGTTTGACCCCCATGGACCCCATACACACCTTTGGGGAGGGATGCTCGTAGCTTTGGCCTGGGAAAGGGTCCACTTCATTCATAATGTCCCCCCACGTGGTCGACTGGCGCGATGACTCCCGGGCTACGGAAAACAAAATTAATTCAAAGGACGAGTAATGTATTAGAGAACGAAGCACGTGGATATTCACACAACTAATTCTGAGATCCCTGTAATTACCTCTTACCACATAACATGACCTGCTGTTGAGAAATATTAATCACATGGCAGTAAAACTTTACAAGTAAATATTTTTGTAAGCATGTTGAGATCAACAATTTCATGAACTTGAGACCCCGTTTAAACAAAGATGCCTGAAACGCAGCTCTAAATCCATGCTGTCTGCCACCCTTGACCGTTTACCTCTTTCCATCACCACCAAGCCACGTTCACTAAAAATAATTAATCAGGGAGCTGCCTCCTCTGCATAAATGCCACGTGATGCAGGTAACTGGGACTTACCATCATAGTCCTCCAAGATGTCAGCCCACTTGCGTTGTCTGTCCATGTTGTTGGGAAGGAATTGTTTCTGTTTGATGTTGGAGGGCCTGGGGAGGTTGTAAAAACGCTCAGATTTAGCAACCTTTTGAATCACTCATCCTCTCAATTATTACATATTTGACCACTCGCTGTACAAATCAAATCACTCACTCGCTTGTTTGCCCACTCACGCGTGCGTCAGATCACTCACTCATCCACCCACGCGAACATGTTTAATCCAACTGCCTATTGCATTAAACATAATCGCCAGACATAACCGTGATGTTTAACCTCTAATCCAGACAAGCATGTTGATGCACAGCCCATTTGTTATTAATCGACTGCTTGATATAGGCCCCCCTATGTCTTGTAGGTCTTTGGGGTCAAATGACCATACATAAATTATTTGTTATAACCCGAGAATGACGTCGTAGGTCACGTGATGTCAGAGGTACCGCCCATGTGGCTGTGACGTCACAGATAGGAGACGTCTATGGCAGCAGCTAGGGTCTGAACTAAAAGGCAGACTCCTCCCCCGTGTTGGATAACATTCAATACATGCAATGCAGGGCACAATTATGCAGGCAATCAGAACACAGTAATTATAGACATGTTAATCATATTATATGAGATTTAAACAGGTTAGTTATGAACGTTTTAAAAGTTAACTTGCTTTGGGTCTAAACAATGACAGTAACAGTAACATATCAGAGCATGCCAAGTAATCTAACTAATAGTCCTAACTTGGTTGCAGAAAATCCAAATGCCAACATATACAAAAGTAATGAAGCTTTAGTTTGTAGTCAAAACGTGCAATAAAAATAAACAACACACATCGTCAACAGGGACGCTCACCTCGTTGAGGATTCGCTCTGCAAAGGCTTCTTCTGCTGCTGCTCACTCGTGCGCATTCCTCTCGACTGCGGGTGGAGGCGTGGCAATGACGTAACAGCGGTGACGTCACTACAGCGAGGCTCCGCCCCCACCCGCTTGGCGGGCGCACCACGTGGTGCAGTGCGGGTGGTGTGCGTCACCGGAAACAGCAGAGTCCTCGGTTCGACATTAAACATTTGCCCCCTCGCTTTGTGCTGTCTTTGATGTCGCCGTTACTGCGGCGAGGACTGAAGCGATGCCTGACCATCAGGCCTGGCATATACCTAGGCCTCAGGCTTCATATTTGTTCGTAGTTATTTTTTGTTTAATTGGAATTATTAACTTGCATTTCATTAATTACATTTCAAGGGTATGAACACCATCCCATTGGTTGTTTTACTTTAAAATGCAGGTTTTTATTATAGTTATTGATCTGTAGTTATATTTAAGTGAGTGAGGTGGTTGTACTAAGTGTGCATTTGAGTTCCATGTAAATTATTATTGTGTAAAGGATTTGTCTGTGTGCACCTATCCTGGCAGTGGTAATTTGGGCTTTTTATAATCTTAAACAACTACGCTGGTTTGGTCGTCTGCGTGCGTATCTGGACGTTAATTTATTTACGGACCCGCCCAAACAGCTCGCTCTGATTCGATGAAAATAAAACAGCCGGCAAAAAGCCACAGCTCACTTTGATTCGATAAAAATAAATAATTAACACGCCCGGAAGAGAGCGATAGAATAGGTTTGGCAAGGTCTGCGCCGCAGTGCTGCAGTGCACTGTGGGCGCAGACCCTGCGCTGTGTGAGTGTGGTGTGTATGCAAGTGTGCGAATGTTAGTTACGCTAATATTACGTATATTTATGTAAAAAATGGGTGCTGCGTGCTGCGATTAGTGGAGTCCCCAAACAACTTTACCTTACGAGTAGGCAGGGGTCGCTATACAGTGAGTCTTAGCGGACTGAGTTGGCAGCTTCACCTGCCGGGACCACGGCCAGTTGCGTAGCGCCCCCTACAGTTTCGCCCGCGGGTCAAAACCCCCATGGGGCAACCCAGCTGACTGTTTGATGGGTACAATGAGTACTTTTCGGTTTATCCGGCTTATTACCATTATTATGTATTGACGTTGATCACGTCTCCATGGACGGCTTGCTGTCTACTTCGGTTGTGTAATTGAGATGTTGTGCATGCTGCTGCTGGTAAGGGCATGTGTTGCATAATATGCAGCATGTGTCCGCGTATCATGTTTGCCACGGATGCAGTTGGCGTTACTGTACATTTATGATGTTTTGGAGTGCCAATCCCATGCACTTTGAAATGTAATAAACTGTCTAAAAAGGTTGCAGCCCGGCCCCCGCCGTTGTCTCTCTCTGGCCGTTGCACAAGCCATATCGGAATTTGCGACATGCTAAAACAATGAGTACATTGTGACACCGCCCGGGTAACTCCCGGGATCAAAATGGGCATTGGAAAGTGATCGCTTTATTGAGATGATTATGGTACTACCACAGGGTATTGTGAACGGTTCAGGAGGAGGAGAGGTCTGGATTTGTAAGTCTCACAGTGCCGGTAAGAAGTGCTGGGTGGGGGATGCCCTCCACTGGGGTACAAATTCTGTCATTATTAGTATACGATCATGCAATGTTTCTATCTGGCTGTACTCTCCGCAGCTTCTCACCACCCTTTAGCTCCCTGCTATTCTCCGGGGTTGGCTCCCGCTGGCCAACGGTGCCCCCTCCTCACGTTCGCCCACGCGGCCCCACTCTTTTCCATTCACACCCCGACTGACTTCTCTTTCCGGTTTACCCACTTAAGGACCCCAACCTTTCACCCACGTCACCTGGCTCCGCCTCCCCGTGACGTCACATCCGGAAGGTCGCTCACGCCCGCATTACACATGCACATATACTTATTACAAAAATACATGTTACATGCATACATGTTACATACATACATGTTACGTACATACATTGTTACATGCACATATACTTACTACATACATGTTACATACTTACGACTGTAGTGTGATTAGAAGAGGACCACGGAGTGATTCGATTAGAATATCACACTTCAAGGTAATTTGTTCTAATCTGTAACACTAGTTAATTATGTTATTGTATAGCGTTATAGGTTATATTGTTAGAGTTAACAAATTTAGAGTTTACTATAACACTAGTTTACAGTAATTTGTAGATTCTTCAAATGTATATGTGAATGTTTTTAAGTTACCATTGTTGAAGTTCATAATGTTAAAGTTAAATTTCGATTTAAAGCTTTCGTGACTGCAGGGATTCATCTTCTTGGTTCTTTCGGTAAAGTCACGTAGAAGGGAAGTAATAAAATAATAAAAATAAAACATAATAAAATGAAATAATTCTCACGACGTTTCGGCTACAACTACAACGCAAGCAGCCGTCTTCAGGCTGCTTGCGTTGTAGCTGAAACGTCGTGAGAATTATTTCATTTTATTATGTTTTATTTTTATTATTTTATTACTTCCCTTCTACGTGACTTTACCGAGCACGTACAGACGCGTAGTGACCACACTTGCAATACAATCACTCTAACATCAGTAACCAAAATCCGATCTGTAACATGGTCTCCGCTTGGTCAGGTTTGTGTCCGTCATCACTCAGGAGACAAACATCGAGGCATGGCTCGGCCAGCCACTACCTCATTTCACGCAGCAACTTTAATAGATGCTCTCAAACAACACTGTCACCAAAAGTGGTTTATGGGCTAGGGTGTTAAGCGGACAATCAGTCGTTTTGGGCAAGGCGTATGGGATAATACGCACCTCTGTTATCCCATAAACACAATACACAGCAGCGGGAAGGCTGACTTGTTGGGGAGATGTAGTTTGGGTAAGGCGCTGTGACTGGAGAATTATTTACTGCGATAAAATTTGGCTGTTCAACGTAGTCTGCAACGTTCTGGTCCCGAAACCCGAAGTATACGTGGGATCACCTGTACTCTATAACATGTAAACTGATAAACGCGATGTTCTCAATTATTCCACGCTGCACAATTCAAGGTTGCAGACTGCTTTGAACAGCCAAATGTTATCACAGTAAACTATTTCGAGTGTTGACGTTATTTTAGCTATATAGTTAAGTACATGTATATGATAAGAATTCGTAGACATGGCAGGTGCCTTGATCTCCTTAAATCAACCAAAATTATGACAAATTATGTCATAAATGAGTGTGAGCTAATTCTTCGGTAGTATTCGCTAAACACCGATGGCACTAACCTACACTAAGTTATGTTTAAACAAAGTAAACTTTAGTCGCTCAAATCTCAACTCAGATAGGATCATCTCAATCATTGTAGGGTCCCACGAGAGCAGAGCCGGCCACAAACAGCCGGGCGGCAGTTGGAGCAGAAGCAGAAGTCGCTGCTTTGTCATCGAACGGTTTCGTAGCTGCTGTAGTTGCTTCTGTTACTGTTATATCGGCAGCATGTTGGTGTCCCGTGATGGGATAACGCCTTTGATGAAAAACTCTGATGCAACCTACCAGATCGAAGCCATCGATCGACGCCTTTTGATATACTGTTACATTGTAAACTCTCACACTGTGAACTTTAACATTATGAATTCCAACAATATAAATTTAAAATTAACATATACATTTGAAGAATATACAAAATACTGTAAACTAGTGTTATAGTAAACTCTAACAATATAACCTATGAGCTATACATTATAAGGCTATTCAATAGCATTATTAACAAGTGTTATAGATTAGAACAACCTACATTGAAGTGTGATATTCGAATCGCATTCAAATTATTCGAATCACTCCGTGGTACTCTTCCAATCAGACTACGGTCGTAAATAGGTAACATGCATGCATGTAACATCTCTGTATGTAGTAAGTATATGTGCATGTAGCATGTCTGTTTGTAGTAAGTATATGTGCATGTAACATGTCTGTACATAACATGTCTGTATGTAGTAAGTATATATGCATGTATCATGTCTGTATTTAACATGTCTGTATGAAGTAAGTATATATGCATGTAACATGTCTGTGACTGCAGGAAACCATACTCTTTGGTTCTTTCGGTAAAGTCACATAGGTAGAAATAAAGCAAAATAAATCACGACGTTTCGAACGCAACACAAGCGCATTCAGATGAAAATCGCGTTGTCCGCGATGTGTTACGTCCGATACGTCATGATTTATTGTTTTATTTCTACCTACGTGACTTTATCGAAAGAACCAAAGAATAGACATATTCTAATACAATATTAGAATATAATTAGAAGTATTAGAATCGCAATGTGATCGTCTTGGAATCACACTGCGCATATTTATGTATAGTGAACGTGCAAGCGAACGCTGCTCGTATGTATGAAATCACACTCCTGTATGACCGACATTGTACTAATTTGTGTTGATCGAGTAGAACAAGGCACGTGCCACGTCCAGACGAATTCTTATCAACAATAGTGTAATGAAATAGTATGCTAAAGTAAATGTTATAACTGGATTAAAACGTGCACCCCTCCTTCGCATTTACGACCAACAATTTGCATTTGCACATAACATACATTAAAGCACAGTAATTCGCTAATACGACCGTATTGTTATTCTAAAATTTGAATGCGATTCCTACCCTCTACCCCCACAGTTCACACATCCTACCGCCATTACGATTGAACGGACAATTTACATACATGTGTCGAGTGCCATTATAATACTTCTAATGAGATTTAAATACCGTACCTCCGTTTATGGTGCTATAAATTATAAAACCAGTTGATATATTTTTTGTCGTTTAATGTTTAGTGTTATTGTTTATAGTGTTATCAGTTTACATGTTTTAAGTACAGGTGATGTCCGGTATACTTCGGTATTCTGGACCTGAATGTTGCGACACGATTCATAACGAGGACCTTTCCCCACCACAGCGCAATCCACTAATGAAAATAACTCGGGGCGGCGGGAACACGTGCTTCCATGGGCAGTGGGGGACAGGGCATGGTTGTATTGCCTACAGGTGCCACCGGGAAAATCCCCCAAGTTGCTCCGCCCATGACGGGGTCAGGTAGAGGTCATAGAGGTGGGTGATGTAAAGACAGTGCGTCAACTAAGGGACAAGTGGTGACAACAAGAAAGAGAGAGTTCGAGAAGGCAAGGCGAGACCAAGTGTGGACGGAGGTTCAAGCCGAGAATGAGAGAGGGGGAGGAACGAGGTTTGGGGCTGTGTTGGCTGGTTGCTGTCTCGTCGTCGTCGTTGCTATATCGTGACGCCTGGGGTCTGAAACCGCGTTAAAGGCTAAATAAAAGAATCCTCAGCAGTCTGAGTCCGGAGTCATTACAATTGTAACGATTCATTATTTCACGGGCTAATATTGGGTTTGTGCGATTATTTTACATATTCATACTGAAAATTGCTATTTGATGCCATTGAGATGGAACCTTCATCCAATAGTGGACAGCTTGATCCTAATACCACCAAAGTGTTATTCAAAAAAGTTTAATCCCATCCTGATCCTGCACCTTCATGTTTCACATATTTCACCCTTGGTTCGCACGTCCATATTACACTCATACATTTTACATACATACATTTTACATACAGACATGTTACATACTCACGAGCATAGTGTGATTCTTAAAGGACCACGGTGTGAAGCTAAGAATTCGAATGAGATTCTAATATCAATGTACGGTGTTCTAATCTGTAACACTAGTTTATGATGTAATTTTATAGCGTTATAATGTATCGCACATAGCTTATATTGTTAGAGTTCACAACATTATAGTTTACTATAACACTAGTTTGTAGTGTTATATAACACTAGTTTGTAGTGTTATATTAAAGCGTTACAATGTATAGCTCATAGTTTAAAGGTTACATTGTTAGAGTTTATAATGTTAGGGTATTCAATGTGAGTTTACAATTTGAGAGTTTGTGGACGTGCCCTGTTCTCGTGGGACCCGACACGGATTTGGAAATAATTGCTATGATCATGTATGAGCTGGGATGAACGACTAATGTTTACTTTGTTTAATCATAACTGTGTGTACGTTAGTGCCATTGGGGCTTAGTGAATACTACTCATGAATAAACTCATACTTGTATCGGATAGAAATTTTAAATCGTGTTGGTAGAACAAGTCGCCTGCTTTTTCGAGACAAATTGTTATCTTCAACTGCGTCCGTAAATATTCCGCTAAAATACACAGCATAAGGAAGGCTGCCTTGTTCGGGAGATGTAGTTTGGATAAGGCGCTGTGGCCGGGTGATGACACGAATTCTGAAACAATGGAGTTAAACACTCGCTGCTTGGCCCCGTCGACATTAGCGAAGGCTGTCATATACCGCCCCATATACGAGTTGGCTGTACAATGTGTATAGTTGAAGGTGCTAGGTGTTGTCTTCTTCTAACAGCTACTAACGTGCGTGTTTTGTCTGTTTTTAGGATTTGTCCATTGATATTGTTATTTATAGTGATTCTATTGCTTCTAATGATATTATAATACATTAACTCCGTTTATATGGTTGTAAATTAAAACACTGGTTTATAATCGTTTAATATTTAGTGTTATCGTTTATAGTATTGCAGTTTACATGTTATAAAGTACAGCTTATCCCCGACATACTTCGGGATTAGTGACTGGTACGTTGATGAACGATTAACTACGGGGACATTTCCCCTCAAGGAACACGTGTTAATCGGGTAGACAGCTAAGATGCTGCCGGTTAAGGGCACACTTGTGTGACGGAGATCCTCCACCTGAAATTCTCTTAACATAGGAACATTATAAAATAAAGACCGGACGAACATTTGTTAAAAATACGTTTTTATTCATCTGCAATCATTTTTACGTCAAAACTCGAAGGGAATATGTATTATGTCCTATGTTCACACATTTCCAGTACCATGCAAACCAGTTCCGTTCCAGGGATACCAAAGCGTTAAAGTATCATTCCCCATCATTTCCTTATTAGGTCACCACATTTGTTCACTGTGCGTCTATGTTGAAGTCAAGGCAATATATCCAACGAACGCGTCATCAATGTACATCCTGAAATCTAAAGTCGATTAATACCAATAAAAAAACCTTTATACTTGAAAAAAACGTTAAGATCTAACTACAGACGCATTCCAACTTTAGCTCAACAGGAACATCTAACGACTACAATTGAACCCTCTCACAACCAGTGCTCATTACACCACTTCGGCAAGTAATCCGATAACATTACAAACCACCACTGGGCACGTCATTAAACTCACTCGATACTGCTTAATAGGTATAACCACATGACATAATATTTTGTTCAGTCACCCCGAGCTCTCTGGTTGATTCTCGAGCCACTCCATTACATCCATCCATCTCTCGGGATCCAACTGCATGGGATCGAAGGTGGAAACTTCTTCAGGACTCATTGCAGCACCTTGAATTTCAGCTTTTGATTTCAGTTTCCTATCATTGTGGACCTTCTGATGCCTGTTCATGTTTGATGAGCGTGCAAATGTATTCCCACACACAGGGCACAGGAATG
Source organism: Lampetra planeri (assembly GCF_965212315.1). Classification (NCBI taxonomy): domain Eukaryota; kingdom Metazoa; phylum Chordata; class Hyperoartia; order Petromyzontiformes; family Petromyzontidae; genus Lampetra; species Lampetra planeri. The sequence continues at coordinate 2,982,604 of NC_136179.1, forward strand.
GCTTCTCGCCCGTGTGCGTTCTCTGATGAATTTGAAGAGTTGACGATTGTGCAAATGCCTTCCCACACACAGGGCACAGGAATGGCTTCTCGCCCGTGTGTGTTCTCTGATGGTCTTGAAGAGTTGACGAGTGTGCAAATGCCTTCCCACACACAGAGCAATTGAATGGATTCTTGCCTCCGTGTGCGTGGGGCTGTGGAGAGCGTCTCTGCTCCATGTGAGCGTAGCAACAGCAGCGGTGTTATCGAGTCAAAAGTACGCAATCGGCCTCGATTTCAAGTGTTTAGCGTTGAGTTTTGGATTTTGTTAACTGCTAAAACAAGAACGACACTCGCGTCTAATCGAGACGCAAAAAAATTCCCGCTAAATAGACACTTACTTGGAGATTCACGGTGTATCGATGTCTGGAACCCGTTTGAAGATGTCGCCACGAAGCAAAGTCGAAGGGCGATCAGCAGAGCGACGAGTCGAGCGTCCAACCTCATCAAGTTCCCTCTCGAAATGGCATTGAGCTCTGCTTCTGAGCCGCCTTATAACTCCCCCCCTAGGATCCAATCCTTTGTCTTTCAGGATATTTGCATTCGATTGTTAATTTATGAAGGCACAATCCGCATGTCTTTTAACATACCGAAGGGTAATGTGCCCATTATGTTTCATGCATGAATATGTAAGTGCATCTCAGTGTGTAATTATGCGCTTATTTTGAAAACTACTCATGAATGAACTCGAAATCCTTTATGACCGACATTGTACTAATTTGGGTTGATCGAGACGAACAAGGCACGTGACATGTCCAGACGAATTGTTATCAACAATTTTGTCCTTAAATATAATATAACGTTAACACTGGATTAAACATGCACCTTTTAACCCCTGCCTCGCATTTACGACTAACGATTCGCATTTGCACATAGCATACATTCATGCATAGTAAATGCGAATACGAGCATATTGTTATTATAATAATTTAATGCGATTCTAACCCTGCAAACCCCCATAGTTCGAATATCCGTACCCGATTCGATTGAACGTACACTTTACATACATATGTGTAGAGTGCGATTATAATACATCTAGTGAGATTATAATACCGTCCCTACGTGTATGGTGGTAAAAAATGTAAAACCAGTTCATAGTCATTTAATCTTCTTGGTTATTTCGGTAAAGTCACGTAGAAGGGAAATAATAAAATAATAAAAATAAAACATAATCAAATAATTCTCACGACGTTTCGGCTTCAACGCAAGCAGCCGTCCTCAGGTGAAGAATGAAACACCACCAACGTAAAAAACTAAAGTATAAACTACATAGTATCATCAGTATACGCTCTGCTGATCGCCCTTCAACCGCGAGACAACGCAGCCTGGCGAGCACAATTGCTGTGTCGACAGTTAGGCGACTTTGCGTCGGGAGAGTTCGTGGCGACATCTTCAGACGGGTTACAGACATCGATATACCGTGAATCTCCAAGTAAGTGTCTATTTTCGCGGATGAACTCTTAAACGTGTTCGTCGTTGAATTAGCAGGAATTTTTTTACGTCTCGGTTAGACGCGAGCGTCGTTCTTGTTTTAGCAGTTAACAAAATCCAAAACTCAACGCTATACACTTTAAATCGAGGCCGATTGCGTACTTTTGACTCGATAACACCGCTGCTGTTGCTACGCTCACATGGAGCAGAGACGCTCTCCACAGCCCCACGCACACGGAGAGAAGAAGCCATTCAATTGCTCTGTGTGTGGGAAGGCATTTTCACGGCAATCAAATCTTCAGAGTCACCAGAGAACACACACGGGAGAGAAGCCATTCCTGTGCCCTGTATGTGGGAAGAAATTTGCAAACTCATCACATCTTCAGAGTCATCAGAGAACACACACGGGCGAAAAGCCATTCCTGTGCCCTGTGTGGGAAGAAATTTACAAGGTCATCACATCTTCAGATTCATCAGAGAACACACACTGGTGAGAAGCCATTCCCGTGCTCTGTGTGTGGGAAGGCATTTGCACGGTCATCAACCATGAACAAGCATCAGAAGGTCCACAATGATAGGAAACTGAAATCAAAAGCTGAAATTCAAGGTGCTGCAATGAGTCCTGAAGAAGTTTCCACCTTCGATCCCATGCAGTTGGATCCCGAGAGATGGCTGGATGTAATGGAGTGGCTCGAGGATCAAACCGAGAGCTCGGGGTGACTGAAACATAATATTGCATGTGGTTACACCTATTAAACCATATCGAGTACTTTTGTGCGTAATTTTTACCATTTTAGTTTTACAGTTTTTGTGAAAGTTTCGTGACGTGCACAGTCGTGATTTGTAATGTTATCGGATTACTTTCTGAAGTGGTGTGATGAGCACTGGTCGTTAAGTGTTTCCGTTGAGCTAAAGTTGGAAAGCGTCTGTAGGTACATCTTTACTCAACATTTTAAACGGATTTTTTTCCAGTATATAGTTTTTTTTTGGTTGGTGTTAATTGACTTTAGATAACCGATTTCAGGATGTACATTGATGACGCGTTCGTTAGATGTATGGCTTTGACTTCAACATAGACGCACAGGTGAACAAACGTGATGAACTAATAAGAAAATAATGGAGAATGATACTTTTACGCTTTGGTATTCCTGGAACGGATGAAGTTTGAAATGTACTGTAACTGTTTGAACATAAGACATAATAAATATTCGGTTCGAATTTTAACGTAAACATTATTGCAGATGAATAAAAACGTATTTTTAACAAATGTTTGTCCGTTCTTTATTTTATAATGTTCCTAGCAAAAACATGTTAAGCGAGTTTCAGGTGGAGGATCTCCGTCACACAAGTGTGCCCTTAACCGGCAGCATCTTGGCTGTCTACCCGATTAACACGTGTTCCTTGAGGGGAAAGGTCCCCGTAGTTAATCGTTTCTCAACGTACCAGTCCTTAATCCCGAAGTATGCCGGGGATACACTGTACTCTATAGCATGTAAACTGTAACACTATAAACGATAATACTAAACGACTATAAACTAGTGTTTTAATTTATATCCATTTAAGCGGAGGTAAGGTATTAGAATCTCATTATAAGCAGTAGAATCACAGTGTGGTCTTTTTAGAATAGCACTTTGCTCATATGTATGTATAGTGTACGTGCAAGGATCGGATTAAAATCATTACAATTACACTACGGTCGTTATAGAATCACGATTTTCACTGCTGGATGAATGTTACATCTCAATGGTATCGAAGAGCAATAGACAGTTTTCTATTCATAAATACACGCATAAACACATTATAAGCTTATGAATCGTTACAATTATTATAACAATCACAAATTGTAACAAAGCGAAATTCCCACTAAGCAAAATATCACGCTCACGTGGCGGATTCTTTAACAAACTGCAACACTCAAGTGGCAGAACTCAACAAGAAATGCGCACGACAGCAAGTTCAACAACAATGGGCAAATCCTAAAAACAGACCACACGCACGTTAGTAGCTGTTAGAAGACGACAACACCTAGCACCTTCAACTTTACACATCATACAGCCCCAAAGATCCAACTCGAAAATTAGGCGGTATATGACACCATTTGAACTTCCTACTTTATTATCGCTTTCGCTTGTGATGTACCTCCTAATTATGGCCTCAGGTTCAAAAAACAAAAAAAATAAATGCGAATTCCTCCATTATTCCAAGCTGCACAATTCAGGGTTGTGGACCGCTTTGAATGCTTCAATGTAATCACAGTAAATGCTTCAGACCACATCAGGACACTCAACCTAGAGCATATTTGAAGCAACGTGATGAGATGGCTAAGAACTTCAAGTTTATTCTAGTGTTAACGATATTTTAGCAATATAGGTAAGTACAATATATGTACATAGCAGGTGTCTTGTTCTCCGTAATCAACCAAAATTACGACAAATTTTGTCATAAATGAGTGTGAGCTAATTCTTCAGTAGTAGTCGCTAATCTCCGTCACACAAGTTTGCCCGTAAACGAGCAGTATCTTGGCTGTCTCCCCATAAACATGTTCCCAGAGGGGAATGGCCCTGTTATAAATTGTTTCGCAGCATTCTGGTCCCTAATCCCGAAGTACAGTATACTGGAGATCACCTGTACTCTACAACATGTCAACTGTAACATTATAAACGATAGCACTAAACATTAAACTACTATAAACTGGTTTAATAATTTATTACACCATTAACGGAGGTACGGTAGTAAAATCTCATTGTAAGTATTAGAATATAATCTAATTACAAGTATTATAACCACACTGCTCATATGTATGTAAAGCGAACGTTCCATCGAACCGGGGGTTGGATATGCGAACTGTGCGGGGTGCAGGGTTAGAATCTAATTCAAATTCCTAGAATAACAATATTGTCGTATTAACATTTTACTGTGCTTGGCTGTATGTTACGTGTAAATGCAAATTGTTAGTCGTAAATGCGAGGCAGGGGTTAAGAGGTGCATGTTAATCCAGTGTTAACGTTTATTTTAGCATCATATTTAAGGACAATATTGGAAATAAAAGTTCGTCTGGACATGGCACGTGCCTTGTTCGTCTCGATCAACCAAAATTAGTAGAATGTCGGTCATAAAGGAGTACGAGTTCTTTCATGAGTAGTATTCGCTGAGCCCCCAGATACTAACCTACACACAGTTATGGTTAAACAAAGTAACGTTTAGTCACTTAATTCTCAGCTCAGACATGATCATCGCAATCATTTCCAAAGACGTGTAGGGTCCCGCGAGAGCAGGGCCTGGCTACAAATAGCCGAGCAGCCAAAACAGCAGAATCAGAAGTAGCTGTGTCGCCCTCAAAATGTGTTGTTGCTGCTGCTGTTGTCGCTGATGTTATTGATGCTGCTTTAGTTACTTCTGTTGCTGTTTAGCGTCGGGTGGTGGCTCATTTACTCATCACCACCCATAATCATCAACACAAATCATCAATATCAACACCCATTATCATCACCAATCATCATTATCACTATCAACTCACCACCACCACCACCCAACCATCACAACCAACATTCATCATAACCACCACCAATCATCCATCATCATCAACATCCATCATCATCAACACCCATAATCACAACAACCCATCATCATCACCACCCATCATCATAACCTCCCCAATCATTGCCACCACCCATCATCATCACTACCACCCATCATAATCACTACACATTATCATCACCACCCATCATCATTACCATCCTTCATAATCACCACCCATCATTATCACCACCACCATCCATTATCAAGAAATATCATCATCACCACCCATCATAAATTAACAAACACACACAGCTACAAACAGAGATATGTAACCTGACACAGACATAGATAACAGACACACACAAATAAACAATCTCATTAACCACTTAATTATAAAAAGCCCATATTACCACTGCCAGGATAGGTGCACACAGACAAATCCTTTACACAATAATAATTTACATGGAACTCAAATTCACACTTAGTACAACCACCTCACTCACTTAAATATAACTACAGATCAATAACTATAATACAAACCTGAATTTAAAAGTAAATAAACCAATGGGATGGTGTGTATACGCTTGAAATGTAATGAATGAATTGCAAGTTAATAATTCCAATTAAACAAAAAATAACTACGAACAAATATGAAGCCTGAGGCCTAGGTATATGCCAGGCCTGATGGCCAGGCATCGCTTCAGTCCTCGCCGCAGTAACGGCGACATCAAAGACAGCACAAAGCGAGGGGGCAAATGTTTAATGTCGAACCGAGGGCTCTGCTGTTTCCGGTGACGCACACCACCCGCACTGCACCACGTGGTGCGCCCGCCAAGCGCATGGGGGCGGAGCCTCGCTGTAGTGACGTCACGACCGTTACGTCATAGCCACGCCTCCACCCGCAGTCGAGAGGAATGCGCACGAGTGAGCAGCAGAAGAAGCCTTTGCAGAGCGAATCCTCAACGAGGTGAGCGTCCCTGTTGACGATGTGTGTTGTTTATTTTTATTGCACGTTTTGACTACAAACTAAAGCTTCATTATTTTTGAATATTTTGGTATTTGGATTTTCTGCAACCAAATTAGGACTATTAGTTAGGTTACTTGGCATGCTCTGATATGTTGCTGTTACTGTCATTGTTTAGACCCAAAGCAAGTCAACATTTAAAACGTTCATAACGAACCTGTTTAAATGTCATATAATATGATTAACATGTCCATAATGATTGTGTTCTGATTGCCTGCATAATTGTGCCCTGCATTGCATGTATTGAATGTTATCTAACACGGGGAAAGAGTTTGCCTTTTAGTTCAGACCCAAGCTGCTGCCATAGACGTCTCTTATCTGTGATGTCACAGCCACATGGGCGGTATCTCTGACATCACGTGACCTACGACGTCATTCTCGGGTCATAACAAATTATTTAAGTATGGTCATTTGACCCCAATGACCTACAAGACATAGGGGGACCTTTATCAAGCAGTCGATTTATACAAATGGGCTGTGCATCAACATGCTTGTCTGGTTTTTGGAGCTTTCGTGACTGCAGGAATTATTCTTTGGTTCTTTCGGTAAAGTCACGTATAAAGATAAAATAATAAATTAAATAATAGCATACGACGTTTCGATTGCAACACAAGCAATCATCATCAGGTATAATGAAATAGCGACACAAAATCTAACCAGAAAACCACAGACAGACATATAAGCAGACAGATATCACCAAGATACACGGAGAGAACAACACAGGTACAGAGAGGGGTGATCGTCTCTGTGGGGTGGCCTTAAATAGACAGAGGGGGGCGGAGGCAGAGAGAGGGAGGGGTTAGAGAAAACATTTACATGTCAATGAGTACGAAGAGACGCGTAGTAAAGTACGCAGGCTTAGAGGGAGAAAGAACACACTAAATTAAACAACCTAGCAAAGTATCGAAATGTTATGTAAAACGACACAGAGAGTCGGTCAACACACAATTAACGCATAGCCTGGTCGATTACGTATTTCAAAGATTGCTAAGTTAGAATTTAAGTGTGAAAATTCTGCCTCCGCCCCCCTCTGTCTATTTAAGGCCACCCCACAGAGACGATCACCCCTCTCTGTACCTGTGTTGCCCTCTCTGTGTATCTTGGTGATATCTGTCTGCTTATATGTCTGTCTGTGGATGAGTGAGTGATCTGACGCACGCGTGAGTGGGTAAACAAGCGAGTGAGTGGACTTGTAAAGCAAACGGCACGAAAGTGATTTGATTAGTACAGCGAGTGGTCAATATGTAATAATTGAGAGGATGAGTTATTCAAAAAGCTGCTAAATCTTAGCGTTTTTACAACCTCTCCAGGCCCTCCAACATCAAACAGAAACGACTTCTTCCCAACAACATGGACAGACAAAGCAAGTGGACTGAGATCTTGGAGGACTATGATGGTAAGTCCAAAATACCTGCAGTGCGTGGTTTTTGTGCAGAGGAGGCAGCTCCCTGATTAATTTATTTTAGTAGACGTGGCGGTGATGGGAAGAGGTAAAGGTCAAGTGTGCAGACAACATGGATTTAGAACCGAGTTTCAGCCATATTGGTTTAAATGAGGGTCTCAACTTTATGAAATTGATGATCTCAACATGCTTACAAAAATATTACTTGTAAAGTTTTACTGCCATGTGATTAATATTTCTCAACAGCAGGTCATGTTATGTGTTAAGAGGTAATTACAGGGATCTTAGTTCCGTGAATCTCCACGTGCTTCGTTCTCTAAGACATTACTCGTCCTTTGAATTAATTTTGTTTTCCGTAGCCCAGGAGTCATGGCGCCAGTCGACCACGTGGGGGGACATTATGGATGAAGTGGACCCTTTCCCAGGCCAAAGCTATGAAAATCGTTCCCCAAAGGTGTGTATGGGGTCTATGGGAGTCAAACACCACATTCTCTCCACACTCCCACACCATTGCACCAAAACATCACTACACCTCACATCACCACACCATCTCTTCACATCACCTTTCTCATCACACCACACCACCACCAACTCAATACAATATACTCTTAGGTTTTTTCGGTAAAGTCACGTATGTGACTCTTTCTTAGGTTTTGTCGGTAGTCACATACGTGAGTATGAATCCTTGCAGTCACGAAAGCTTCAAATCGATAATCAAAACAATATCATAGAGCCTCATAAAGCGTCAATACCATCACAAGCCACCATCTCTCCAGAACATTCCACAATTTCACCTCTCCATATCACAACACAATCTCCCAACACCATCACTCCATCCCTCCATCATCACGTCATGCCATGAGTTAATGTGCATGTTTGCATCCGTACATAGATGTGCCAGTATGCATTTTTGTTTGTCTATGTGCCCGTCTATGTTTGTGTGCCTGCGAGAATATATTTTGTCCTGAGTGAACATGTCTTAATAGTCATGTGCTTATCTTCGCGTGAACAGAGGAGCATTGGGGAGGTGAAGAACTTCAGCGGAGTGAAGCGTCTCCAGGAGGACAAGCGCCTTGCGAAGGAGAAATGCACAATGGAAGAGAAGCGCCCCAATGAGGTGAAGTGCCTCGCCAAGGTGAAGCACCAAACGGAGCAGAATTGCCTTCGAAACAAAATCCTCAACGACGTCAAACGCGTCATGGAAAAGCGCCTCCTTGAAGAAACGCGCTTCATGGAGGAGAAGCGCCTTCGCGAGGTGAAGCGTCTCAAGGAGAATCATCTGGAGGAAGAGAAGCGCCTCATAGATGTGAAGCAGGTCAAGGAAGAGAAGCGCCTCATGGAGGAGAAGCGGGTGGAAGAAGAGAAGCGCCTTGTCGAGGATCAGCGCCTCATTGAGGTGCAGCGGGTCGAGGAAGAGAAGCGCCTCATGGAGGAGAATCGCCTCTTTGAGGTGAAGCGTCTCATAGAGCTGAAGCGTCTCGAGAAGAAGAAGAAGCGTCTTGAGGAGAGGCGCTTTCGCAAGGTGAAGCTCCTCGAGGAGAAACGTCTCATGCAGGAGAAGCGCCTCGTTGAGGTGAAGCGTCAAGAGGAGGAGCACTTGATGGAGGAGAAGCGTCTTGTGGAGCAAAAGCGCCTCGAGGAGGAGGAGGAGCGTCTCGCCAAGATCGAGCGACAATGGCTCCAGACCGATACCACCAGCAGCACCACCACCACTGCCACCGCCACCACCGCTACCACCACCGCCGCCACATACTCCAATCCTGTGTGGGGCCCAATTGCTCAGAGCTTTGGAGAAGAGGGCTTCCAAGAAGATAAAGAAAACTCCGGAGTCGCTGAGCCACGGTAAACCAGTCTGCGTGTGCATCCCCTGTGTGTTTATTTTTGTTATTTATTGCCATGCTTCTCACGCAGCATCAGCCTTACTCGGTCACAACACTTTTTTTCAGGAGGATCCTGCCAAGTCTGCTCGCATTTTGCAACAAAGTTGCTACTGTTTGCGATCCAAATTGAACGATTTGCATTGCTTGTGTGGGTTCAGTAACAGGGAGAAAGCTGCAGAACCTTCCCTGAACAGGTGGCTGCATAATCCACACGGAGAATGTGGCCAAACGTGGAAATCAAACCCAGGTCAATGTTGCTGTGACGCACAGGTACTCAAGCCCTGTCGCGCTCTCAAAATTCACAGACACTGGAAACCCCACGTGTACATTCCGCTATTCTGTGGACAGATGTATTTTTCATAACCGAATTCTGGGTTAGACCACGTAACAAAGTGGGAATATCTCCACCATGTAACCCTCCATCCACCGTGAGATTTTCGCTGTCTATCGCCTGTTTCCAGGCCAGCTGCCAAGTCGCCTTGTAATGCACAGCGACAGCTACCACTGAGAGGGGTGTCCAATTTAAAACGCGATGAGATGAGAGATGCGAGAGGCTCATCGCATGCAATGGATGTGTTGAAGCGGCCAAATGGTCGTGCACGCATTCTTCACCGCTTTCAGTTCAGATCTTGCTTCCCGCCTTGGCTATTATTGCTGCTGCATTGACCACACAGATCCACACCCATTCCGTCACAGTGGACGTTCAGGATCTCTATCGATGCCATTTGAAATGCTTAGGGCATTATGTGCAAGGGGTCAATTAGAATATACATATAGAAACATGTCAATCTAGAGTTGAAGTTTTCGTGACTGCAGGGATCCATACTCTTTGGTTATATCGGTAAATTCACGTAGTTATAAAATAACATTAATTAAATTAAATCACGACGTTTTGATGGCCATGTCGTTATTGCAAGAAAGTTTCTTGCTGTGGTTTTCCCACCTGATGATGATTGCTTGTGTTGCAATCGAAACGTTGTGATTTAATTTATTTTATTTTATACCTACGTGACTTTACCGAAAAAAAACAAAAAAAATGTCACTTAAAATTATTCAGCTAAATTTGCACAGCAACGCCACCCACTACTGTGAAACTACGGCAGTCTGTGTGAGACACAGCTGCACCTATCTCAATGATAGCCTGGCGCCATGAGAATGACAGTACCAATACTAAGCACACTCACTGGACATGTCGTTATTGCGGTTTCTATTCAGCTCGATTAATCCGCCACACATTCCACCCACGGACGATGGGAAGATGGCGATGTCTGCCGTAGCAGCAAGGTGGAACGGTGTCGTGTTTGACAGACAACCATCACAGTTTTACCATGTCTAGTGGTGTTCTCCCTGTTACAGGTTGAGTCACAAACCGCACCTCTCCATAACAAAGGCTCAGCCTTTGTTGAGCAGTCTATTCTTAGTCTTAAGCCTCACCTTACCATATTAATAAAAGTATGCGGCCCTTGCCCCACCACCTTCTCCAACCATTATATAAACGAAGTGGTAGCTTCTGCAATCTCTCATTTACTTGATACAGCTGTCGTGGCTGTGACGGTACCACCTGAAGACGGAAGCTTGTGTTGCCTCCGAAACGTCGTGATTTTAATTTTTTATGTTATTTTATTTTACTTTTTAATGTTTTTTACCTACGTGACTTTACCGAAAAACCTAAGAATATGAATCATTGCAGTCACGAAAGCTTCAAATCTAGAACGGTGTCGTGTTGTCTCTTCACAGATCTGAGCCAGCGCAGCCCTCCTACTCACTCGTCCAGGCCTTTGAAGCGAAGACAGAGGTTATGGAGAAGGAAGAGGTGAAGGAGATGATGGAGGATGAGGTAGAGACAGAGGAGGAGAAATCGGAGGAAGAGAAGGCAAAGGAGGACGAGATTGTGATGGTGACAATGGAGGAGAACACGGAGGGAGAACAGAAAGACAATACGGAGATGGAGGACAAGGAGACAACAAAGGATGAACAGATGGTCGTGGTGGAGGACATGGAGACGACGGACAAAGGGGAAACAATGGTGGTGGAGGAGGAAGAGAAGACGGTGGTGGAGATGGTGGATCCGGAAGTTGAGGAGGAGATGAATGAGGAAGAGATGGTGCTAGCGGAGGAGAAGAAGATGGAGAAGATGGAGGTGGCGCAGGAAGAGGAGGAGGTAGAGGAGAAGATGGTGGCGGAGGATGAAGAAGAGGGGATGGAGGAGGATGAGACGGAGGAGCAAACGGAAGAGGTGCAGGTGGAGATGCACGAAAAGAAGAGGAAGCGAGGGGGCCTCGCTCGCGTGGCGAGAGCGATCGCCTCACTCCTCCGCCGCGTGCTGCTTTGTGGTGGCAGGTCCACCGCCCAGTAGGGGTGGTGGCGGTGGTCGTGCTTCGGTGCCAACCGTGACCACTATCCCCACACTACCCGTCCACCCCGTGATACTCGCTACACACACCACACGGGTCCCCAGAGAGACGGTGCCACTGGGACCACAGCTGGGGAATGAAGCTGAGCAGCAGATGCCAGGACTACAGCGGAGAATGACTGCTTCCAGGAGACCTCACATCACACACACACACGGGACTATGCCTTTAGCATAGCCGGCCCCACACTGGGCCCCTTCCATGCTGGTTTTCATCCAGGCAGTCCTCATGGGATGACCTTGCCATGGTTTCCAGGACATGGTCGTATTAGCATTTTATTGTGCTTGAATGTATGTTATGTGCAAATGCACATCATTAGTCGTAAATGCGAGGGAGGGGTTAAGAGGTGCACGTTTAATCCAGTGTTAACATTTATTTTAGCATCATATTTAAGGACACTGTTGTTGATAAGAAGTCGTCTGGACGTGGCACGTGCCTTGTTCTACTCGATCAACCAAATTTAGTACAATGTTGGTCATACAGGAGTTTGATTTCATTCATGAGTAGTATTCACAGAGCCCCGATGACACTAACCTACCTAAAGTTATGGTTAAACAAAGTAATCTTGAGTGACTTAATTCTCAGCTCAGACATGATCATCGCAATTATTTCCAAAGACGTGTGGGGTCCTGCGAGAGCAGGTCCCGACTACAAACAGCTGGGCAGCAGAATCGGAAGTAGCTGCGTCGCCCTCGAAATGTGATGTTGCTGCTGTTGTTGTCGCTGCTGTTGTTGCTGTTGTTGCTTCTGTTGCTGTGATACACGCAGGGAGGTGGTGTTCCGTGATGGGATGACGCCTTTGATTAAAGCCTCTGATCAAACTCACCCGATTGACGCCCTTGATCGTCGCATTTGATCAACTGATATTGCATACTCTCACATGTTAAGCTCTATCATAGTGAAACATAATATTATAACCTATGAACTACAACCTATCCATTGTAACGCTGTAAAAAAATATTACCTATTGGGTATCACTCCCTTGTCGAGAAAGCCGCTCTCTTCCTTTTCTAAAGTTACATGCTAATTTCTCTGCATTCACTTTAAATCGAGGACAAAGTTTTTCCATTTATTCAAAATAAGCGCACAATTACACACTGAGATGCACTTACATATTCATGCATGAAGCACAATGGGCACATTACCCTTCGGTATGTTAATAGACATGCGGATTGTGCATTCCAAAATTAACTTTCGAATGCAAATATCCTGAAAGACAAAGGATTGGATCCTAGGGGGGGGAGTTATAAGTCGGCTCAGAAGCAGAGCTCAATGCCATTTCGAGAAGGAACTTGATGAGGTTGGACGCTCGACTCGTCGCTCTGCTGATCGCCCTTCAACCGCGAGACAACGCATCCTGGCGAGCACAATTGCTGTGTCGACGGTTAGGCGACTTTGCATCGGGAGAGTTCGTGGCGACATCTTCAGACGGGTTACAGACATCGATATATCGTGAATCTCCAAGTAAGTGTCTATTTTAGCGCATGAACTCTTAAACGTGTTCGTCGTCAAATTTACGCGATTTTTTTGCGTCTCGGTTAAACGCGAGTGTCGTTCTTGTTTTAGCAGTTAACAAAATCCAAAACTCAACGCGAAACATCCCTGCGGCCGATAGCGTTCTCGATAACACCGCTGCTGATACTACGCTCACATGGAGCAGAGACGCTCTCCACAGCCCCACGCACACGGAGGCAAGAAGTCATTCAATTGCTCTGTGTGTGGGAAGTCCTTTTCACAGCCATCACATCTTCAGAGACACCAGAGAACACACACGGGCGAAAAACCATTCCTGTGTTCTGTGTGTGGGATAGCATTTTCACTTTCAGAAAACTGCCAACGCCATCAGAAAACTCACACGGGCGAGAAGCCATTCCTATGCCATGTGTGTGGGAAGAAATTTGCACAGTCATCACATCTTCAGAGTCATCAGAGAACACACACGGGCGAGAAGCCATTCCTGTGCCCTGTGTGTGAGAAGACATTTGCAGACTCATCAACTCTTCAAACTCATCAGAGAACACACACGGGCGAGAAGCCATTCCTGTGCTCTGTGTGTGGGAAGACATTTGCACAGTCATCAACTCTTCAAACTCATAAGAATACACACACGGGCGAGAAGCCATTCCTGTGCCCTGTGTGTGGGAAGGCATTTGCACACTCGTCAACTCTTCAAGACCATCAGAGAACACACACGGGAGAGAAGCCATTCCTGTGCCCTGTGTGTGGGAAGACATTTGCACACGCATCAAACATGAACAGGCATCAGAAGGTCCACAATGATTGGAAACTGAAATCAAAAGCTGAAATTCAAGGTGCTGCAATGAGTCCTAAAGAAGTTTCCACCTTCGATCCCATGCAGTTGGATCCCGAGAGATGGCTGGATGTAATGGAGTGGCTCGAGAGTCAACCAGAGAGCTCAGGGTGACTGAAATATAATGTTGCATGCGGTTATACCTATTAAGCCGTATCGAGTACTTTTGTGTGTAATTTTGACCATTTTAGTTTTACAGTTTTTTTTAGAGTTTAATGACGTGCACATTGGTGGTTTGTAATGTTATCGGATTACTTGCCGAAGTGGTGTGAAGAGCACTGGTTGTGAGAGGGTTCAATTGTAGTCGTTAAGTGTTCCTGTTGAGCTAAAGTTGGAATGCGTATGTAGGTACATCTTTACTCAACATTTAAAAGTTTTTTTTTCAAGTATATAGCTTTTTTTGATTGGTATTAATCGACTTTAGATAGCGATTTCAGGATGTACATTGATGACGCGTTCGTTGGATATATGGCCTTTACTTCAACATAGACGCACAGTGAACAAACGTGGTGAACTAATAAGGAAATCATGGGGAATTATACTTTAACGCTTTGGTATTCCTGGAACGGAAATCGTTTGCATTGCACTCGAAATGTAATAAATATTCCCTTCGAGTTTTGACGTAAAAATTATTGCAGATGAATAAAAACGTATTTTTAACAAATGTTTGTCCGGTCTTTATTTTATAATGTTCCTCGCAAAAACATGTTAAGCGAGTTTCAGGTGGAGGATCTCCGTCACACAAGTGTGCCCTTAACCGGCAGCATCTTGGCTGTCTACCCGATTAACACGTGTTCCTTGAGGGGAAAGGTCCCCGTAGTTAATCGTTCATCAACGTAACAGTCCCTAATCCCGAAGTATGTCGTGGATAAACTACACTATAACATGGAAACTGTAATACTATAAACGATAACACTAAACATTAAACGATTATAAACTAGTGTTATAATTTATAACCATATAAACGGAGGTTAGGTACTATAATATCATTAGAAGCATTAGAATTACAGTGTGGTCGTATAAGAATCGCACTCTACTCATATGTATGTATAGTGTACGTGCAAGGATCGGATAAAAATTATTACAATTACAACATGGTCATGTTACAATCACGATTTTCACTGCTAGATGTCATTGAATATAAATACACGCACAAACCCATTATAAACTCATGAGATTATGAATCATTACAATTATTATAACAATCACAAATTGTGACAGAAATTCCCACACGCAAAACACCACGCTCACGTGACGAATTCTTAAACAAACTGCAACACGCAAGTGACAGAACTCAATAAAAAAAACGCCGCAATAAAAAGAACAACATGAATGGACAAATCCTAAAAACAGACAACACACGCACGTTAGTAGCTGTTAGAAGAAAACAACACCTAGCACCTTCAACTATACACATACAGCCCCAAAGAGCCAACTCGTAAATGGGGCGGTATATGACAGCCTTCGCTGCTGTCGACGGGGCCAAGCAGCGAGTGTTTAACTCCATTGTTTCAGAATCCGCGGCATCACCCGGTCAGATTGCCTTAGCCAAACTACATCTCCACAACAAGGCAACCTTCACTATGCTGTGTATTTTAGCAGTATATTTGCGGACGCACTTGAAGATAACAATTCGTCTAGAAAAGGCAGGCGACTTGTTCTACCAACACGATTAAAAATTTCTACCGAAAGAAGTATGAGTTCATTCATGAGTAGTATTCACTAAGCCCCGATGGCACTAACCTACACACAGTTATGATTAAACAAAGTAAACATTAGTCGCTCATCCCAGCTCAGACATGATCATAGCAATAATTTCCAAATCCGTGTCGGGTCCCACGAGAACAGGGCACGTCAACATATTCTCAAATTGTAAACTCACATTGCATACTCCTATGAGCTATACATTGTAACGCTTTAAAATAACACTACAAACTAGTGTTATAGTAAACTATAATGTTGTGAACTCTAACAATATAAGCTATGAGCGATACATTATAACGCAATAAAATAACATCATAAACTAGTGTTACAGATTAGAACACCGTACATCGAATTCTTAGCTTCACACCGTGATCCTCTAAGAATCACACTATGCTCGTGAGTATGTAACATGTATGCATGTAAAATGTATGTATGTAATATGGACGTGCGAACCAAGGGTGGAATATGTGAAACGGAAGGTGCAGGATCAGGATGGGATTAAAATTATTTGAATAACACTTTGGTGGTATTAGGATCAAGCTGTCCACTATTGGATGAATGTTCCATCTCAATGGCATCAAATAGCAATATTCAGTATGAATATGTTAAAAAAATCGCACAAACCCAATATTAGCCCGTGAAATAATGAATCGTTACAATTGTAATGACTCCGGACTCACACTGCAGAGGGTTCTTTGATTTAGCCGTTAACGCGGCTTAGAACCCAGGCGTTACGATATAGCAATGACGACGAGACTGCAACCAGCCAACACAGCCCCAAACCTCGTTCCTCCCCCTCTCTCATTCTCGGCGTGAACCTCCGCCCACACTTGGTCTCGCCTTCCTTCTCGAACTCTCTCTATCTTGTTGTCACCACTTGTCCCTTAGTTGATGCACTGTCTTTACATCACCCACCTACCTCTATGACATCTACCTGAACCCGCCATGGGCGGAGCAACTTGGGGGTCATACCCGGTGGCACCTTTAGGCAATACAACCATGCCCTGTCCCCCACTGCCCATGGAAGCACGTGTTCCCGTCGCCCGAGTTATTTTCATTGGCGGCTTGCGCTCTGGTGGGGAAAGGTCCTCGTTATGAATCATTTCACAAAGTTCAGGTCCAGAATACCGAAGTATACCGGGAATCACCTGTACTTAAAAACATGTAAACTGATAACACTATAAACAATAACACTAAACATTAAACGACAAAAAAATTATCAACTGGTTTTATAATTTATAGCACCATAAACGGAGGAACGGTATTTAAATCTCATTAGAAGTATAAAAATCGCACTCTACACATATGTATGTAAATTATCTGTTAAATCGAACCGGGGGTCGGATATGTGAACTGTGGGGGGTACAGGGCAAGAATCGCATTCAAATTTTAGAATAACAATATGGTCGTATTAGCATTTTACTGTGCTTTAATGTATTTTATGTGCAAATGCAAATCGTTAGTCGTAAATGCGAGGGAGGGATTACGACGTGCACGTTTAATCCAGTGTTAACATTTATTTTAGCATCATATTTAAGGACACTGTTGTTGATAAGAATTTGTCTACTCGATCAACCAAAATTAGTGCAATGTCGGTCATACAGGAGTGTGATTTCATTCATGAGTGGTATTCACAGAGCCCCGATGACACTAACCTACCTAAAGTTATGGTTAAACAAAGTAATCTTGAGTGTATTCTTAGGTTTTTTCGGTAAAGTCACGTAGGTAAAAAATTAAAATTAATAAAAGTAAAATAAATAAAAATCACGACGAAAAAACCTAAGAATATGAATCCTTGCAGTCACGAAAGCTTCAAATCTAGAATTAATCTTGAGTTACTTAATTCTAATCTCAGACATGATCATCGCAATCATTTCCAAAGACGTGTGGGGTCCTGCGAGAGCAGGTCCCGACTACGATGAAAATAAAACAGCCGGCAAAAAGCCACAGCTCACTTTGATTCGATAAATAATTAACACGCCCAGAAGAGAGCGATAGCATAGGTTTGGCAAGGTCTGGGCCGCAGTGCTGCAGTGCACTGTGGGCGCAGACCCTGCGCTGTGTGAGTGTGGTGTGTATGCAAGTGTGCGAATGGTAATTTCGCTAATATTACGTACATTTATGTAAAAGATGGGTGCTGCGTGCTGCGATTAGTGGAGTCCCCAAACAACTTTACCTTACGAGTAGGCAGGGGTCGCTATACAGTGAGTCTGAGCGGACTGAGCTGGCAGCTTCACCTGCCGGGACCACGGCCAGTTGCGTAGCCCACCCTACAGTTTCGCCCATGGGTCAATACCCAAATGGGGCAACCCAGCTGACTGTTTGATGGGTACAATGGGTACTTTTCGGTTTATCCGGCTTATTACCATTATTATGTATTGACGTTGATCACGTCTCCTGCCGCTGTCACTCTCTGGCCGTTGCACAAGCCATATCGGAATTTGCGACATGCTAAAACAATCAGTACAGTGTGACACCACCCGGGTAACTCCCGGGATCAAAATGGCCATGGGAAAGTGATCGCTTTATTGAGATGATTATGGTACTACCACAGGGTATTGTGAACGGTTCAGGAGGAGGAGAGGTCTGGATTTCTAAGTCTCACAGTATCGGTAAGAAGCGCCGGGTGGGGGATGCCCTCCACTGGGGTACAAATTCTGTCATTATTAGTATACGATCATGCAATGTTTCTATCTGCAAGCTGTCATAACTGAAACGAGACCCGTTAGTGTTCGATTGAGAAATGGAATAAACTTAAAAACACCAACAAAATACATTTTAATATAATAAAAAAATAGGTGACCCCATAGCGCATCTGTCTGTGTGTGTACATACAGACGGAGGATGCAGGGGCCAACCTGTGTGCGATCGGAACGTTGCAATTGCTGACCAATGTCACTGTGGATGGCGCACACGCTGACGCACACCGGAGCTGTGTCTTTGCGATGCAAGGGCATGGTGGATGGTGGAACACATATGGATGGTGCGTTACGAATAAAATAAAACAAAACAAACCGCTGGAAGCAGCCATGCGAGCAGGCTACATTGAGAGCGATCGCGAATGGGTTGCGTGTCTGGAAGAAGCCTCGCTCTTTCAGATGCCGTACCAGCTTCGTCAACTTTTCGATACGATTCTGCTGTATTCCATGCCAGCAGATACGAAGGCTCTCTGTGATAAATTCTACGACGAATTGTCTCGCGATTACGAGTACCAGTACCGCCAGCTGACCAACAAAGAAGAAATGCTAAATCTTCTTGGTTCTTTCGCTAAAGTCACGTACAAGGGAAGTAATAAAATAACCAGGTCTGTCGAGGCGACAGCGTCTGAATGAAACAGCACACGTGCTTGGAGCATATATATATGCTGGGTTGGGAGGGGGGGAAAGGGCGCCTTGACAAAAAAATGTGCATATCAAGAGCAATTTAGCATATTTATGGGAAATGCAGATATGTGATTAGTACTACTTATGCCCGTGCATTATGCAGGATTAGCAGCATCAAAGGGAGGGGATATGAGAAATGCAGTTATGTGATTAGTACTACTTATGCCCGTGCATTATGCAGGATTAGCAGCATCAAAGGGAGGGGATATGGGAAATGCAGTTATGTGATTAGCTTAGCCCGTCCATTATGCAGGATTAGCAGCATCAAAGGGAGGGGATATGGGAAATGCAGGTATGTGATTAGTACTACTTATACCCGTGCATTATGCAGGATTAGCAGCATCAAAGAAAATAAAAGAAATGGTAAAGGTCAAGACCCTTCACAGCCTCCACGAGTTCCTCACGGCAGGTGGGATGGCTCTGTCGGACTTTGACGACCTCCCGCAGCTTTCCGAGTACCCACACTTGGTCTTGGACTCGCTGCTTGAGAACAACCATATCCGCCGCGAATTGTACACGAAGGACTTCCCATTTCGACTTCGGCGCAAACAGTTCCCCATTGTCCCAGCCTTCGCGATGACCATCAACAAGGCGCAAGGGCAAACTGTTCACAACCTGGGATTATATCTACCAACGCCATGCTTCTTGCACGGCCAACTGTACGTGGCACTATCGCGAGTCACGGCAAGATCCAACATCAAGGCGCTTATTGAGGGACCTGACGACGAGGAGGAAGACGGAGTGTACACGAAGAATATCGTGTATCGCCAGATATTTCAATAAGTTGCATTCTATATTTGAATAAGTGGCATTCTTGAATATTGTCGATTGAGCGTCTCATAAAAATTCATATAGCCTCACAAAAATAAACATAAAACAATCACCAAAACATGTTTATTGTGTCCAGCCACTTTCAATTCCCCACCAACCAAGCATGTACACACCGCCAGCGAAGCGGGCGGCGACTGCTAGTATGTAAAATAATCGCACAAACCCAAAATTAGCCCGTGCGCTCCGGTGGGGAAAGGTCCTCATTATGAATCGCAACATTCAGGTCCAGAATACCGAAGTATACCGGGAATCACCTGTACTTTAAAAACATGTAAATTGATCAAACTATAGACAATAACACGAAACATTAAACGACAAAACAAATTATCAACTGGTTTTATAATTTATAGCACCATAAACGGAGGTACGGTATTTAAATCTCATTAGAAGTATTAAAATCGCAATCTACACATTTGTATGTAAATTATCTGTTCAATCGAACCAAGGGTCGGATATGTGAACTTTGGAGATACAGGGCAAGAATCGCATTCAAATTTTAGAATAACAATATGGTCGTATCAGCATTTTACTGTGCGTGAATGTATGTTATGTGCAAATGCAAATCGTTAGTCGTAAATGCGAGGGAGGGGTTAAGAGGTCCATGTTTAATCCAGTGTTAACATTTATTTTAGCATCATATTTAAGGACACTGTTGATAAGAATTCGTCTGGACATGGCACATGCCTTGTTCTACTCGATCAACCAAAATTAGTACAATGTCGGTCACACAGGAGTGTGATTTCATTCATGAGTAGTATTCACAGAGCCCCGATGACACTAACCTACCTAAAGTTATGGTTAAACAAAGTAATCTTGAGTGTATTCTTAGGTTTTTTCGGTAAAGTCACGTAGGTAAAAAAATAAAATTAATAAAAGTAAAATAAAAAAAAATCACGACGAAAAAACCTAAGAATATGAATCCTTGCAGTCACGAAAGCTTCAAATCTAGAATTAATCTTGAGTGACTTAATTCTAATCTCAGACATGATCATCGCAATCATTTCCAAAGACGTGTGGGGTCCTGCGAGAGCAGGTCCCGACTACAAACAGCTGGGCAGCAGAATCGGAAGTAGCTGCGTCGCCCTCGAAATGTGATGTTGCTGCTGTTGTTGTCGCTGCTGTTGTTGCTGCTGTAGTTGCTACTGTTGCTGTCATATACGCAGGGAGGTGGTGTTACGTGATGGGATGACGCCTTTGATTAAAGCCTCTGATCAAACTCACCCGATTGACGCCCTTGATCGTCGCATTTGATCAACTCTGATATTGTAAACTCTCACATGTTAAACTCAAACATATAATATTATAAATCATGCTCTCATGCCCTTTGGATTGCACCCGTTGGGTTGCACTCCCTCGTCTAGGAGGCCGTTCTCTTCCTATTCTACGGTTACATGCTTATTTCTTACATTAACATCATGCTAATCTCTCACACTGTGGTCGTACGAATGATAAATGAATATGCGAACCGGGTGTAGGATATGCAGAATAAGAATCGAATTAGAATAATTCGAATCCCGCTAGTCGTATCGTATTAGAATCCCACTGTCCACTGTTGGATGAATGTGTCGTATCAATGGAATCGAATCGCTATATACAGTGTATATATATATATATATACACATACACGTACAAAGATGATAACAATCACACATTATAACATTTATACAATACACATTATTTAAAAAAACGTATTTAAACATTTCTATTCATTTTTTTAAACTGAGAATGTCGTTGTCCATGTGGGGAGATGGAGCGCAGTGGATCGTATCGTCTAAGCTGCTTTTCGGAATCCGTGTGATAACCCAGTCACATCGCCTAACTCCAGTTGCAGCACCTTACCAAAACTACATCTCCCCAACAAGGCAGCCTTACCGATGCTGTGTATTGTGTTTATGGGATTACAGAGGTGTGTATTTTCCCATACGCCTTTCCCAAAACGTCTAATTATCCGCTTAACAGCCTAGCCTGTAGACAACCATTGGTGAAAGTGTTGTTTGAGAGCAGCTATTAAAGTCGCTTTGGCAAACGAGGTGGTGGCTGACCAAACCATGCCTCGCTGTTTGTCTCCGGAGTGATGACGGATACAAACCAGACCAAGCGGAGACCATGTACCAGATCGGATTTTGGATACTGATGTTAGAGTGATTGTGTGGCAAGTGTGGTCACTACGCGTCTGTACGTGCTCACTCCCGAAGCTCGGCGATTTTTGGCAACGCCACGGGGCTGCATTCACTTTAAATCGAAGACAATGGAGGGCATGGGGAACGTGTTCTTCCATTTATTCAAAATAAGCGCACAATTACACACTGAGATGCACTTACATATTCATGTATGATGCACAATGGGCACATTACCCTTCGGTATGTTAATAGACATGCGGATTGTGCCTTCCAAAATTAACAATCGAATGCAAATATCCTGAAAGACAAAGGATTGGATCCTTGGGGGGGAGTTATAAGGTGGCTCAGAAGCAGAGCTCAATGCCATTTCGAGAGGGAACTTGATGAGGTTGGACGCTCGACTCGTCGCTCTGCTGATCGCCCTTCAACCGCGAGACAACGCAGCCTGGCGAGCACAATTGCTGTGTCGACAGTTAGGCGACTTTGCGTCGGGAGAGTTCGTGGCGACATCTTCAGACGGGTTACAGACATCGATATACCGTGAATCTCCAAGTAAGTGTCTATTTTCGCGGATGAACTCTTAAACGTTTTCGTCGTTAAATTAGCGGGATTTTTTTGCGTTTCGGTTAGACGCGAGTGTCGTTCTTGTTTCAGCAGTTAACAAAATCCAAAACTCAACGTTAAACATCCTTGAGGCCGATAGCGTACTTTTGACTCGATAACACCACTACTGTTACTACGCTCACATGGACAAGAGACGCTCTCCAAAGCCCCACGCACACGGGGGCAAGGAACAATTCAATTGCTCTGTGTGTGGGAAGGCATTTTCATGGCCATCAAGTCTTAAGAGACACCAGAGAACACACACGGGTGAGAAGCCATTCCTGTGCCCTGTGTGTGGGAAGACATTTGCACGCTCATCAAACATGAACACGCATCAGAAGGTCCACAATGATAGGAAACTGAAATCAAAAGCTGAAATTCAAGGTGCTGCAATGAGTCCTGAAGAAGTTTCCACCTTCGATCCCATGCAGTTGGATCCCGAGAGATGGCTCGGGTTGACTGAAAATAAATTATGTCATGTGGTTATACCTTTTAAGCCGTGTCGAGTACTTTTGTGTGTAATTTTGACCATTTTAGTTTTACAGTTTTTGTGAGTTTCGTGACGTGCACAGTGGTGGTTAATAATGTTATCGGATTACTTTCCGAAGTGGTGTGATGAGCACTGGTTGTGAGAGGGTTCAATTGTAGTCGTTAAGTGTTCCTGTTGAGCTAAAGTTGGAATGCGTCTGTAGGTACATCTTTACTCAGCATTTTTAACGTTTTTTTTCAAGTATAAAGCTTTTTTTGATTGGTATTAATCGACTTTAGGATATACATTAGAGCCTAGTCTCACATGGGTTGGACGCGCCTTTTGGCGTCATCTGGTCCAACCCATGTGAGACTAGGCTCTAAGGAAATCTGTCTCGGGTGTGGACCAATCAACTTCAAGGACAGTGCACATTATCAGAGTTATGTCTTTTGTTTGTATTATGACTGCAGGTATTGTGGTCTATGCAAATATGACTCCTTGTAAAAAGGTGTCAGTTTTGTTGCCAGATAGAAGGGTAAACAACCAATTATCATACTATAAACTGGTTTAATAATTTATTACACCATAAACGGAGGTACAGTATTAAAATATCATTAGAAGTATTGAATAGCACTCTGCTAATAAATATGTATAGTATATGTTCAATCGAACAGGTTTTTGGGTTAAATTGCGTAAGTAAAAATATATTTTGTTAAACCCGCCACATGAAAATAGTAAGGATTGTCACTAATACAGAACATGACAATTCGTTACTAAAGCATGTCTATTCCGGTCACTATTCTTCAATAGGGATTACCGTTGGCACGGCTATTTTAGTACACACAATCGACAGGAAGTACAAGGTCAATGGGTTCACTTAATTCGCATGCCTAATGTACGTTGATTACCATATAAATAACCCAAACGGCAATGGGTACCCATAGCCATATATATATGTGTATCCATTAACACCCCGCCCTCCCCCACTTCGCGCAAGAAGAGCACACACGTTTTGTCATCACATCTACCTCTCTATTTACGGAACGAAACAGGAGCACTTCTCCACAAAACTGGCCGTCGCCTAATGAAGATTGTTGTAATTACTGGCGAAACGTCGTACTCAGATTGTATATGTTGTGGCTTGGCTCTCAAACACACCATTGTGCTGGACGTGACAACCCTTACTAATTAGGTGTGTTGGGTGGTGGCGGGCTTAACGACGCATTTTCATATTTAGGCAATTTATGGATACGGTATTCACATCTCATTAGAAGTATTATATTCGAACTTTGCTCATATGTATGTAAAGTGTTCGTTCAATCGAACCGGGGATCGGATATGCGAATTGTGGGAGGTGCAGGGTAAGAATCGCATTAGAATTCCTAGAATAACAATAGTATTAGCATTTTACTGTGCTTGAATGTATGTTATGTGCAAATGCAATCATTTGTCGTAAATGCGAGGCAGTTGTTAAGAGGTGCACGTTGAATCCAGTGTTAACGTTAATTTTAGCATTATATTTAAGGACACTATTGTTTATAATCATTCGCCTGGACATGGAACGTGCCTGGTTCTACTCGATCAACCAAAATTAGTACAATGTCGGTCATAAAGGAGTGCGAGTTCATTAATGAGTAGTATTCGCCTAGCCCCTATGACACTAACCCACACACAGTTATGGTGAGACAAAGTAAACTTTATTCGCTCAAACCTCAGCTCAGACATGATCATAGCAATCATTTACAAAGACGTGTGGGGTCCTGCCGGGCAGCAGAAAAATCAGAATCAAAGTAGCTGCATTGCCCTCGAAATGTGATGTTGCTGCTGTTGTCGTTGCTGATATCGTTGTTGCTGCTGTAGTTGCTTTATTTGCTGTTATATACGCAGGGATGTGGTGTTCCGTGATGGGATAATGCCTTTGATCAAAAACTATGATCAATCGCACCCGATTGACGTCCTTGATCGGCGCATTTGATCAACTCAGACATTGTAAACTCTCACATGTTCAACTCAAACATATAATATTATATATCATGCTCTCATGCCCTTTGGATTGCACCCGTTGGGTTGCACTTCCTCGTCGAGGAGGCCGCTCTCCTTTTCTACGGTTACACGCTTATTTCTTACATTAACATCATGCTAATCTCTCACACTGTGGTCGTACGTATGATAAGTGAATATGCGAACCAGGGGTAGGATGTGCAGGATTAGAATCGAATTACAATTATTCGAATCCCGCTAGTCGTATTAGAATCACACTGTCCACTGAATGTGTCGAATCAATGTAATTTTTTTTGAAACTAGAACGTCGTTGTCCATGTGGGGAGATGGAGCGCAGTGGATCGTATCGTCTAAGCTGCTTTTCGGAATCCGTGTGATCACCCAGTCACATCGCCGAACTCCAGTCAAAGCGCCTTACCCAAACTACATCTCCCCAACAAGGCAGCCTTCCCGCTGCTGTGTATTGTGTTTATGGGATAACAGAGGTGTGTATTATCCCATACGCCTTGCCCAAAATGACTGATTGTCCGCTTAACACCCTAGCCCATAAACCACTATTGGTGACAGTGTTGTTTGAGAGCAGCTATTAAAGTCGCTGCGGCAAACGAGGTGGTGGCTGGCAAAACCATGCCTCGCTGTTTGTCTCCGGAGTGCTGCATTCACTTTAATCCCATTTATTCAAAATAAGCGCACAATTACACACTGAGATGCACTTACATATTCATGCATGAAGCACAATGGGCACATTACCCTTCGGTATGTTAATAGACATGCGGATTGTGCCTTCCAAAATTAACAATCGAATGCAAATATCCTGAAAGACAAAGGATTGGATCCTAGGGGGGGAGTTATAAGGCGGCTCAGAAGCAGAGCTCAATGCCATTTCGAGAGGGAACTTGATGAGGTTGGACGCTCGACTCGTCGCTCTGCTGATCGCCCTTCAACCGCGAGACAACGCAGCCTGGCGAGCACAATTGCTGTGTCGACACTTAGGCGACTTTGCGTCGGGAGAGTTCGTGGCGACATCTTCAGACGGGTTCAAGACATCGATCTACCGTGAATCTCCAAGTAAGTGTCTATTTTCGCGGATAAACTCTTAAACGTTTTCGTCGTCAAATTAGCGGTATTTTTTGCGTCTCGGTTAGACGCGAGTGTCGTTCTTGTTTTAGCAGTTAACAAAATCCAAAACTCCTTTCGGCCGATAGCGTACTTTTGACTCAATAACACCACTGCTGTTACTACGCTCACATGGAGCAGAGACGCTCTCCACAGCCCCACGCACACGGAGGCAAGAAGCCATTCAATTGCTCTGTGTGTGAGAAGTCCTTTTCACGGCCATCACATCTTAAGAGACACCAGAGAACACACACGGGCGAGAAGCCGTTCCTGTGCTCTGTGTGCGGGAAGACATTTGCACACTCATCACATCTTCAGAGTCACCAGAGAACACACACGGGCGAGAAGCCGTTCCTGTGTTCTGTGTGTGGGAAGACATTTGCACAGTCATCACATCTTCAGAGTCATCAGAGAACACACACGGGCGAGAAGCCATTCCTGTGCTTTGTGTGTGGGGAGGCCTTTACACGGGCATCAACTCTTCAAACTCATCAGAGAACACACACGGGCAAGAAGCCGTTCCTGTGTTCTGTGTGTGGAAAGGCATTTTCACTTTCAGCAAACTGCCAACGCCATCAGAAAACACATACGGGCGAGAAGCCATTCCTGTGCCCTGTGTGTGGTAAGACATTTGCACAGTCGTCAACTCTTCAGAACCATCAGAGAACACACACGGGCGAGACGCCATTCCTGTGCCCTGTGTGTAGGAAGGCATTTGTACGGTCATCAACCATGAACAGGCATCAGAAGGTCCACAATGACAGGAAACTGAAATCAAAAGCTGAAATTCAAGGTGCTGCAATGAGTCCAGAAGAAGTTTCCACCTTCGATCCCATGCAGTTGGATCCCGAGAGATGGCTGGATGTAATGGAGTGGCTCGAGAGTCAACCAGAGAGCTCGGGGTGACTGAAAAAATATTATGTCATGTGGTTATACCTATTAGCCGTATCGAGTACAATTGCTGTGTCGACAGTTAGGCGACTCTTAAACGTGTTCGTCAAATTTACGGGATTTTTGTGCGTCTCGGTTAGACGCGAGTGTCGTTCTTGTTTTAGCAGTTAACAAAATCCAAAACTCAACGCTAAACATCCTTGCGGCCGATAGCGTTCTTTTGACTCGATAACACCGCTGCTGATACTACGCTCACATGGAGCAGAGACGCTCTGCACAGCCCCACGCACACGGAGACAAGAAGCCATTCAATTGCTCTGTGTGTGGGAAGTCCTTTTCACAGCCATCACATCTTCAGAGACACCTTCGATCCCATGCAGTTGGATCCCGAGAGATGGCTGGATGTAATGGAGTGGCTCGAGGATCAACCCGAGAGCTAGCGGTGACTGAAATATAATGTTGCATGCGGTTATACCTATTAAGCTGTCTTGAGTACTTTTGTGTGTAATTCTGACCATTTAGTTTTACAGTTCGTTTGAGAGTTTCTTGACGTGCAGGTGGTGATTTTTGATGTTGTCGGATTACTTGGTGAAGTGGTGTGATGAGCAGTGGTTGTGAGATGGTTCAATTCCGGACAATATTGTAGTGTTTAAGTCTTCCTGTTGAGCTAAAGTTGGAATGCATCTGTAGTTAGATCTTAAACGGGTTTTTTTCAAGTATAAAGCTTTTTTTGGTTGGTAATAATCGACTTTAGGATGTACATTGATGAAGCGTTCGTTGGATATATGGCCTTGACTTCAACATAGATGAACAGTTGTACTGTAACTGTTTGAACATAGGACATAATAAATATTCCCTTCGAGTTTTGACGTAAAAGTGATTGCAGATGAATAAAAACGTATTTTAACAAATGTGTGTCCGTTAATTTATTTTACAATGTTTATAGCAAAAACGTGTTTTAAGCGAGTTTTAGGTGGAGGATCTTCGTCACACAAATCTGCCCTTAACCGGCAGCATCTTGGCTGTCTCTCCATTAACATGTTACGGTCCCAAATCCTCAAGTATGACATGTGAACTGTAACACTATCAACGATAACAAAAATAATAAAAAATCAATCTATTAACTAGTTTCATCATTTATAACACCAAAAACAGAGGTACGGTATTATTAGTTTTGAACAAAATAAACGGAGGTTCGTGATTATAATCGCATAATAATAATTATAATCGCACTGTGATAATGCTAGAATCACACTGTTGCCATATGCATGTTAAGTGAATGCGAACCGGGGGTAGGATTTGCAAGATTTGAATCTCATTACAATTATTAAAATCCCACTGTAGTCGCATTAGAATAAAACTGTCCACTGTTGGATGAATGTCATGCTAATTTAATCGAATAGCTATATACGGTATGTAAAGTGTATATTATAACATAATTGCATTTCATATGATTTGAAAAACATACGTTCATTTAAAATAAACGGAGATTTTCGTGGACTTTGTGGGGAGATGGAGCGCAGTGGATCGGATCGTCTCCGCTGCTGTCGACGGGGCCAAGCAGCGAATGTTTAACTCCAGTCACAGGGCCTTACCCAAACTACATCTCCCCAACAAGACAGCCTTCCCTCTGCTGTGTATTTTAGCCGTATATTTGAGGACGCACTTGAAGATAACAATTCGTCAAGAAAAGGCATGATTACAATGTCTTTCATAAAGGAGTATGAGTTCATTCATAAGTAGTATTCGCTAAGCCCAGATGGCACTATCCTGCACTCACTTATGTTGAAACAAAGTAAACATTAGTCGCTCAAATATCAGCTCATTCATGGTCATTGCCATTATTTCCAAATCCGTGTGGGGTCCCACGAGAACAGGGCACGGCCAAAAACTCTCACGTTATAAACTCGCACTGTAAGCTCTAACATTATAAACTCGATTTAAAGCTTTCGTGACTGCAGAGATTCATCATCTTGGTTCTTTCGGTAAAGTCACGTATAAGGGAAGTAATAAAATAATAAAAATAAAACATAATAAAATAATTCTCACGACGTTTCGGCCACAACGCAAGCAGCCGTCCTCAGGTGAAAAGCAGGTCTGTCGAGGCGACAGCGTCTGAATGAAACAGCACACGTGCTTGGAGCATATATGTAAGCTGGGTTGGAAAGGGGGGAAAGGGCGCCTTGACAAAATAATTTGCTTATCAAGAGGAAATTAGCATATTTATGGGAAATGCAGATATGTGATTAGTACTACTTATGCCTGTGCATTATGCAGGATTAGCAGCATCAAAGGGAGGGGATAGGGGTAGCATTAATAAAGGGAAGAAGTGTTAATAGTATGTAGCTGCAGTAACTAAAACCACTACGTAAACAACTGAAGTATAAACTACATAGTATCATCAGTATATAATATGCTTCCATCTAAACTTTATTCTCTTACATCACACGAGTCTACACCGTACTATATACTGCCATAGACAAACCCAACATTAAACCACATACTGTATTACTATACACCAACCTATACCTTATACATTGTAATATTACACGGGATCAGCGGAACGCCGTGGGCACCTATTCGTGGGTATTGGGAAAGAGACTAGAGAATCCAGAGCCGCCTAGAACATATCCCTCCGATAGATCGGGTACAGACCCTGGGACGATAACGTACGCCTGCCACGCCGATCAATACTGACCCAACAGTAAAACGTAGTCGCCGAGAATAAATCATTAATAACCCAGCGCAGCCTCGGGTGGTCTTATGAGTGGGTGAAAGCGCGTGGTGCTGTGTGTAGGTGTGTGCGCCCGTCTGTCGCCGCGAAGGCTGGTGCGGTTTGAGGGCTCGCACCCACCGTTAACACCTGTTTCGCGGTCCCTTTAAACGAGCGTTCTCGCCCGCTCACGGGAGCCGCGTGGGTGCGAGCAGCGTCACTTCCCCCTCCGACCCCTGACCTTCCCCGTTCAGAGCGTGTGACCGACATTGTACTAATTTTGGTTGATCGAGTAGAACAAGGCACGTGCCATGTCCGGACGAATTCTTATCAACAACAGTGTCCTTAAATACGATGCTAAAATAAATGTTGGATTAAACGTGCACCTCTTAACCCCTCCCTCGCATTTACGACTAACGATTTGCATTTGCACATAACATACATTAAAGCCCATTAAAATGCTAATACGACCATATTGTTATTCTAAAATTTGAATGCGATTATTGTCCTGTACCCCCCACAGTTCACATATCCCTCCCCCGGTTCGATCGTACAGATAATTTACATACATACATATGTGTAGAGTGCGATTTTAATACTTCTAATGAGATTTAAATACCGTACCTCCGTTTATGGTGGTATAATTATAAAACCAGTTGATAGTTTATAGTCGTTTAATGTTTAGTGTTATTGTTTATAGTGTTATCAGTTTGCGTGTTTTTAAGTACAGGTGATTCTCGGTATTCTTCGGTATTCTGGACCTGAACTTTGCGAAACGATTCATAACGAGGACCTTTCCCCGCCAGAGCGCAATCCGCTCATGAAAAGAACTCGGGGCGGCGGGAACACGTGCTTCCATGGGCAGTGGGGGACAGAGCATGGTTGTATTGCCTACAGGTGCCACCGGGAAAATCCCCCAAGTTGCTCCGCCAATGGCGGGGTCAGGTAGAGGTCATAGAGGTGGGTGATGTAAAGACAGTGCATCAACTCAGAGACAAGTGGTGACAACAAGATAGAGAGAGTTCGAGAAGGGATGGCGAGACCAAGTGTGGGCGGAGGTTCACGCCGAGAATGAGAGAGGGGGAGGAACGAGGTTTGTGGCTGTGTTGGCTGGTTGCTGTCTCGTCGTCGTCGTTGCTATATCGTGACGCCTGGGGTCTGAAACCGCGTTAAAGGCTAAAAAAAAGAACCCTCTGCAGTCTGAGTCTGGAGTCATTGCAATTGTAACGATCATTATTTCACGGGCTAATATTGGGTTTGTGCGATTATTTTACATATCCATACTGAATATTGCTATTTGATGCCATTGAGACGGAACATTAATCCAATAGTGGACAGCTTGATCCTAATACCACCAAAGTGTTATTCAAATAATTATAATCCCATCCTGATCCTGCACCTTCCATTTCACATATTGCACCCTTGGTTCGCACGTCCATATTACATACATACATATTACATGCAAACATGTTACATACTCACGAGCATAGTGTGATTCTTAGAGGACCACGGTGTGAAGCTAAGAATTCGAATGAGATTCGATTATCACACTTCAATGTACGGTGTTCTAATCCGTAACACTAGTTTATGATGTTATTTTATAGCGTTATAATGTATCGCTCATAGCTTATATTGTTTTATTTCACAACATTATAGTTTACTATAACACTAGTTTGTAGTGTTATTTTAAAGCGTTACAATGTGTAGCCCATAGTTTAAAGGTTATGTTGTTAGAGTTTATAATGTTAGAGTATACAATGTGAGTTTACAATTTGAGAGTTTGTGGACGTGCCCTGTTCTCGTGGGACCCGACACGGATTTGGAAATAATTGCTATGATCATGTCTGAGCTGAGATGAGCGACTAATGTTTACTTTGTTTAATCATAACTGTGTGTAGGTTAGTGCCATCGGGGCTTAGTGAATACTACTCATGAATGAACTCATACTTCTTTTGGATAGAAATTTGAAATCGTGTTGGTAGAACAAGTCGCCTGCTTTTTCTAGACGAATTGTTATCTTCAAGTGCGTCCGTAAATATTCTGCTAAAATACACAGCATACGGAAGGCTGCCTTGTTCGGGAGATGTAGTTTGGGTAAGGCGCTGTGGCCGGGTGATGACACGGATTCTGAAACAATGGAGTTAAACACTCTGCTTGGCCCCGACGACAGCAGCAAAGGCTGTCATATACCGCCCCATTTACGAGCTGGCTGTATAATGTGTATAGTTGAACGTGCTAGGTGTTGTCTTCTTCTAACAGCTACTAACGTGCGTGTGTTGTCTGTTTTTACGATTTGTCCATTGATGTTGTTTTTTTTAATGCGGCGTTTTTTTGTTGAGTTCTGTCACTTGAGTGTTGCAGTTTGTTTAAGAATTCGTCACGTGAGCGTGGTGTTTTGCTTGTGGGAATTTCGCTTTGTCACAATTTGTGATTGTTATAATAATTGTAACGATTCATAATCGCATGAGTTTATAATTGGTTTGTGCGTGTATTAATATAAATGTATTCCGTCTTTTGTTATTCGATGAGATCTAGCAGTGAAAATCGTGATTGTAATATGACCATGTTGTAATTGTAATAATTTTTATCCGATCCTTGCACGTACACTATACATACATTTTAACAGTGTTAGATTATTATACGACCACACTGTGATTCTAATGCTATTATAATACCTTACCTCTGTTTATATGGTTATACATTAAAACACTAGCTTATAATTGTTTAATGTTTAGTGTTATAGTTTATAGTATTACGGTTTACATGTTATAAAGTACAGTTTATCCCCGACATACTTCGGAATTAGGGACTGGTACGTTGATGAAAGATTAACTACGGGGAACTTTCCCCTCAACGAACACGTGTTAATCGGGTAGACAGCCAAGATGCTGCCGGTTAAGGGCACACTTGTGTGACGGAGATCCTCCACCTAAAACTTTACTAGGAACATTTTAAAATAAAGAACGGACAAACATTTGTTCAAAATACGTTTTTATTCATCTGCAATAATGTTGACGTTAAAATTCGAACCGAATATTTATTATGTCCTATGTTAAACAGTTACAGTACAATGAAAACCATATCCGTTCCAGGAATACCAAAGCGTTAAAGTATCATTCTCCAATATTTTCTTATTAGTTCATCACGTTTGTTGAAGTCAATGCCATATATCTAACGAACGCGTCATCAATGTACATCCTGAAATCAGCTATCTAAAGTCGATTAATACCAATCAAAAAATGCTATTTCCTCGGAAAAAAACCCGTTTAAAATGTTGAGTAAAGATGTACCTACAGACGCATTCCAACTTTAGCTCAACAGGAGCACCTAACGACTACAATTGAACCCTCTCACAACCAGTGCTCATCACTCCACTTCGGCAAGTAATCCCATAACATTACAAACCACCACTGTGCACGTCATTAAACTCTCACAAAAACTGGTAAACTAAAATTACACACAAAAGTACTCTATACGGATTAATAGGTATAACCACATGACATAATATTTTTTCAGTCACCCCGAGCTCTCTGGTTGATCCTCGAGCCACTCCATTACATCCAGCCATCTCTCAGGATCCAACTGCATGGGATCGAAGGTGGAAACTTCTTCAGGACTCATTGCAGCACCTTGAATTTCACCTTTTGATTTCAGTTTCCTATCATCGTGGACTTTCTGATGCCTGTTCCGTTTTGACGACTGGGCAAATGCCTTCCCACACACAGAGCACAGGAACGGCTTCTCGCCCGTGTGTGTTCTCTGGTGAGTTTGAAGAGTTGATGAGTGTGCAAATGTCTTCCCACACACAGGGCACAGGAATGGCTTCTCGCCCGTGTGTGTTCTCTGATGGTCTTGAAGATTTGATGACTGTGCAAATGTCTTCCCACACACAATGCACAGGAATGGCTTCTCGCCCGTGTGTGTTCTATGTTGTCTCTGAAGATGTGATGGCCGTGAAAATGACTTACCACACACATAACAATTTAATGGCTTCTTGCCTCCGTGTGCGTGGGGCTGTGGAGAGCGTCTCTGCTCCATGTGAGCGTAGTAACAGCAGCGGTGTTATTGAGTCAAAAGTACGCTATCGGCCGCAAGGATGTTTAGCGTTGAGTTTTAGATTTTGTTAACTGCTAAAACAAGAACGACACTCAAAGTCGCCGAACTGTCGACACAGCAATTGTGCTCGCCAGGCTGCGTTGTCTCGCGGTTGAAGGGCGATCAGCTGAGCGACGAGTCGAGCGTCCAACCTCATCAAGTTCCCTCTCGAAATGGCATTGAGCTCTGCTTCTGAGCCGCCTTATAACTCCCCCCCTAGGATCCAATCCTTTGTCTTTCAGGATATTTGCATTCGATTGTTAATTTTGGAAGGTACAATCCGCATGTATATTAACATACCGAAGGGTAATGTGCCCATTATGCTTCATGCATGAATATGTAAGTGCATCTCAGTGTGTAATTGTGCGCGCATTTTGAATAAATGGAAAAGCTTTGTCCTCGATTTAAAATGAATGCAGAGAAATTAGCATGTAACTTTAGAAAAGGAAGAGAGCGGCCTTCTCAACGAGGGAGTGAAACCCAATGAGTAATATTCTTTTACAGCGTTGCAATGGATAGGTTGTAGTTCATAGGTTATAATATTATGTTTCACTATGATAGAGCTTAACATGTGAGAGTATACAATATAATAGTTGATTAAATGCGACGATCAAGGGGCTCAATCGGGTGCGTTTGATCAGAGGCTTTAATCAAAGGCGTCATCCCATCACGGAACACCACCTCCCTACGTTTATTACAGCAACAGAAGCAACTACAGCAGCAACAACAGCAGCGACAACAACAGCAGCAACATCACATTTCGAGGGCGACGCAGCTACTTCCGATTTTGCTGCCCAGCTGTTTGTAGTCGGGACCTGCTCTCGCAGGACCCCACACGTCTTTGGAAATGATTGCGATGATAAGGTCTGAGCTGAGAATTAAGTAACTCAAGATTACTTTGTTTAACCATAACTTTAGGTAGGTTAGTGTCATCGGGGCTGTGTGAATACTACTCATGAATGAAATCACACTCCTGTATGACCGACATTGTACTAATTTTGGTTGATCGAGTAAAACAAGGCACGTGCCATGTCCAGACGAATTCTTATCAGAAAGTGTCCTCAAATATGATGCTAAAATAAATTTTAACACTGGATTAAACGTGCACCTCTTAACCCCTCCCTCGCATTTACGACTAACGATTTGCACTTGCACATAATATACATTCAAGCACAGTAAAATGCTAATACGACAATATTGTTATTCTAAAATTTGAATGCGATTCTTGCCCTGTACCCCCCACAGTTCACATATCCGACCCGCGGCTCGATTGAAAACATAATTTACATACATATGTGTAGAGTGAGATTTTAATACTTCTAATGAGATTTAAATACCGTACCTCCGTTTATGGTGCTATAAACTATACAACCAGTTGATATTTCTTTTGTCGTTTAATGTTTAGTGTTATTGTTTATATTGTTATCAATTTACTTGTTTTTTAAGTACAGGTGATTCCCGGTATTCTTCGGTATTCTGGACCTGAACTTTGCGAAACGAATCATAATGAGGACCTTTCCCCACCAGAGCGCAATCCGCTCATGAAAAGATCACGGGGCGGCGGGAACACGTGCTTCCATGGGCAGTGGGGGACAGGGCATGGTTGTATTGCCCACAGGTGCCACCGGGAAAATCCCCTAAGTTGCTCCGCCCATGGCGGGGTCAGGTAGAGGTCATAGAGGTGGGTGATGTAAAGACAGTACGTCAACTAAGGGACAAGTGGTGACAACAAGATAGAGAGAGTTCGAGAAGGGAAGGCGAGACCATGTGTGGGCGGAGGTTCACGCCGAGAATGAGAGGGGGAGGAACGAGGTGTTGGCTGGTTGCTGTCTCGTAGTCGTCATTATATCACACTTCAATGTAAGGTGTTCTGATCTGTAACACTAGTTAATGATGTTATTTTATAGCGTTATAATGTATCGCTCATAGTTTACAATAGCACTAGTTTGTATTGTTGTCCCGCCTTCCCTTCTTGAACTCTCTCTATCCTATTGTCACCGCTTGTCCCTTAGTAGATGCACTGTCTTTACATCAACAACAGTTTTTAGACACCACGTGCGTCAGGGCAGCAGCTGCATCAAAATTTAATACTCAACTGTAGGTGTAAGCGGTGTGACCACACTCACCTGTCAACAACAAGAAAACAACACAATAACCACAACAACAATCCTAACACGCTTCCACGTTGTTCAACTGGACCCTTCAACTGTCCGTGTGTTGGGCTTGGATTCTACGAGCGCAACCTTGCGCATTTTGACCTGGTTCTCTACGCCGGTCCCTCGCCCATGGTGGAATCTTGTGCCTTTCGGGGCGTCAAGGGATCGCACCACAGCCTTGAAGGATTAGGCAGGTCCCTGGCTTCTTTTGAGAAACATGACCGGGCTCCAGGCACCGATTCCTCACACGTGGGGGATCCTTGAAGCACCCCGGGCCTCAGGGGCTCGGAAACTGTGAGCGGCACAACACATTTCCTTTGGCGTACGGTTTCCGTTGCCAAGCACCCCACTACGTCGGACACACCAGACTTGGGCTGTACAGGACATGGGGATGAGCTGTCTGGGTGGGGACGGACATAAGTCTTGAGGCGGGATGGGGGGACGAACCAGCGGCGACGCCCTATCTACATTCGTACACACTTAGGCCGTTTCATCTCTATGACTTCAGCTGTATCACTATAAACGATAACACTCAACATTAAACGACTATAAACTGGTTTCCTAATTAATTAAAACATAAACGAAGGTACGGTATTCAAATCTCATTATAAGTATTATAATCGCACTCTGCTCATATGTATGTAAAGCGAACGTTCCATCGAACCAGGTGTTGGATATGCGAACTGTGGGGGGTGCAGGGTCAGAATCGAATTCAAATTCCTAGAATAACAATATTGTCGTATTAGCATTTTACTGTGCTTGACTGTATGTTACGTGTAAATGCAAATTGTTAGTCGTAAATGCGAGGCAGAGGTTAAGAGGTGCATGTTTAATCCAGTGTTAATGTTTATTTTAGCATCATATTTAAGGACAATATTGGTAATAAAAATTATTCTGGACATGGCAAGTGCCTTGTTCGTCTCGATCAACCAAAATTAGTACAATGTCGGTCATAAAGGAGTGCGAGTTATTTCATGAGTAGTATTCGCTGAGCCCCCAGATACTAACCTACACACAGTTATGGTTAAACAAAGTAACGTTTAGTCGCTAAATTTTCAGCTCAGACATGATCATCGCAATCATTTCCGAAGACGTGTGGGTTGGTCCCGTGAGAGCAGGGCCTGGCTACAAATAGTCGAGCAGCAGAAACAGCAGAATCAGAAGTAGTTGCGTCGCCCTCAAAATGTGTTGTTGCTGCTGTTATTGTTGCTGCTGTAGTTACTTCTGTTGCTGTTATGTATTGGGTGGTGGCTCATTTACTCATCACCACCCATAATCATCAGCATCAACACCCATTATCATCACCAATCATCATTATCACTATCAACTCACCATCACCAACCATCGTCACCACCACCACCCAACTATCACAACCAACATTCATCATAACCACCACCAATCATCCATCATCAACACCCATAATCACAACAACCCATCATCATCACCAACCATAACCATCACCACCCATCATCATAACCTCACCAATCATTACCACCACCCATGATCATTACCACCCATCATAATCACTACACATCATCACCACCCATCATCATTACAACCCTTCATAATCACCACCCATCATCATCATCACGACCATCCATTATCAAGAAACATCATCATCACCACCCATCATAAATTAACAAACACACACAGCTACAAACATCTTAAACAACTACGCTGGTTTGGTCGTCTGCGTGCGTATCTGGACGTTAATTTATTTACGGACCCGCCCAAACAGCTCGCTCTGATTCGTCGATAAAAATTAATAAAACAGCCGTCAAAAAGCCACAGCTGACTTTCATTCGACAAATATGAATAAATAAACCTGCCGCACAACAGCGTCTCTTCGGTCAACAATTGCACCTACTTTCACGCAACACCATATTCACAGTGATGGTCGCAACGCAAAATCTACTGTAGGTACAGTGTTGCTGTTGCACCCGCCGAACACTGCGTTCTGGTGGCGATATCTCCCCAACGAAGAACGTCCGCGGCTGCAACCAAGAACCCTCCACTAAATCAGATAGCCACATACATTTTCAATTCCAGAACTTTCAATAAAATCTGTTCATTATTGGTGGGGTTCGGTTCGACGGCCCAGTGGACAAAACTGACCACTCTTTCGTACGCAGCTCCATCAATATTGCGCCCATTCCCTTGAAACCACTGTGCTTAATCTTTCATTGGGCCGAAACAAGTGTGTGCAAAGTGGCCCAGCACAGTTCACGGCCCTACATATCAAACCAGCGCTCGAGAAATTCTGTCGGTGTTGCCTTCAATCTCATTGGACTAATTAATTATCCCTTACATTTAATTGCCTCAAAGTGGCCTGCCTGCTTTGTGGCGGCAGCACGCGTTAGTCAGTCAGTCGTCCATTTCTAAACAAGCAGAAGCACACAGAAGGTAACCGCTGTGTGAGAGCATAGGTCTGCCAAGGTCTGCGCCGCAGTGGTGCAGTGCACTGTGGGCGCACATCCTGCGCTGTGTGAGTGTGGTGTGTATGCAAGTGTGCGAATGGTAGTTACGCTAATATTACGTTTATTTATGTAAAAAATGGGTGCTGCGTGCTGCGATTAGTGGAGTCCCCAAACAACTTTACCTTACGAGTAGGCAGGGGTCGCTATACAGTAAGTCTTAGCGGACTGAGCTGGCAGCTTCACCTGCCGGGACCACGGCCAGTTGCGTAGCGCCCCCTACAGTTTCGCCCATGGGTCCCCATCAAACAGTCAGCTGGGTTGGGGCAACCCAGCTGACTGTTTGATGGGTACAATGGGTACTTTTCGGTTTATCCGGCTTATTACCATTATTATGTATTGACGTTGATCACGTCTCCATGGACGGCTTGCTGTCTACTTCGGTTGTGTAATTGAGATGTTGTGCATGCTGCTGCTGGTAAGGGCATGTGTTGCATAATATGCAGCATGTGTCCGCGTATCATGTTTGGCACGGATGCAGTTGGCGTTACTGTACATTTTTCATGTTTTGGAGTGCCAATCCCATGCACTTTGAAATGTAATAAACTGTCTACAAAGGTTGCAGCCCGGCC
This sequence comes from Lampetra planeri, assembly GCF_965212315.1. Classification (NCBI taxonomy): domain Eukaryota; kingdom Metazoa; phylum Chordata; class Hyperoartia; order Petromyzontiformes; family Petromyzontidae; genus Lampetra; species Lampetra planeri. The sequence goes on from NC_136179.1 coordinate 3,021,748, forward strand.
CCCGCAGCTGTCACTCTCTGGCCGTTGCACAAGCCATATCGGAATTTGCGACATGCTAAAATAATGAGTACAGCGTGACACCACCCGGGTAACTCCCGGGATCAAAATGGCCATTGGAAAGTGATCGCTTTATTGAGATGATTATGGTACTACCACAGGGTATTGTGAACGGTTCAGGAGGAGGAGAGGTCTGGATTTGTAAGTCTCACAGTATCGGTAAGAAGCGCCGGGTGGGGGATGCCCTTCACTGGGGTACAAATTCTGTCATTATTAGTATACGATCATGCAATGTTTCTATCTGCAAGCTGTCATAACTGAAACGATCCCCTTTATTGTTCGATTGAGAAATGGAGTGACCCACACCTCTGATATCATATGTGAGGAACCCAAAAATCTGATGCATGCGTAAAACACCCACAATGGGAATACGTAAACGTAAAAACACCAACAAAATACATTTTAATATAAGAAAAAAATAGGTGGCCCCATAGCGCATCTGTCTGTGTGTGTACATACAGACGGAGGATGCAGGGGCCAACCTGTGTGCGATCAGAACGGTGCAATTGCTGACCAATGTCACTGTGGATGGCGCACACTCTGACGCACACCGGAGCTGTGTCTTTGCAATGCAAGGGCATGGTGGATGGTGGAGCGCATATGGATGGTGCGTTACGAATAAAATAAAACAAAACAAACCGCTGGAAGCAGCCATGCGAGCAGGCTACCTTGAGAGCGATTGCGAATGGGTTGCGTGTCTGGAAGAAGCCTCGCTCTTTCAGATGCCGTACCAGCTTCGTCAACTCTTCGCTACCATTCTGCTGTATTCCATGCCAGCAGATACGAAGGCTCTCTGGGATAAATTCTACGACGATTTGGCTCGCGATTACGAGTAAAGTCACGTAGAAGGGAAGTAATAAAATAATAAAAATAAAACATAATAAAATAATTCTCACGACGTTTTGGCCACAACGCAAGCAGCCGTCCTCAGGTGAAAACCAGGTCTGTCGAGGCGACAGCGTCTGAATGAAACAGCACACGTGATTGGGGGGAAAGGGCGCCTTGACAAAATAATTTGCATATCAAGAGGAATTTAGCATATTTATGGGAAATGCAGGTATGTGATTACTACTACTTATGCCCGTGCATTATGCAGGATTAGCAGCATCAAAGGGATGGGATATGGGAAATGCAGGTATGTGATTAGTACTACTTATACCCGTGCATTATGCTGGATTAGCAGCATCAAAGAAAATAAAAGAAATGGTAAAGTTCAAGACCCTTCACAGCCTCCACGAGTTCCTCACGGCAGGTGGGATGGCTCTGTCGGACTTTGACGACCTCCCGCAGCTTTCCGAGTACCCACACTTGGTCTTGGACTCGCTGCTTGAGAACAACCATATCCGCCGCGAATTGGACACGAAGGACTTCCCATTTCGACTTCTGCGCAAACAGTTCCCCATTGTCCCAGCCTTCGCGATGACCATCAACAAGGCGCAAGGGCAAACTGTTCACAACCTGGGATTATATCTACCAACGCCATGCTTCTCGCACGGCCAACTGTACGTGGCACCATCGCGAGTCACGGCAAGATCCAACATCAAGGCGCTTATTGAGGGACCTGACGACGAGGAGGAAGACGGAGTGTACACGAAGAATATCGTGTATCGCCAGATATTTCAATAAGTTGCATTCTATATTTGAATAAGTTGCATTCTTTAATATTGTCGATTGAGCGTCTCATAAAAATGCATATAACCTCACAAAAATAAACATAAAACAATCACCAAAACATGTCTATTGTGTCCAGCCCCTTTCAACTACCCACCAACCAAGCATATACACACCGCCCGCGAAGCGGGCGGCGACTGCTAGTGTTATATGTAGATGTGCATTGGGAGTCGTAATTGCAAACTGGGAGGCTCTCGGTTTAGAATGTCATCAATTAGTATAATAACAACGTGGTCCTATTAGAATCACGCTATCTACTGCTGCCGATGTTCTGGTGGCGGCCGTCGATTCGAGCTTTGCTCTTTCTTTCTTCGCCTGGATGGTGCCGCGGGACGCAGCATCTCTGAAGGTGATGCTGCTGCTGCTGTTGTTGCTGTTGTTGCTGCTGCTGCAGTTGTTGCTGCTGCAGTTGTTGCTGCTGTTGCTGCTGTTGTTGCTGCTGTTGCTGCTGTTGTTGCTGCTGTTGCTGCTACTGTTGCTGCTGCAGTTGCTGCTGCAGTTGCTGCTGCTGTTGCTGTTGCAGTTGCTGCTGCAGTTGCTGCTGCAGTTACTGCTGCAGTTGCTGCTGTTGTTGCTGTTGCTGCAGTTGTTGCCGTTGCTGCTGCTGCAGTTGCTGCTGTTGTTGTTGCTGCTGTTGCTGCTTAGTATGCTTCAGTTCCAGTGGTGTTCCCTGATGGGATAAGAAACTTTGATCAAATACTTTTATCAAACGAGTCATTACAATGGTAACGATTGGTTCGCACGTCCATATTACATACATACATGTTGCATACATACATACTACATACATACATGTTACATATATACAGGTTACATGCATACATGTCACATACATACATGATACATGCACATATACTTACTACAAACAGACATGTTACATACATACATGTTACATACTTACGACCGTAGTGTGATTCGAAGAGGACCACGGAGTGATTCGAATAATTCGAATGCGATTCGAATATCACACTTCAATGTAGGTTGTTCTAATCTATAACACTAGTTAATAATGTTATTGTATAGCGTTATAATGTATAGCTCATATGTTATATTGTTAGAGTTTACTATAACACTAGTTTACAGTATTTTGTATATTCTTCAAATGTATATGTTAATGTTTAAGTTATAATGTTGGAATTCATAATGTTAAAGTTCACAGTGTGAGAGTTTACAATGTAACAGTATATCAAAAGGCGTCGATCGATGGCTTCGATATGGTAGGTTGCATCAGAGTTTTTCATCAAAGGCGTTATCCCATCACGGGACACCACCATGCTGCGTATATAACAGTAACAGAAGCAACTACAGCAGCTACGAAACCGTTCGATGGCAAAGCAGCGACTTCTGCTTCTGCTCCAACTGCTGCCCGGCTGTTTGTGGCCGACTCTGCTCTCGTGGTACCCCACACGTCTATGGAAACAATTGAGATGATCCTATCTGAGTTGAGATTTGAGCGACTAAAGTTTACTTTGTTTAAACATAACTTAGTGTAGGTTAGTGCCATCGGTGTTTAGCGAATACTACCGAAGAATTAGCTCACACTCATTTATTACATAATTTGTCATAATTTTGGTTGATTAAGGAGAACAAGACACAGGCCATGTCGACGAATTCTTATCATAAATGTACTTAACTATCTTACTGTGATAACATTTGGCTGTTCAAAGCAGTCTGCAACCGTGAATTGTGCAGTTTGGACTAATTGAGGACATCACATCTATTTTGTTGGTTCTCGAAAACTGAGACCAATAATTAAGAGGCAAATCACGAGCGAAAGTTCGAAGGCTGTCATATACCGCTACATTTACGAGTTGGCTCTTTGGGGCTGTACGATGTGTATAGTTGAAGGTGCTAGGTGTTGTCTTCTTCTAACAGCTACTAACATGCGTGTTATGACTGTTTTTTTGGATTTGTTCATTGTTGTTCTTTTTTTTAGGCTTTTTTTTGTTCTGTCACTTGAATGTTGCAGTTTGAGAATTTGTCATGTGACAGTGGTGTTTTTCGAAGTATTAATATAATAATATTCCGTCTTTTGCTATTCGATGACATTGAGATGAGACCTTCATCTAGCAGTGAAAATCGTGATTGTAATACGACCGTGTTGTAATTTTTTTTTTATCCGATCCTTGCACGTAGACCATACATACATATGAGCAAAGTGCTATTCTAATAAGACCACACTGTGATTCTAATGCTTCTAATGAGATTATAATACCTTACCTCCGTTTATATCGTTCTAAATTAAAACACTAGTTTATAGTCGTTTTATGTTTAGTATTATCGTTTATAGTGTTACAGTTTACATGTTATAGAGTACAGTTTATCCCCGGCACACTTCGGGATTAAGGACTGGTACGTTGAGAAACGATTAACTACGGGGACCTTTCCCCTCAAGAAACACGTGTCAATCGGGTAGACAGCCAAGATGCTGCCGGTTAAGGGCACACTTGTGTGACGGAGATCCTCCAACTGAAACTCGCTTAACATGTTTTTGCTAGGAACATTATAAAATAAAGAACGGACAAACATTTGTTAAAAATACGTTTTTATTCATCTGCAATCATTTTTACGTCAAAACTCGAAGGGAATATTTATTATGTCCTATGTTCACACATTTCCAGTACAATGCAAACCATTTCCGTTCCAGGAATACCAAAGCGTTAAAGTATAATTCCCCATGATTTCCTTAATAGTTCACCACATTTGTTCACTGTGCATCTATGTTGAAGTCAAGGCCATATATCCAACGAACGCGTCATCAAAGTACATCCTGAAATCGGTTATGAAAGTCGATGAATACCAACCAAAAAAAGCTATATACTTGACAAAAATCGTTTAAAATGTAGAGTAAAGATGTACCTACAGACGCATTCCAACTTTAGCTCAACAGGAACACATAACGACTACAATTGAACAGTCTCACAACCAGTCCTCATCACACCACTTCGGCAAGTAATCCGATAACATTACAAACCACCACTGTGCACGTCATTAAACTCTCAAAAAAACTGTAAAACTAAAATGGTCAAAATTAAACACAAACGTACTCAAGACAGCTTAATAGGTATAACCGCATGCAACATTATATTTCAGTCACCCCGAGCTCTCGGTTTGATCCTCGAGCCACTCCATTACATCCAGCCATCTCTCGGGATCCAACTGCATGGGATCGAAGGTGGAAACTTCTTCAGGACTCATTGCAGCACCTTGAATTTCAGCTTTTGATTTCAGTTTCCTATCATTGTGGACCTTCTGATGCCTGTTCATGGTTGATGACCGTGCAAATGCCTTCCCACACACAGGGCACAAGAATGGCTTCTCACCAGTGTGTGTTCTCTGATGAGTTTGAAGAGTTGATGACCGTACAAATGCCTTCCCACACACAGGGCACAGGAATGGCTTCTCGCCCGTGTGTGTTCTCTGGTGACTCTGAAGATGTGATGAGTTTGTAAATGTCTTCCCACACACAGGGCACAGGAATGGCTTCTCGCCCGTGTGTGTTCTCTGGTGACGCTGAAGATGTGATGAGTTTGTAAATGTCTTCCCACACACAGGGCACAGGAATGGCTTCTCGCCCGTGTGTGTTCTCTGATGAGTTTGAAGAGTTGATGACCGTACAAATGCCTTCCCACACACAGGGCACAGGAATGGCTTCTCGCCCGTGTGTGTTCTCTGGTGACGCTGAAGATGTGATGAGTTTGTAAATGTCTTCCCACACACAGGGCACAGGAATGGCTTCTCGCCCGTGTGTGTTCTCTGATGAGTTTGAAGAGTTGACGACTGTGCAAATGTCTTCCCACACACAGAGCAAAGGAATGGCTTCTCACCAGTGTGTGTTCTCTCGTGACTCTGAAGATGTGACGAGCGTGCAAATGTCTTCCCACACACAGGGCACAGGAACGGCTTTTCGCCCGTGTGTGTTCTCTGGTGTCTCTGAAGATGTGATGGCCGTAAAAATGTCTTTCCACACACAGAGCAATTCAATGGCTTCTTGTCTCCGTGTGCGTGGGGCTGTGGAGAGCGTCTCTGCTCCATGTGAGCGTAGTAACAGCAGCGGTGTTATCGAGTCAAAAGTACGCTATCGGCCGCAAGGATGTTTAGCGTTGAGTTTTGGATTTTGTTAACTGCTAAAACAAGAACGACACTCGCGTCTAACCGAGACGCAAAAAAATCCCGTAAATTTGACGACGAACACGTTTAAGAGTTCATCCGCGAAAATAGACACTTACTTGGAGATTCAGGGTATATCGATGTCTGGAAGCCGTCTGAAGATGTCGCCACGAACTCTCCCGACGCAAAGTCGCCTAACTGTCGACACAGCAATTGTGCTCGCCAGGCTGCGTTGTCTCGCGGTTGAAGGGCGATCAGCAGAGCGACGAGTCGAGCGTCCAACCTCATCAAGTTCCCTCTCGAAATGGCATTGAGCTCTGCTTCTGAGCCGCCTTATAACTCCCCCCCTAGGATCCAATCCTTTGTCTTCAGGATATTTGCATTCGATTGTTAATTTTGGAAGGCACAAACCGCATGTCTATTAACATACCGAAGGGTAATGTGCCCATTGTGCTTCATGCATGAATATGTAAGTGCATCTCAGTGTGTAATTGTGCGCTTATTTTGAATAAATGAAAAAACATTGTTCTCGATTTAAAGTGAATGCAGAGAAATTAGCACATAACTTTAGAAAAGGAAGAGAGCGGCCTTCTCGACGAGGAAGTGAAACCCAATGAGTAATATTCTTTTACAGCGTTACAATGGATAGGTTGTAGTTCATAGGTTATAATATTATGTTTCACTATGAGTTGATCAAATGCGACGATCAAGGGCATCAATCGGGTGAGTTTGATCAGAGGCTTTAATCAAAGGCGTCATCCCTTCACGGCACACTACCTCCCTGCGTATATCACAGCAACAGAAGCAACTACAGCAGCAACAACAGCAGCGACAACAACAGCAGCAACATGACATTTCGAGGGCGACGCAGCTACTTACGATTCTGCTGCCCAGCTGTTTGTAGTCGGGACCTGCTCTCGCAGGACCCCACACGTCTTTGGAAATGATTGCGATGATCATGTCTGAGCTGAGAATTAAGTCACTCAAGATTACTTTTTTTAACCATAACTTTAGGTAGGTTAGTGTCCTCGGGTCTCTGTGAATACTACTCTTGAATGAAATCATACTCCCGACATTATACTAATTTTGGTTGATCGAGTAGAACAAGGCACGTGCCATGTCCAGACGAATTCTTATCAACAACAGTGTCCTTAACACTTGATTAAACGTGCACCTCTTAACCCCTCCCTCGCATTTACGACTAACGATTGCATTTGCACATAACATACATTCAAGCCCATTAAAATGCTAATACGACCATATTGTTATTCTAAAATTTGAATGCGATTCTTGCCCTGTATCTCCACAGTTCACATATCCGACCTCCGGTTCGATTGAACAGATAATTTACATACATATGTGTAGATTGCGATTTAATACTTCTAATGAGATTTTAATACCGTACCTCCGTTTATGGTGCTATAAATTATAAAACCAGTTCATAATTTGTGTTGTCGTTTAATGTTTAGTGTTATTGTCTATATTCTTAGGTTGTTTCGGTAAAGTCACGTAGGTAAAACATCAAAATTAATAAAAATAATAAAATAAAATAAAAGTCACGACGTTTCGGAGGCAACACAAGTCTCCGTCATCAGGTGGGACCGTCACAGCCAGATTAGCTGCATCAAGTGAGGCAATGATTCAAGATGCAATCCCTTAAAAGCAAGTTGAGGGGGGAGGAGACGGGGGCTCATCAGAATGTGGTAGCCAATGAATGGAACGTCGAGCACATCCTTTTGGCCCCTCCCCCTCCCGATGCGTTGTGCCTGGCGCCCCGTGCTGTCTTTGAGCCCCGCCCCCCTCCCTCCCGATACGTTCCATTCATTGGCTACCACATTCTGATGAGCCCCCCTCTCCTCCCCCCTCAACTTGCTTTTAAGGGATTGCATCTTGAATCATTGCCTCACTTGATGCAGCTAATCTGGCTGTGACGGTCCCACCTGATGACGGAGACTTGTGTTGCCTCCGAAACGTCGTGACTTTTATTTTATTTTATTATATTTATTAATTTTGATGTTTTACCTACGTGACTTTACAGAAAAACCTAAGAATATGAATCCTTGCAGTCCCGAAAGCTTCAAATTTAAAATTATTGTCTATAGTTTTATCAATTTACATGTTTTTAAAGTACAGGTGATTCCCGGTATACTTCGGTATTCTGGACCTGAATGTTGCGAAACGATTCATAATGGGGACCTTTCTCCACCGGAGCGCACGGGCTAATATTGGGTTTGTGCGATTATTTTACATATCCATACTGAATATTGCTATTTGATGCCATTGAGATGGAACATTTATCCAATAGTGGACAGCTTGATCCTAATACCACCAAAGTGTTATTCAAATAATTTTAATCCCATCCTGATCCTGCACCTTCCGTTTCACATATCCCACAATTGGATCGCACGTCCATATTACATAAATGTCACATGCATACATGTTACATACAGACATGTTACATACTCACGAGCATAGTGTGATTCTTAGAGGAACACGTTGTGAAGCTGAGAATTCGAATGAGATTCGAATATCACACTTCAATGTACGGTGTTCTAATCTGTAACACTAGTTTATGATGTTATTTTATAACGTTTTAATGTATCGCACATAGCTTATATTGTTAGAGTTCACAACATTATAGTTTACTATAACACTAGTTTGTAGTGTTATTTTAAAGCGTTACAATGTATAGCTCATAGGTTAAAGGTTATATTGTTAGAGTTTTTAATGTTAGAGTATGCAATGTGAGTTTACAATTTGATAGTTTGTGGACGTGCCCTGTTCTCGTGGGACCCGACACGGATTTGTAAATAATTGCTATGATCATGTCTGAGCTGGGATGAGCGACTAATGTTTACTTTGTTTAATCATAACTGTGTGTAGGTTAGTGCCATCGGGGCTTAGTGAATACTACTCATGAATGAACTCATACTTCTTTCGGATAGAAATTTGAAATCGTGTTGGTAGAACAAGTCGCCTGCCTTTTCTAGACGAATTGTCATCTTCAAGTGCATTCGTAAATAACTGCTAAAATACACAGCATATGGAAGGCTGCCCTGTTGGGGAGATGTAGTTTGGGTAAAGCGCTGTGACCGGGTGATGACACGGATTCTGAAACAATGGAGTTAAACACTCTCTGCTTGGCCCCGTCGACAGCAGTGAAGGCTGTCATATACCGCCCCATTTACGAGTTGGCTGTATGATGTGTATAGTTGAAGGTGCTAGGTGTTGTCTTCTTCTAACAGATACTAACGTGCGTGTGTTGTGTGTTTTTAAGACTTGCCCATTGATGTTGTTCTTTTTATTGCGGCGTTTTTTTGTTGAGTTCTGTCACTTGAGTGTTGCAGTTTGTTTAAGAATTCGTCACGTGAGCGTGGTGTTTTGCTTGTGGGAATTTCGCTTTGTCACAATTTGTGATTGTTATAATAATTGTAACGATTCATAATCTCATGAGTTTATAATGAGTTTGTGCGTGTATTTATATAAATATATTCCGTCGTTTGTTATTCGATGACATCTAGCAGTGAAAATCGTGATTGTAATATGACCATGTTGTAATTGTGATAATTTTTATCCGATCCTTGCACGTACACTATACATACATATTAGATATTCTTATACGACCACACTATGATTCTAATGCTTCTAATGATATTATAATACCTTAAATCCGTTTATATGGTTATGAATTATAACACTAGTTTATAATAGTTTAATGTTTAGTGTTTTCGTGCATAGTATTACAGTTTACATGTTATAGAGTACAGTTTATCCCCGACATACTTCGGAATTAGGGACTGGTACGTTGATGAAAGATTAACTACGGGGACGTTTCCCCTCAAGGAACACGTGTTAATCAGGTAGACAGCCAAGATGCTGCCGGTTAAGGGCACACTTGTGTGACGGAGATCCTCCACCTGACATTATCTTCACATGTTTTTGCTAGGAACATTATAAAATAAAGACCGGACAAACATTTGTAAAAATACGTTTTTAATTCATCATTTTTACGTCAAAACTCGAAGGGAATATTTATTATGTCCAGAACAATGCAAACCATTTCCGTTCCAGGAATACCAAAGCGTTAAAGTATCATTCCCCATGATTTCCTTATTAGTTCACCACATTTGTTCACTGTGCGTCTATGTTGAAGTCAAGGCCATATATCCAAAGAACGCGTCATCAATGTACATCCTGACATCGGCTATCTAAAGTCGATTAATACCAATAAAAAAGCAATATACTTGAAAAAACGTTTAAAATGTTGAGTAAAGATCTAACTACAGACGCATTCCAACTGTAGCTCAACAGGAACACTTAACGACTACAATTGAACCCTCTCACAACCAGTGCTCATCACACCACTTCGGCAAGTAATCCGATAACATTACAAACCACCACTGTCATTAAACTCACAAAAACTGTAAAACTAAAATGGTAAAAATTACACACAAAAGTACTCGATACGGCTTAAAAGGTATAACCACCTGACGTAATATTTGTTCATCCCTGACTCTCGGTTTGATCCTCGAGCCACTCCATTACATCCAGCCATCTCTCGGGATCCAACTGCATGGGATCGAAGGTGGAAACTTCTTCAGGATTCATTCCAGCACCTCGAACTTCAGCTTTTGATTTCAGTTTCCTATCATTGTGGACCTTCTGATGCCTGTTCCTGGTTGATGAGTCTGCAAATGTCTTCCCACACACAGGGCACAGGAATGGCTTCTCGCCCGTGTGTATTCTCTGATGACTATGAAGATTTGATGACTTTGAAAATGTCTTCCCACACACAGGGCACAGGAATGGCTTCTCGCCCGTGTGTGTTCTCTGATGACTATGAAGAGTTGATGAGTCTGCAAATGTCTTCCCACACACAGGGCACAGGAATGGCTTCTCGCCCGTGTGTGTTCTCTGATGACTCTGAAGATGCGATGACTTTGCAAATGTCTTCCCACACACAGGGCACAGGAATGGCTTCTCGCCCGTGTGTGTTCTCTGATGACTCTGAAGATGTGATGACTGTGCAAATGCCTCCCCACACACAGAGCACAGGAATGGCTTCTCGCCCGTGTGTGTTCTCTGGTGAGTTTGACGAGTTGATTCCCGTGCAAATGCCTCCCCACACACAGAGCACAGGAACGGCTTCTCGCCCGTGTGTGTTCTCTGGTGTCTCTGAAGATGTGATGGCCGTGAAAATGACTTCTCACACACAGAGCAATTGAATTGCTTCTTGTCTCCGTGTGCGTGGGGCTGTGGAGAGCGGCTCTGCTCCATGTGAGCGTAGTAACAGCAGCGGTGTTATCGAGTCAAAATTACGCTATCGTTCGCAAGGATGTTAAGCGTTTTTTGTTAACAGCTAAAACAAGAACGACACTCGCGTCTAACCGAGACGCAAAAAATCCCGTAATTTTGACGACGAACACGTTTAAGATTTTATCCGCGAAAAAAGACACTTACTTGGAGATTCACGGTATATCGATGTCTGGAACCCGTCTGAAGATGTCGCCACGAACTCTCCCGACGCAAAGTCGCCTAACTGTCGACACAGCAATTGTGCTCGCCAGGCTGCGTTGTCTCGCGGTTAAAGGGCGATCAGCAGAGCGACGAGTCGAGCGTCCAACCTCATCAAGTTCCCTCTCGAAATGGCATTGAGTTCTGCTTCTGAGCCGCCTTATAACTCCCCCCTAGGATCCAATCCTTTGTCTTTCAGGATATTTGCATTCGATTGTTAATTTTGGAAATCACAATCCGCATGTCTATTAACATACCGAAGAGTAATGTGCCCATTGTGCTTCATGCATGAATATGTAAGTGCATCTCAGTGTGTAATTGTGCGCTTATTTTGAATAAATGGAAAAACTTTGTCCTCGATTTAAAGTGAATGCAGAGAAATTAACATGTAACTTTAGAAAAGGAAGAGAGCGGCCTTCTCGACGAGGGAGTGAAACCCAATAGGTAATATTCTTTTACAGCGTTACAATGGATAGGTTGTAGTTCATAGGTTATAATATTATGTTTCACTATGATAGAGCTTAACATGTGAGAGTATACAATATCAGAGTTGATCAAATGCGGCGATCACGGACATCAATCGGGTGAGTTTGATCAGAGGCTTTAATCAAAGGCGTCATCCCATCACGGAACACCACCTCCCTGCGTTTATTACAGCAACAGAAGCAAGTACAGCAGCAACAACAGCAGCGACAACAACAGCAGCAACATCACATTTCGAGGGCGACGCAACTACTTCCGATTCCGAGTGGGGATCTGCTCTCGCAGGACCCCACACGTCTTTGGAAATGATTGCGATGATCATGCCTGAGCTGAGAATTAAGTCACTCAAGATTACTTTGTTTAACCATAACTTTAGGTAGGTTAGTGTCATCGGGGCTGTGTGAATACTACTCATGAATGAAATCACACTCCTGTATGACCGACATTATACTAATTTTGGTTGATCGAGTAGAACAAGGCACGTGCCATGTCCAGACGAATTCTTATCAATAACAAATTTTGAATAAATGGATAAACACGTTCCCCATACCCTCCATTGTCCTCGATTTAAAGTGAATGCAGCCCCGTGGCGTTGCCAAAAACCACCGAGCTTCGGGAGTGAGCACGTACAGACTCGTAGTGAACACACTTGCAATTCAATCACTCTAACATCAGTAACCAAAATCCGATTTGGTACATGGTCTCCGCTTGGTCTGGTTTGTATCCGTCATCACTCCGGAGACAAACAGCGAGGAATGGTTTGGCCAGCCACCACTTCGTTTGCCAAAACGACTTTAATAGCTGCTCTGAAACAACACTGTCACCAATGGTGGTTTACAGGCTAGGCTGTTAAGCGGACAATCAGTCTTTTTGGGCAAGGCGTATGGGAAAATACACACCTCTGTTATCCCGTAAACATAATACACAGCATCGGTAAGGCTGCCTTGTTTGGGAGATGTAGTTTGGGTAAGGTGCTGTCACTGGAGTTAGGCGATGTGACTGGGTTATCACACGGATTCCGAAAAGCAGCTTAGACAATACGATCCACTGCGCTCCATGTCCCCACATAAACGACGACATTCTGAGTTTTAAAAAAGTGGAATATATATTTGTAAATACGTTTTTTATATAATGTTTATTGTATCTATGTTATAATGTGTGATTGTTATACTCTTTATTTGTGTATACTGTATATACTTATATGGCTATTCGATTCCATTGATACGACACATGCATCCAACAGTGGAAAGTGTGATTCTAATACGACGAGTGGGATTAGAATTATTGTAATTCGATTCTAATCCTGCATATCCTACCCCCGGTTGGCATATTAACTTACCATACGTACAACCACAGTGTGATTCTAATTAGCTCAGTGCGATTCTAATGATTAGTATGCGATTATAATCCCATACCTCCAATTATGTGGTTCTGCACTATAACAGTTTATCGTATTTTAAAGCGTAACAATGGATAGTTTGTAGTTCATATGTTATAATATTATATTTCACTATGTTAGAGTTTAACATGTGAGAGTTTACAATGTCAGAGTTGATCAAATGCGACGATCAAGAGCGTCAATCTTGATCGACGCAGAAGCAAATACAGCAGCAGCAACATCACATTTCGAGGGCGACGCAGCTACTTCTGATTCTGCTGCTTCCGCTGCTCAGATATTTGTTGCCAGGCCCTGCTCTTGCGGGACCCCACACGTCTTTGGAAATGATTGAGATGATGATGTCTGAGCTGATAATTAATTTAATAAAGAGTACTTTGTTTGTGTGTAGGTCTGTGTCATCGGGGATCAGCGAATACTGCTTATGAATGAACTCGCACACCTTTATGACCGACATTGTACTCATTTTGGTTGATCGAGACGAACAAGGCACGTGCCATGTCCAGACGAATTGATATTAACAATATTGTCCTTAAATACAATGCTAACACTGGATTAACGTTAACACTGGATTAAACATGCACATTTTAAACCCTGCCTAGCATTTATGACTAACGATTCGCATTTGCACATAACACATATTCAAGCACAGTAAAATGCGCATACGAACATATTGTTACTAGAATAATTTTAATTCGATTCTAACCCTGCAAACCCCCACAGTTCGCATATCCGTCCCCCGATTCGATTGAATGTATACTTTACATACATATGAGCGATCAAAATGCTTCTAATGACATTGTCATACCGTAACTCCGTTTAGAGTGGAATCTATTATGTTCTCTGATGGTCTTGAAGAGTTACCGAGTGTGCAAATGCCTTCCCACACACAGGGCACAGGAATGGCTTCTCGCCCGTGTGTGTTCTCTGGTGTCTCTGAAGATGTGATGGCCGTGAAAAGGACTTCCCACACACAGAGCAATTGAATGGCTTCTTGACTCCGTGTGCGTGGGGCTGTGGAGAGCGTCTCTGCTCCATGTGAGCGTAGTAACAGCAGCGGTGTTATCGAGTCAAATGTACGCTATCGGCCGCAATGATGTTTAGCGTTGAGTTTTGGATTTTGTTAACTGCTAAAACAAGAACGACACTCGCGTCTAACCGAGACGCAAAAAAATACCGCTAATTTGACGACGAACACGTTTAAGAGTTTATCCGCGAAAATAGACACTTACTAGGAGATTCACAGTATATCGATGTCTGGAACCCGTTTAAAGATGTCGCCACGAACTCTCCCGACGCAAAGTCGCCTAACTGTCGACACAGCAATTGTGCTCGCCAGGTTGCGTTGTCTCGCGGTTGAAGGGCGATCAGCAGAGCGACGAGTCGAGCGTCCAACCTCATCAAGTTCCCTCTCGAAATGGCATTGAGCTCTGCTTCTGAGGCGCCTTATAACTCCCCACCTAGGATCCAATCCTTTGTCTTTCAGGATATTTGCATTCGATTGTTAATTTTGGAAGGTACAATCCGCATGTCTATTAACATACCGAAGAGTAATGTGCCCATTGTGCTTCATGCATGAATATGTAAGTGCATCTCAGTGTGTAATTGTGCGCTTATTTTGAATTAATGGAAAAACTTTGTCCTCGATTTAAAGTGAATGCAGAGAAATTAGCATGTAACTTCAGATAAGGAAGAGAGCGCCCTTCTCGACGAGGGAGTGAAACCCAATGGGTAATATTCTTTTACAGCATTACAATGGATAGGTTGTAGTTCATAGGTTATAATATTATGTTTCACTATGATAGAGCTTAACATGTGAGAGTATACAATATCAGAGTTGATCAAATGCGACGATCAAGAGCGTCAATCGGGTGAGTTTGATCAGAGGCTTTAATCAAAGGCGTCATCCCATCACAGAACACCACCTCCATGCGTATATCACAGCAACAGAAGCAACAACAGCAGCAACAACAGCAGCGACAACAACAGCAGCAACCTCACATTTCGAGGGCGACGCAGCTACTTCCGATTATGCTGCCCAGCTGTTTGGAGTCAGGACCTGCTCTCGCAGGACCACACACGTCTTTAGAAATTATTGCGATGATCATGTCTGAGCTGAGAATTAAGTAACTCAAGATTACTTTGTTTAACCATAACTTTAGGTAGGTTATCACAACTACAACATGGTCATATTACAATCACGATTTTCACTGCTAGATGTCATCGAATAACAAAAGACGGAATATACTTATATAAATGCACGCACAAACCCATTTTAAACTAATGAGATTATGAATCGTTACAATCATTATGACAATCACAAATTGTGACAAAGAGAAATTCCCACAAGCAAAACACCACGCTCACGTGACGAATTCTTAAACAAACTGCAACACTCAAGTGACAGAACTCAACAAAAAAACGCCGCAATAAAAAGAAAAACATCAATGGACAAATCCTAAAAACAGACAACACACGCACGTTAGTAGCTGTTGGAAGAAGACAACACCTAGCACCTTCAACTATAAACATTATACAGCCCCAAAGAGCCAACTCGTAAATGGGGCGGTATATGACAGCCTTTGCTGCTGTCGACGGGGCCAAGCAGTGAGTGTTTAACTCCATTGTTTCAGAATCCGTGTCATCACCCGGCCACAGCGCCTTACCCAAACTGCATCTCCCCAACAAGGCAGCCTTCCCTATGCTGTGTATTTTAGCAAGTATATTTACGGACGCACTTGAAGATAACAATTCGTCTAGAAAAAGCAGGCGACTTGTTCTACCAACACTATTTCAAATTTCTATCCAAAAGAAGTATGAGTTCATTCATGAGTAGTATTCACTAAGCCCCGATTGCACTAACCTACACACAGTTATGATTAAACAAAGTAAACATTAGTAGCTCATCCCAGCTCATACATGATTATAGCAATTATTTCCAAATCCGTGTCGGGTCCAACGAGAACAGGGCACGTCCACAAACTCTCAAATTGTAAACTCACATTGAATACCCTAACATTATAAACTCTAACAATATAACATTTAAACTATGAGCTAGTGTTATAGTCAACTATAATGTTGTGAACTCTAACAATATAAGCTATGAGCGATACATTATAACGCTATAAAATAACATCATTAACTAGTGTTACAGATTAGAACACCCTACATTGAAGTGTGATATTCGAATTCTTAGCTTCACACCGTGGTCCTCTAGGAATCACACTATGCTCGTCAGTATGTAACATGTATGTATGTAATATGTATGCATGTGATATGTCTCTATGTAGTATGTATGCATGTAACATGTATGTATGTAATATGGACATGCGAACCAATGGTGGGATATGTGAAACGGAAGGTGCAGGATCAGGATGGGATTAAAATTATTTGAATAACACTTTGGTGGTATTATGATCAAGCTGTCCACTGCTGGATGAATGTTCCATCTCAATGGCATCAAATAGCAATATTCAGTATGAATATATAAAATAATCGCAAAAACCCAATATTAGCCCGTGAAATAATGATTCGTTACAATTGTAATGACTCCGGACTATATTAATTCAGCAAGTAATCCGATAACATTACAAACCACCACTGTGCAGATGAATAAAACATTATTTTCAAAAACTGTTAATAGCAAAAAAAATTGGAGCCGAGTTTCAGGTAGGAGCATCTCCGTCACACAAGTCCGACCTTAACATGCATCATGTTGGCTGTCTCCCCATTAACATGTGTGGTTCAGGAGGGGACGGTCCCTATTATAAATCGATTCACAACGTTACGGTCCCTAATCATTAAGTATACAGGGAATCCTGTACGCTATGACATGTGAACTGTAACACTATAAACGATAACACGAACCATTAAAATACAATAAACTAGTTTAATCATTAATAATACCAAAACAGAGGTACGCTATTATAATCTCATTACAAGTATTGAGTAGTTCCGACGGACGTAATCGGAGACGGAGGTAAGTTAGGTGCTTCCGCCAGGGTTTATTAACACTTATCCATACTACACAGCAGGGTACACAACTCCCAGGGGCTAGGGGTCCTACTCTGAGTCCGGGTCCCTGCCGGCTAGCTCCGGTCTCTCTCTCGTGTCGGATCGGGGACTCTGCGGACTCCACCGAGCGGAGAGAGAAGCACCTCTACGGCTACCACCGGCTTCTCCCCAGACTCCCTGTTCGATCCCTCTCTCTACCCACTGGTTCCCTCTTCACCCTGTTTACTATCCCCGTTCCTATAGTGGCCCCGCTTTCGTCACGGGGTATCCCTTAAATACCCTAGGAGGCGTGACGTCACGTGCACTGCCCAGCGCGTGCGACCCCACGTCCCGTGACGTCATCGCACCGGACAGCGCACGCGACGCCACCACTCTCCTCTACTCCTCTACACAAGTATTATAATTACAACGCGATCGTATTAAAATCACACTATGCGCATATGTATGTATAGTGTACGTGCAAGCGAACTGTGCTCGTATGGACGTATGTAATATGTATGGCCTTTGGACATGCGCACCGATGGTCGGATATGCGAACTGTGGGGGGTGAAGGGTTAGCATCGCATTACAATTCTTAGAATAACAATGTGGTCGTATGAGCATTTTGCTTTGATTGAATGTAAGTTATGTGCAAGTGCAATTGTTAGTCGTAAATACGAGGCAGGGATTAATAGGTGCACGTTGCATCCAGTGTTAACGTTTATTTTAGCATTATATTTTAGGCCACTATTGTTGATAAGAATTCGTCTATACGTGGCACGTGCCTTGTTCTACTCGATCAACCAAAATGAGTACAATTGTCGGTCATAAAGGAGTGCGAGTTAATTCATGAGTAGTATCCACTTAGCCCCGATAACACTAACCTACAAACACAGTTATGGTTAAACAAAGTCATCTTTAGCCACTTAATTCTCAGCTCAGACATGATCATCGCAATAATTTCCAACGACGTGTGGGGTCCCGCGAGAGCAGGGCCCGGTTACAAAAAAGGTGCTGAAATGAGTCCTGAAGAAGATTCAACCTTCGAGCCCATGAAGTTGGATCTCGAGAGATGGCTGGATGTAATGGAGTGGCTCGAAATTCAAATCTAAAGCAAAGGATAATTGAAATTATTTTGGGTTTGGTGAGACCTATTAAGCCACATTGTGTGCAATTGTGTATGTTTTAGACCAAGTAATACGTTACAATTGATGTATCAGTGATTTTGATACTCGAGTTTTGCAGTTTGTTAGAATATTTCGTTACGTGCAGTTGGTAGTTTCTAATATCGGATTACTTGCTGAAGTGGTGCGAGGAGCAGTGTTTGTGAGACCGTTCAATTACTGACAATCTTGTCGTGGTCAAGTGTTCCTGTTGGAATGAGTCTGTTGTTACAACTTTATTCGATATATTTTACTTGTTTTTTTCCTTTATATCGCTATTTTGGATGGTAATACGCGACTTTAGATAACTGATTTCAGGATATACATTGATTACGCGTTCGTTGGATGTTTGGCTTTGACTTAAACAGACGCACAGTGAACAAACGTGGTGAACTAATAAGGAGATCAATGGGGAATTATACTTTGGTTTGGTATTCCTGGAAGTGACTTGATTTGCATTATACTGTAGCTATATTCTTTGGTTCTTTCGGTAACGTCATATAGGTAGACAAAATAATATAGATAAATAATGTGATCTGTTATTTTTCTACCTACGTGACTTCAGCGAAAGAACCAAAGAGTATGGATTCCTGCAGTCACGAAAGCTTCAAATCAAGATAATAAAAATCGCACCATGGTCGTATTAGAATCAAGCTGCCCACTGCTGGTAGAATGTTACATCGCAATGGCACCGAATATATGCCGGATTGATATTGGGCGTGGAGCCTACAAGCGCAACCTTGCACATTTTGACCTGGTTCTCGACGCCCGTCCCTCGCCCATGGTAGAATCTTGTCCATGTCGGGGCGTTAAGGGTTCGCACCACAGCCTTGAAGGATTAGGCAGGTCCCTGGCTTATTTTGAAGAATTTGACCAGGCTCCAGGCACCGGTTCCTCGCACGTGGCGGATCCTTGAGGCACCCCGGGCCTCAGAGGCTCGGAAACTGTGGGCGGCACAACACATTTCCTTTGGCGTACGGTTTCCGTTGCCGAGTGCCCCACCACGTCGGGCAAACCAGACTTGGGCTGTACAGGACATGGGGGTGAGCTGTCTGGGTGGGGACGGACATAAGTCTTGAGGCGCGATGGGTGGACGAACCAACGGCGGCAACCCTAACTACATTTACACACTGCAGCCATTTCACCTCTATGACTTCTACCGTACCTTGCAATTGACTGAGCAGCTTGGGGATATACCTGGTGGCACCTGTGGGCAAACAAGCATGCCCTGTCCCCGACCGCCCATGGAAGCACGTGTTTCCACCGCCCCGTGTTCTTTTCATTAGCGGCTTGCAGAAAGTAGAGCCCGTGTCGTCATCGGGGTCTGTGCTGAAGTCGGAGTCAGGTAGAACGGGGAGCCAGGGGCAAGGGAGTCGGGATAGGACAGAGCGCAGCGCCAGGGCTGGAGGTGGCTGCGGTCGGCGCAGAGGAGGCAGCACGGGGCAGCCGACTGTGTCGGGGGGACCAGTGGGACCGAGCCCGGCATCCCTCACCCCTGGGAAGTTGTTACACCTGGTGTAGGTCAATAACTTTAATAAACCCTCGGCGAAAGCCCTTAAACCTCTCCTTCGTCTCCGAGTGCGTCCTGGGAAATTCTCTACATATGTATAGTAGTGTACGGGCATGTGAACTGTGCTCGTATGTATGTAATATGTATGCATGCCATTTGGACTTGCGAACCGGGGGTTGGATATGCGAACTGACGGCTGTTTGCGTTGTGGCCGAAACGTCGTGAGAATAATTGTATTATGTTTTGATTATTTTATAATTTCCATTCTACGTGACTTTACCGAAAGAACCAAGAAGTTTGATCCTAATACCACCAACGTGTTATTCAAATAATTTTAATCCCATCCTGATCCTGCACCTTCCGTTTCACATATTCCACAATTGGTTCGCACGTCCATATTACATACATACATTTTACATGCATACATACTACATACAGACATAACTCATGCATACATATTACATACATACATGTTACATTCTCACGAGCATAGTGTGATTCTTAGAGGACCACGGTGTGAAGCTAAGAATTCAATTTGTTCTAATCTGTAACACTAGTTTATGATGTTATTTTATAGTGTTATAATGTATAGCTCATAGCTTATATTGTTAGAGTTCACAACATTATAGTTTACTATAACACTAGTTTGTAGTGTTATTTTAAAGCGTTACAATGTATAGTTCATAGTTTTAAGGTTATATTGTTAGAGTTTATAATGTTAGAGTTTCCAAATGTTAGTTTACAATTTGAGAGTTTGTGGACGTGCCCTGTTCTCGATTTGGAAATAATTGCTATGATCATGTTTGAGCTGGGATGAGCGACTAATGTTTACTTTGATTAATCATGACTGTGTGTAGGTTAGTGCAATCGGGGCTTAGTGAATACAACTCATGAATGAACTCATACTTGTTTCGGATAGAAATTTTAAATTGTGTTGGTAGAACAAGTCGCCTGCCTTTTCTAGACGAAATTGTTATCTTCAAGTGCGTCCGTAAATATGCTGCTAAGATACACAGCATAGGGAAGGCTGCCTTGTTGGGGAGATGTAGTTTGGGTAAGGCGCTGTGGCCGGGAGATGACACGGATTCTGAAACAATGGAGTTAAACACTCGCTGCTTGGCCCCGTCGACAGCAGCGAAGGCTGTCATATACCGCCCCATTTACGAGTTGGCTGTTTGGGGCTGTATAATGTGTATAGTTGAAGGTGCTAGGTGTTGTCTTCTTCTAACAGCTACGAACGTGCGTGTGTTGTCTGTTTTTAGGATTTGCCTATTGATGTTGTTTTTTTTATTGCGGCGTTTTTTGTTGAGTTCTGTCACTTGAGTGTTACAGTTTGTTTAAGAATTCGCCACGTGAGCGTGGTGTTTTGCTTGTGGAAATTTCGCTTTGCCACAATTTGTGATTGTTATAATAATTGTAACGATTCATAATCTCATGAGTTTATAATGGGTTTGTGCGTGTATTTATGTAAATATATTCCGTGTTTTGTTATTCGATGACATCTAGCAGTGAAAATCGTGATTGTAATATGACCATGTTGTAATTGTAATAATTTTTATCCGATCCTTGCACGTACACTATACATACATATTAGCGATTCTTATACGACCACACTGTGATTCTAATGATTCTAATGATATTATAACACCTTACCTCTGTTTATATGGTTATACATTTAAACACTAGTTTATAATCGTTTAATGTTTAGTGTTATCGTTAACAGTATTATAGTTTACATGTTATAGAGTACAGTTTATCCCCGACATACTTCGGGATTAGGGTAGGTTGATGAACGATTAACTATGGGGACCTTTCCCCTCAAGGAACACGTGTTAATGGGGTAGACAGCCAAGATGCTGCCGGTTTAAGGGCACACTTGTGTGACGGAGATCCTCCACCTGAAATTCTCTTAACATGTTTTTGCTAGGAACATTATAAAATAACGTCTACACCCGATTCAAAATGCAGCTCCAATTCGGCCATGAGCAACCCACAGCACGCGCAGAGGGAGGAGACCACGAGGGAGACGGCTTCAACTTGAAGAGAAAGTTGACAAACTCACGGATGCCATCACCCAGCTGCTACAACGCCTGTCGGATGAGACGCTGCATCCCGTGGCACCATCCAGGCGAGTAAAGGAAGAGCTGATCCCGAATCGGAGGCCGCCACCCGAACATCAGCAGCAGCAGATAGCGTGGTTCTAATAGGACCACGTTGTTATTATCATAATTTTAATGCGATTCTAAAACGCGCACCTCCCAGGTTGCATTTACGACTCCCGATGTGCATCTACATATAACGTACATTCTAGCTCAGTGTAATTCTAATACGACCAGAGTGTTATTCTAATCATTTTTATCCAATCCTAATCCTGTACCCCCCAGCTCGCATATCCGACCCCCGGTTCGCATGTCCAACGGACATACATATTACATACGAGCACAGTTCGCTTGCACGTACCCTATTATACATACATATGCATAGAGTGTGATTCGAATACGATCACATTGTGATTATAATACTTCTAATGATATTCTAATATTGATTTGAAGCTTTTGTGACTGCAGGAATAAATACTCGTTGGTTCTTTCGGTAAAGTCACGTAGGTAGAAATAAAACAAAGTAAATCACGTTTCGGACGAAACACAAGCGCCCGTCTTCAGGTGACAATCGCGATATCCGCGATGTCTGCTGCGAGCAGCACGATGTCTGCTGCAGACATCGTTTCGGGCGTTTGTGTTGCGTCCGAAACGTCGTTATTTATTTTGTTTTATTTATACCTACGCGAGTATAGATATTCTAATACTGTCCCTCCATTTACGGTCTTATAAATTATATAAAAAACTAGTTTATATTCGTTTAATGTTTAATGCTATCTTTAAAGCGTTACAGTTTACATGTTTTAGAGTACAAGTGATCTCCAGTATACTTCGGAATTAGGGAAAGGCACGATGCTAAACTATTTATAACGGGGACCTTTCCCCTCTAGGAACACATGTTGATGGTGGAGACATCCAAGACGTTGCCGGTTAAGGTCAGACTTGTGTTGCTGCTGCAGCAGTTGCTGCTGCAGTTGTTGCTGTACACTATACATACATACATATTAGCGATTATTATACGACCACACTGTGATTCTAATGCTTCTAATGATATTATAATACCTACTAATACACTAGTTTATAATCGTTTAATCGTTGGTGTTATCGTTTATAGTATTACAGTCTACATGTTATCGAGAACAGTTTATCCCCGACATACTTCGGGATAAGTGACTGGTACGTTGATGAACGATTAACTACGGGGACCTTTCCCCTCAAGGAACACGTGTTAATCGGGTAGACAGCCAAGATGCTGCCGGTTAAGGGCACACTTGTGTGACGGAGATCCTCCACCTGAAATTATCTTAACATATTTTTTCTAGGAACATTGTAAAATGAAGAACGGACAAACATTTGTTAAAAATACGTTTTTATTCATCTGCAATCATTTTGACGTCAAAACTCGAAGGGAATATTTATTATGTCCTATTTTCACACATTTCCAGTACAATGCAAACCATTTCCGTTCCAGGAATACCAAAGCGTTAAAGTTTCATTCCCCATGATTTCCTTATTAGTTCACCACATGTGTTCACTGTGCGTCTATGTTGAAGTCAAGGCCATATATCCAACGAACGCGTCATCAATGTTCATCCTGAAAACCGGCTATCTAAAGTCGATTAATACCAATCAAAAAAAGCTATATACTTGAAAAAGAACCCGTTTAAAATGTTGAGTAAATATGTACCTACAGACGCATTCCAACTTTAGCTCAACAGGAACACTTAACGACTACAATTGAACCCTCTCACAACCAGTGCTCATCACACCACTTCGGCAAGTAATCCGATAACATTACAAACCACCACTGTGCACGGAATTAAACTCACAAAAACTGTAAAACTAAAATGGTCAAAATTATACACAAAAGTACTCGATACGGATTAAAAGGTATAACCACATGACAATATTTTTTCAGTCACCCCGAGCTCTCTGGTTGACTCTCGAGCCACTCCATTACATCCAGCCATCTCTCGGGATCCAACTGCATGGGATCGAAGGTGGAAACTTCTTCAGGACTCATTGCAGCACCTTGAATTTCAGCTTTTGATTTCAGTTTCCTATCATTGTGGACCTTTTGATGCCTGTTGATGTGTGACTTGTGTGCAAAGGTCTTCCCACACACAGAGCAAAGGAACGGCTTCTCGACTGTGTGTGTTTTCTTGTGACTCTGAAGATGTGATGACTGTGCAAATGTCTTCCCACACACAGGGCACAGGAATGGCTTCTAGCCCGTGTGAGTTTTCTGATGAGTTTGAAGAGTTGATGCCTGCGCAAATGTCTTCCCACACACAGGGCACAGGAATGGCTTCTCGCCCGTGTGTGTTCTCTGGTGTCTCTTAAGACTTGATGACCATGAAAATGCCTTCCCACACACAGGGCACAGGAATGGCTTCTCGCCCGTGTGTGTTCTCTGATGACTCTGAAGATGAGTGTGTAATAAATATTCCCTTCGAGTTTTGACGTAAAAATGATTGGAGATGAATAAAAACGTATTTTTAACAAATGTTTGTCCGTTCTTTATTTTATAATGTTCCTAGCAAAAACATGTTAAGCGAGTTTCAGGTGGAGGATCTCCGTCACACAAGTGTGCCCTTAACCGGCAGCATCTTGGCTGTCTACCCGATTAACACGTGTTCCTTGAGGGGAAAGGTCCCCGTAGTTAATCGTTTCTCAACGTACCAGTCCTTAATCCCGAAGTGTGCCGGGGATAAACTGTACTCTATAACATGTAAACTGTAACACTATAAACGATAATACTAAACATAAAACGACTATAACTAGTGTTTTAATTTAGAACGATATGAACGGAGGTAAGGTATTAGAATCTCATTATAAGCAGTAGAATCACAGTGTGGTCTTATAAGAATAGCACTTTGCTCATGTATGTATAGTGTACGTGCAAGGATCGGATTAAAATCATTACAATTACACTACGGTCGTTATAGAATCACGATTTTCACTGCTGGATGAATGTTACATCTCAATGGTATCGAAGAACAATAGACAGTTTTTTATTCATAAATTAACGCATAAACACATTATAAGCTCATGAGCTTATGAATCGTTACAATTATTATAACAATCACAAATTGTAACAAAGCGACATTCCCACTAAGCAAAACATCACGCTCACGTGGCGAATTCTTTAACAAACTGCAACACTAAAGTGGCAGAACTCAACAAGAAATGCGCACGACAATGCTAACAACAGCAATGGACAAATCCTAAAAACAGACCACACGCACGTTAGTAGCTGTTAGAAGAAGACAACACCTAGCACCTTCAACTTTACACATTAAACAGCCCCAAATATCCAACTCAAAAATTAGGCGGTATATGACACCATTTGAACTTCCTACTTTCGTTCTCGATTAATGAAGATATTCTTGGCAAATACTATCGCTTTCGCTTGTGATGTACCTCCTAATTATGGCCTCGGTTCCAAAAACCAACAAAATAAATGCGAATTCCTCCATTATTCCAAGCTGCACAATTCAGGGTTGTGGACCGCTTTAAATTCTTCAATTTAATCACAGTAAATGCGTCAGACCACATCAGGACACTCAACTTCGAGCATCTTTGAAGCAACGAGATGAGATGGCTAAGAACTGCAAGCTTATTCTAGTGTAATAACAGCCATAGAGGGTTCACGTGGGGATTGGCTTGCCGGTCCTGCTTTGTAGCCAATAAGGGATGAGCCAGGGAGCATGGCCTTGGCGTGATCGCGGCGTGTTAGCAGGGGTCATTGGCCTGGCCAATCGGGGCCTCAGCTAATGGGGAGCCGGATCAGAGGCGTGGTCCAGGGATTGACAGGGAACCATCGGGAACGGTCAACGCTGTCTATAGATGATTGGCTGGGGGGTACCACGTGACGAAGGGATTAAGAGAGAGGGAGAGAGGACAGTCGTGAGCAGACTTGGGGACGACAAGAGCAAGAGTCACGCGCGTACGGGGCTCTGGGTGCCACGTGCGCGGTGGGGACTTTGCGAGAAGTCTGCACTCTCTCCGTTGTCTGCCAGCAACGGGGAGTGTGTGTAAAGTGTAACTGTGGAAGTTGAAAATGAAAAGGACTGATTCCGGAAGCCGTCTCAAGGAGGTTTATTACACTAGTGTTAACGATATTTTAGCAATATGGGTAAGTACAATATATGTACTAAGAATTCGTCAACTTAGCAGGTGTCTTGTTCTCCGTAATCAACCAAAATTATGACAAATTCTATCATAAATGAGTGTGAGCTAATTATTCAGTAGTAGTCGCTAATCTCCGTCACACAAGTCTGCCCTTAACGAGCAGCATCTTGGCTGTCTCCCCATAAACATGTTCCTAGAGGCGAATGGCCCCCGTTATAAATCGTTTCGCAGCATTCTGGTCCCTAATCCCGAAGTATACTGGAGATCCACTGTACTATATAACATGTCAACTGTACTATTATAAACGATAACACTAAACATTAAACTACAATAAACTGGTTTAATAATGTATTACACCATTAACGGAGGTACGGTATTAAAATCTCATTGGAAGTATTTGAATAGCACTCTGCTCATAAATATATAAAGTGTATGTTCAATCGAACAGGTTTTTGGGGTTAAATTGCGTAAGTAAAAAATATATTTTGTTAAACCCGCCACCACCCGACACATCAAAATAGTAAGGTTTGTCACTTAAACAGAACATGACAATTCGTTACTAAAGCATGTCTATTCCGGTCACTATTCTTCAATTAGGATTACCGTTAGCAGGCTATTTTAGTACACACAATCGACAGGAAGTACAAGGTCAATGGGTTCACTTAATTCGCATGCCTAATGTACGTTGATTACCATATAAATAACCCAAACGGCAATGGGTACCCATAGCCATATATATATATATGTATCCATTAACACCCCCCCTTCCCCACTTCGCGCAAGAAGAGCACACACGTTTTGTCATCACATCTACCTCTCTATTTACGGAACGAAGCAGGAGGACGTCTCCACAAAACTGGCCGTCGCCTAATGAAGATTGTTGTAATTACTGGCGAAACGTCGTACTCAGATTGTATATGTTGTGGCTTGGCTCTCAAACACACCCATTGTGCTGGACGTGACAACCCTTACTAATTAGGTGTGTTGGGTGGTGGCGGGTTTAACGACGCATTTTCATATTTAGGCAATTTATGGATACGGTATTCACATCTCATTAGAAGTATTATATTTGCACTTTGCTCATATGTATGTAAAGTGTTCGTTCAATCGAACCGGGGATCGGATATGCGAATTGTGGGAGGTGCAGGCTAAGAATCGCATTAAAATTCCTAGAATAACAATTGTATTAGCATTTTACTGTGCTTGAATGTATGTTATGTGCAAATGCAATCATTTGTCGTAAATGCGAGGCAGTTGTTAAGAGGTGCACGTTGAATCCAGTGTTAACGTTAATTTTATCATTATATTTAAGGACACTATTGTTTATAATCATTCGCCTGGACATGGCACGTGCCTGGTTCTACTCGATCAACCAAAATTAGTACAATGTCGGTCCTAAAGGAGTGCGAGTTCATTAATGAGTAGTATTCGCCTAGCCCCTATGACACTAACCCACACACAGTTATGGTGAGACAAAGTAAACTTTATTCGCTCAAACCTCAGCTCAGACATGATCATAGCAATCATTTACAAAGACGTGTGGGGTCCTGCCGGGCAGCAGAAAAATCAGAATCAGAAGTAGCTGCATTGCCCTCGAAATGTGATGTTGCTCCTGTTGTCGTTGCTGATATCGTTGTTGCTGCTGTAGTTGCTTTATTTGCTGTTATATACGCAGGGATGTGGTGTTCCGTGATGGGATAATGCCTTTGATCAAAAACTATGATCAATCGCACCCGATTGACGCCCTTGATCGGCGCATTTGATCAACTCAGACATTGTAAACTCTCACATGTTAAACTCAAACATGTAATATTATATATCATGCTCTCATGCCCTTTGGATTGCACCCGTTGGGTTGCACTTCCTCGTCGAGGAGGCCGCTCTCCTCCTTTTCTACGGTTACATGCTTATTTCTTACATTAACATCATGCTAATCTCTCACACTGTGGTCGTACGTATGGTAAGTGAATATGCGAACCAGGGGTAGGATGTGCAGGATTAGAATCGAATTACAATTATTCGAATCCCGCTAGTCGTATTAGAATCACACTGTCCACTGAATGTGTCGAATCAATGTAATTTTTTTGAAACTAGAATGTCGTTGTCCATGTGGCGAGATGGAGCGCAGTGGATCGTATCGTCTAAGCTGCTTTTCGGAATCCGTGTTATCACCCAGTCACATCGCCGAACTCCAGTCAAAGCGCCTTACCCAAACTACATCTCCCAAACAAGGCAGCCTTTCCGCTGCTGTGTATTGTGTTTATGGGATAACAGAGGTGTGTATTATCCCATACGCCTTGCCCAAAACGACTGATTGTCCGCTTAACACCCTAGCCCATAAACGACTATTGGTGACAGTGTTGTTTGAGAGCAGCTATTAAAGTCGCTGCGGCAAACGAGGTGGTGGCTGGCAAAACCATGCCTCGCTGTTTGTCTCCGGAGTGCTGCATTCACTTTAATCCCATTTATTCAAAATAAGCGCACAATTACACACTGAGATGCACTTACATATTCATGCATGAAGCACAATGGGCACATTACCCTTCGGTATGTTAATAGACATGCGGATTGTGCCTTCCAAAATTAACAATCGAATGCAAATATCCTGAAAAACAAAGGATTGGATCCTAGGGGGGTGGAGTTATAAGGCGGCTCAGAAGCAGAGTTCAATGCCATTTTGAGAGGGAACTTGATGAGGTTGGACGCTCGACTCGTCGCTCTGCTGATCGCCCTTCAACCGCGAGACAACGCAGCCTGGCGAGCACAATTGCTGTGTCGACAGTTAGGCGACTTTGCGTCGGGAGAGTTCGTGGCGACATCTTCAGACGGGTTACAGACATCGATATACCGTGAATCTCCAAGTAAGTGTCTATTATCGCGGATAAACTCTTAAACGTTTTCGTCGTTAAATTAGCGGGATTTTTTTGCGTCTCGGTTAGACGCGAGTGTCGTTCTTGTTTCAGCAGTTAACAAAATCCAAAACTCAACGTTAAACATCCTTGAGGCCGATAGCGTACTTTTGACTCAATAACACCGCTGCTGTAACTACGCTCACATGGAGCAGAGAGGCTCTCCACAGCCTCACGTACACAGAGGCAAGAAGCCATTCAATTGCTCTGTGTGTGAGAAGTCCTTTTCACGGTCATCACATCTTAAGAGACACCAGAGAACACACACGGGCGAGAAGCCGTTCCTGTGCCCTGTGTGTGGGAAGACATTTGCACGGTCATCACATCTTCAGATTCATCAGAGAGCACACACGGGCGAGAATCCATTCCTATGCCATGTGTGTGGGAAGGCATTTGCACACTCGTCAACTCTTCAAGACCATCGGAGAACACACACGGCGAGAAGCCATTCCTGTGCCCTGTGTGTGGGAAGGCATTTGCACAGTCGTCAAATCTTAACACGCATCAGAAGGTCCACCATGATAGGAAACTGAAATCAAAAGCTGAAGTTCAAGGTGCTGCATTGAGTCCTGAAGA
The DNA here is from genome assembly GCF_965212315.1 of Lampetra planeri. Classification (NCBI taxonomy): domain Eukaryota; kingdom Metazoa; phylum Chordata; class Hyperoartia; order Petromyzontiformes; family Petromyzontidae; genus Lampetra; species Lampetra planeri. The sequence continues at coordinate 3,051,363 of NC_136179.1, forward strand.
ATTTTCCACCCTCGATACCATGCAGTTGGATCCCGATAGATGGCTGGATGTAATGGAGTGGCTCGACGATCAAACCGAGAGTCAGGGATGACTGAACAAATATTACGTCAGGTAATATTTGTTAGTTTTACAGTTTTTGTGAGAGTTTATAGACGTGAACAATGGTGGTTTGTAATGTTATCGGATTACTTGCCGAAGTGGCGTGATGAGCAGTGGTTGTGATATGATTCAATTCCGGACAATATTGTAGTGTTTAAGTCTTCCTGTTGAGCTAAAGTTGGAATGCATCTTTAGTTAGATCTGCAGTTGCTGCTGCTGCAGTTGCTGCTGTGTGGTAATGGAATTTAATAGCTATTTACAGTATATACACACATTTAAAGAATATAACAATCATACATTATAACATATATACAATACACATGATTAAAAAAAAACGTATTTAAACATTTCTATTCATTCTTTATTTAACTGAGAATATCGTTGTGGAGCGCACTGTATCGTATCGTCTAAGCTGCTTTAACGAATCCGTGTGATAACCCAGTCACATCGCCTAACTCCAGTGACAGCACCTACCCAAACTACAACTCCCCAACAAGGCAGCCTTACCGATGCTGTGTATTATGTTTATGGCGAGCACAATTGCTGAGTCGACAGTAACCAAAATCCGATCTGGTACATGGTCTCCGCTTGGTATGGTTTGTATCCGTCATAACTCCGGAGACAAACAGCGAGGCATGGTTTGGCCAGCCACCACCTCGTTTGCCAAAACGACTTTAATAGCTGCTCTAAAACAACACTATCACCAATGGTGGTTTACAGGCTAGGCCAGGGGTCTGCAACCTTTAAGACATAAAGAGCCACTTGGACCCGTTTCCGAAGGAAAAAATAAACTGGGAGCCGCAAAACCATTGCAACATTTAAAACAAATATAACACTGCATATATTGTTTCTTACCTTATTGCTATATACAGGATCGTGCAGTCAGCTGTCAATCTGAATAAAAAAAAGGACTTTTTCACTTAACAATGTAAAATATATTTTTGCAAATTAATAGCTAAATTACCTGGTTAATGGGATTTTTGCTCCTGAACCTCAGTGCACAGTGTCTGCACATCAGGGCTGTAAGACGTCACCTTCATTTTCACACAGGCTTGCAAGCTGTCATCTGTGAGGCGTGATCGATGTTTGTTTTTAATATAGTTCATGTTGGAGAAGACCTGCTCACATACATATGTGGAGCCGAAGATCGACAGGACTCCAAATGCATACTTTTTCATGTTTATATAAGTGTTGGGGATGGCATTCCATGTTTCGAATACAAGTTTGTCCTGTTTGGGAAGGTTTTCAATATCACTCCATTTATGATTCTGAGCCAGAATGGCCTTCTGACGGGCAACATCCTCAAGAGTAGCGGTCAAGCATTTGAACTTGGACATCCATATATCTTTGTCGGCTATATCGGCCAGTTCCATCTCAAGATCAGGTTGACTTACACCTGCAAATGCAGTCATATTCAATAGGGATGGATCGATCGCCAGGGGAGTGACAGGGAAGGATAATGTCGTTTTTTCCTCTCTGAACTCACAGAATCGTTTCCCAAACGAACTTTGCATTGTGGTGATTGCAGACTTGAAATATTCCAAATTTATCGTATCATGACTTTGTTTGAACTCTCTCAAAGAGGGAAAGTGAGACAGTGTACCTCTCTGTAAATCTTTGACAAACACTGTCAACTTGCGCTCGAATGCCAAAACCTCCTCCAGCATGTGCAGGGCTGTGCCTCCTTTCCCCTGAAGGGTTGTATTTAGCGTGTTTAGATGTGCTGTCATGTCTACCATAAAATGTAATTTTTCCAGCCACTCTGGCTGTTCCAGCTCAGCAAAGGTGAGCTCTTTGCTGCCCAGGAAGGTTTTTACTTCTTCCAAACATGTGACAAAGCAACGGCAACGTTATTGCCTGTCACCGGGCGGGCAGTGTGGAGCGGAGCGGCGACCTGTCAGCAGCGGCAACGCCAGAGCAGGTGTCACAGTGCGCCTCCTCCCCTCGCTAGCATCCGCCCCGGAGCCGCGGTCAAGGTTCAAAAGAGCCCCATGCGGCTCCGGAGCCGCAGGTTGCCGACCCCTGGGCTAGGCTGTTAAGCGGACAATCAGTCGTTTTGGGCAAGGCGCATGGGAAAATACACACCTCTGTTATCCCACAAACACAATACACAGCATCGGTAAGGCTGCCTTGTTGGGGAGATGTAGCTTGGGTAAGGTGCTGTCACTGGAGTTAGGCGATGTGACTGGGTTATCACACGGATTCCGAAAAGCAGCTTAGACGATACGATCCACTGCGCTCCATCTCCCCACATGAACGACGACATTCTGAGTTTTAAAAAAGTGGAATATATATTTGTAAATACGTTTTTTAAATAATGTTTATTGTATCTATGTTACAATGTGTGATTGTTATACTCTTTATTTGTGTATACTGTATATACTTATATGGCTATTCGATTCCATTGATACGACACATTCATCCAACAGTGGAAAGTGTGATTCTAATACGACGAGTGGGATTCGAATAATTGTAATTCGATTGTAATCCTGCATATCATACCCCCGGTTGGCATATTAACTTACCATACGTACAACCACAGTGTGATTCTAATTAGCTCAGTGCGATTCTAATTATTAGTATGCGATTATAATCCCATACCTCCAATTATGTGGTTCTGCACTATAACAGTTAATCGTATTTTAAAGCGTAACAATGGATAGGTTGTAGTTCATAGGTTATAATATTATATTTCACTATGTTAGAGTTTAACATGTGAGAGTTTACAATGTCAGAGTTTATCAAATGCGACGATCAAGAGCGTCAATCTTGATCGACGCAGAAGCAAATACAGCAGCAGCAACATCACATTTCGAGGGCGACGCAGCTACTTCTGATTCTGCTGCTTCAGCTGCTCATATTTTTGTTGCCAGGCCCTGCTCTCGCGGGACCCCACACGTCTTTGGAAATGATTGAGATGATAATGTCTGAGCTGATAATTAATTTAATAAAGAGTACCTTGTTTGTGTGTAGGTTTGTGTCATCGGGGATCAGCAAATACTGCTTATGAATGAACTCGCACACCTTTATGACCGACATTGTACTAATTTTGGTTGATCGAGACGTACAAGGCACGCGCCATGTCCAGACGAATTGATATTAACAATATTGTCCTTAAATATAATGCTAACACTGGATTAACGTTAATACTGGATTAAACATGCACATTTTAAACCCTGCCTCGCATTTATGACTAACGATTCGCATTTGTATATAACATATATTCAAGCACAGTAAAATGCGCATACGAACATATTGTTACTAGAATAATTGTAATGCGATTCTAACCCTGCAAACCCCCACAGTTCGCATATTCGTCCCCCGATTCGATTGAACGTATACTTTACATACATATGAGCGATTAAAATGCTTCTAATAACATTCTCATACAGTAACTCGGTTTATGGTGGAATCTATTATAAAAAAAAATTAAAGTCGTTTAATGTTTAATGTTTAGTGTTATTGTTCATAGTTTACATGTTATAGAGTACAGGTGATCACCCGTATACTTCGGGTTTCGGGACCAAAACGTTGTGAAACGATTTATAACGAGGAACTTTCCCTGCCAGAGCGCAAGTGGCGAATGAAAAGAACACGGGGCGGCGGGAACACGTGCTTCCATTGCCAACAGGTGCCACCGGTTACGTCCCCCAAGTTGTTCCGCCCATGGTGGCGACAGGTAGAAGTCATAGAGATGAAATGGCCGCAGTGTGTACCCATTTAGTTATGTCCGTCCACACCCAGACAGCTCATCCCCATGTCCTGTACAGCCCAAGTTTGGTGTATCCAACGTGGTGGGGATCTCGGCAACGGAAACCGTACGCCAAAGGAAATGTGTTGTGGCGCCCACAGTTTCCGAGCCCCTGAGGCCCGGGGTGCCTCAAGGATCCGCCACGTGCGAGGAACCGGTGCCTGGAGTCTGGTCATATTCTTCAAAAGAAGCCAGGGACCTGCCTAATCCTTCAAGGCTGTGGTGCGAGCCCTTGACGCCCCGAAATGCACAAGAATCTACAATGGGCGCGGGACGAGCGTCGAGAACCAGGTCAAAATGCGCAAGGTTGTGTTTGTAGGCTCCACGCCCAATATCAATACTGTATATTATTAATTCTGACCTTACTCCCTCCCTTTGATGCTGCTAATCCTGCATAATGCATGGACATAATGACTTTGAAACCCCCCCCCCCCCCGCCCACCTCCTACGCATTTCACAAGAAGTGCAAATCACATATCTGCATTTCCCATAAATATGCTAAATTCCTCTTGATATGCAAATTATTTTGTCAAGACGCTCTTCGCTCCTCCATCCCAGCATAAATAGTCGCTCCAAGCCTGGAGCGTGACATTCAAACTCTGTCTACTTGACGGACCTGTTCTCCACCTGAGGACGGCTGCTTGCGTTGTGGCTGGAAACGTCGTGAGAATTATTTTATTATGTTTTATTTTTATTATTTTATTACTTCCCTTCTACGTGACTTTACCGAAAGAATCAAGAAGATGTATATTGCTATTCGGTTCCATTGAGATGGAACATTCTACCAGCAGTGGGCAGGTTGATTCTAATACGACCATGGTGCGATTTTAATAATTTTGATGCGATTCTAAATCTGGCACCACCAAGGACGCATTTACGACTCCCGATGTGCATCTACATTTAACATACATTCTAGCTCAGTGTAGTTCTAATACGACCATAGTGTTATTCTAATCATTTTAATCCGATGCTAATCCTGCACGACCTCCGGTTCGCATGTTCCCAAGGACATATTACATACATACGAGCACAGTTCGCTTGCACGTACACTACACGTAAATATGCGCAGAGTGTGATTCTATTACGATCATATTGTGATTCTAATACTTCTAATTATATTCTAATTTTGATTTGACGCTTTCTTTCGCTAAAGTCACGTAGGTAAAAAAATTATAATAAAATAAAAATGAATGAAAATAACTAAATTAAATGACGACGTTTCGGAAGCAACACAAGGCTCCGTCATCAGGTGTAACTGCTCCAGTAAAATTACTGTAAGCTATTCAAGACACGTGTTTTTTATATCGGGTGCTGGGCAGGGAGGAGCCAATGAGTCTGGGGGGGGGGGATGGTTTTCTCCCCCCCCCCCACTCATTGGCTCCTCCCTGAATAGCTTTTTTCACACGCTACAGAAGTTGCACCTGATGACGGAAGCTTTTGTTGCTTCCGAAACGTCATGATTTAATTTAGTTATTTTAATTTATTATTTTCTTTTATTATTATTTTTACCTACGTTACTTTACCGAAAGAACCTAAGATTATGAATCCTTGACACGGATTCTGAAACGATGGAGTTAAACACTCGCTGCTTGGCCCCATCGACAGCAGCGAAGGCTGTCATATACCGCCCCATTTACGAGTTGGCTGTATAATGTGTCTAGTTGAAGGTGCTAGGTGTTGTCTTCTTCTAACAGCTACTAACGTGCGTGTGTCCATTGAGGTTGTTTTTTTTTGCCGCGATTTTTTTAGGTCTGTCACTTGAGTGTTGCAGTTTGTTTAAGAATTCGTCACGTGAGCGTGGTGTTTTGCTTGTGGGAATTTCGCTTTGTCACAATTTGTGATTCATAATATCATGAGTTTATAATGGGTTTGTGCGTGATTCTTATACGACCACACTGTGATTCTAATGCTTCTAATGATATTATAATACCTTAACTCAGTTTATATGGTTATAAATTAAAACACTAGTTAATAATCGTTTAATGTTTAGTGTTATAGTTTATAGTATTACAGTTTACATGTTTTAAAGTACAGTTTATCCCCGACATACTTCGGGATTAGGGACTGGTACGTTGATGAACGATTAACTACGGGGACCTTTCCCCTCAAGGAACACGTGTTAATCGGGTAGACAGCCAAGATGCTGCCGGTTAAGGGCACACTTGTGTGACGGAGATCCTCCACCTGAAATTATCTTAACATATTTTTTCTAGGAACATTATAAAATAAAGACCGGACAAACATTTGTTAAAAATACGTTTTTATTCATCTGCAATCATTTTTACGTCAAAACTCGAAGGGAATATGTATTACATCCTATGTTCACACATTTCCAGTACAATGCAAACTATTTCCGTTCCAGGAATACCAAAGTGTTAAAGTATCATTCCCCATGATTTCCTTATTAGTTCACCACATTTGTTCACTGTGCGTCTATGTTGAAGTCAAGGCCATATATCCAACGAACGCGTCATCAATATACATCCTGAAATCGTCTATCTAAAGTCGATTAATAGCAATCAAAAAAAGCTATATACTTGACAAAAACGTTTAAAATGTTGAGTAAAGATGTACCTACAGACGCATTCCAACTTTAGCTCAACAGGGACACTTAACGACTACAATTGAACCCTCTCACAACCAGTGCTCATCACACCACTTCGGCACGTAATCCGATAACATTACAAACCACCACTGTGCACGTCATTAAACTATCACAAAAACTGTGAAACTAAAATGGTCAAAATTACACACAAAAGTTATCGATACGGCTTAATAGGTATAACCACATGACGTAATATTTTTTTCAGTCACCCCGAGCTCTCGGTTTGATCCCCGAGCCACTCTATCACATCCAGCCATCTCTCGGGATCCAACTGCATGGGATCGAAGGTGGAAACTTCTTCAGGACTCATTGCAGGACCTTGAATTTCATCTTTTGATTTCAGTTTTCTATCATTGTGGACCTTCTGATGCCTTTTAAGAGTTGACGACTGTGAAAATGCCTTCCCACACACAGGGCACAGGAATGGCTTCTCGCCCGTGTGTGTTCTCTGATGACTCTGAAGATTTGATGAGTTTGCAAATTTCTTCCCACACACAGGGCACAGGAATGGCTTCTCACCCGTGTGCGTTCTCTGATGCTCTTGAAGAGTTGATGACTGTGCAAATGCCTTCCCACACACAGAGCACAGGAACGGCTTCTCGCCCGTGTGTGTTCTCTGATGAGTTTGAAGATTTGATGAGTTTGCAAATTTCTTCCCACACACAGAGCACAGGAACGGCTTCTCGCCCGTGTGTGTTCTCTGATGAGTTTGAAGCGTTGATGCCCGTGTAAATACCTCCCCACACACAGAGCACAGGAATGGCTTCTCGCCCGTGTGTGTTCTCTGATGACTCTGAAGAGTTGACGATTGTGCGAATGCATTCCCACACACAGGGCACAGGAATGGCTTCTCGCCCGTGTGAGTTCTCTGATGAGTTTGAAGAGTTGATGCCCGTGCAAATGCCTTCCCACACACAGAGCACAGGAATGGCTTCTCGCCCGTGTGTGTTCTCTGGTGGCTCTGTAAATGTGATGGCCGTGAAAAGGACTTCCCACACACAGAGCAATTGAATGGCTTCTTGCCTCCGTGTGCGTTGGGCTGTGGAGAGCGTCTCTGCTCCATGTGAGCGTAGTAACAGCAGCGCTGTTATTGAGTCAAAAGTACGCTATCGGCCGCAAGGATGTTTAGCGTTTAGTTTTAGATTTTGTTAACTGCTAAAACAAGAACGACACTCGCGTCTAACCGAGATGCAAAAAAATACCGCTAATTTGACGACGAACACGTTTAAGAGTTTATCCGCGAAAATAGACACTTACTTGGAGATTCACGGTATAAAGATGTCTGGAACCCGTCTGAAGATGTCGCCACGAACTCTCCCGAAGCAAAGTCGCCTAACTGTCGACACAGCAATTGTGCTCGCCAGGCTGCGTTGTCTCGCGGTTGAAGGGCGATCAGCAGAGCGACGAGTCGAGCGTCCAACCTCATCAAGTTCCCTCTCGAAATGGCATTGAGCTCTGCTTCTGAGCTGCCTTATAACTCCCCCCCTAAGATCCAATCCTTTGTCTTTCAGGATATTTGCATTCGATTGTTCATTTTGTAAGGTACAATCCGCATGTCTATTAACATACCGAAGGGTAATGTGCCCATTGTGCTTCATGCATGAATATGTAAGTGCATCTCAGTGTGTAATTGTGCGCTTATTTTGAATAAATGGAAAAACTTTGTCCTCGATTTAAAGTGAATGCAGAGAAATTAGCATGTAACTTTAGAAAAGGAAGAGAGCGGCCTTCTCGACGAGGGAGTGAAACCCGATGGGTAATATTCGTTTACAGCGTTACAATGGATAGGTTGTAGTTCATAGGTTATAATATTATATTTCACTATGTTAGAACTTAACATGTAAGAGTCTACAATATCAGAGTTGATCAAATGCGACGATCAAGGGCGTTAATTGGTTAAGTTTGATCAGTCTTTGATCAAAGGCGTCATCCCATCACGGAACACCACCTCCCTGCGTATATAACAGCAACAGAAGCAACTACAGCAGCAACAACAGCAGCGACAACAACAGCAGCAACATCACATTTCGAGGGCGGCGCAGCTACTTCCGATTCTGCTGCCAAGCTGTTTGTAGTCGGGACCTGCTCTTGCAGGACCCCACACGTCTTTGGAAATGATTGCGATGATCATGTCTGAGCTGAGAATTAAGTCACTCAAGATTACTTTGTTTAACCATAACTTTAGGTAGGTTAGTGTCATCGGGGCTCTGTGAATACTACTCATGAATGAAATCACACTCCTGAATAACCGACATTGTACTAATGTTGTACTAATTTTGGTTGATCTAGTAGAACAAGGCACGTGCCATGTCCAGACGAATTCTTATCAACAACAGTGTCCTTAAATATGATGCTAAAATAAATGTTAACGCTGGATTTAACGTGCACCTCTTAACCCCTCCCTCGCATTTACGACTAACGATTTGCATTTGCACGTAACATATATTAAAGTCCATTAAAATGCTAATACGACCATATTGTTATTCTAAAAATTGAATGCGATTCTTGCCCTGTACCCCCCCCCCCCCCCCCCCCACAGTTCACATATCCGACCCCCGGTTCGATTGAACAGATAATTTACATACATATCTGTATGTCCCCCAAGTTGCTCCGCCCATGGCGGGGTCAGGTAGAGGTCATAGAGGTGGGTGATGTAAAGACAGTGCATCAACTAAGGGACAAGATAGAGAGAGTTCGAGAAGGGAAGGCGAGACCAAGTGTGGGCGGAGGTTCACGTCGAGAATGAGAGAGGGGGAGGAACGAGGTTTGGGGCTGTTTTGGCTGGTTGCTGTCTCGTCGTCGTCGTTGCTATATCGTGACGCCTGGGGTCTGAAACCGCGTTAAAGGCTAAATAAAATAACCCTCTGCAGTCTGAGTCCGGAGTCATTGCAATTGTAATGATTCATTATTTCACGGGCTAATATTGGGTTTGTGCGATTATTTTACATATTCATACTGAATATTGTTATTTGATTCCATTTAGATGGAACATTCATCCATTAGTGGACAGCTTGATATTAATACCACCAAAGTGTTATTCAAATAATTTTAATCCCATCCTGATCCTGCACCTTCCGTTTCACATATCCCACCCTTGGTTCGCACGTCCATATTACATGCATACATATTACATACAGACATTACATTCATGCATATTACATACATGTTACATACTCACGAGTGTGAAGCTAAGAATTCGAATGAGATTCGAATATCACAATTCAATGTACGGTGTTCTAATCTGTAATACGAGTACACAACATTATAGTTTACTATGACACTAGTTTGTAGTGTTATTTTAAAGCGTTGAAATGTATAGCTCATAGTTTAAAGGTTATATTCTTAGAGTTTATAATGTTAGAGTATGCAATGTGAGTTTACAATTTGAGAGTTTGTGGACGTGCCCTATTCTCGTGGGACCCGACACGGATTTGGAAATAATTCGTATGATCATGTTTGAGCTGGGATGAGCGACTAATGTTTACTTTGATTAATCATAACTGTGTGTAGGTTAGTGCAACCGGGGCTTAGTGAATACTACTCATGAATGAACTCATACTTATTTCGGTAGAAATTTGAAATCGTGTTGGTAGAACAAGTCGCCTGCCTTTTCAAGACGAATTGGTATCTTCAAGTGCGTCCGTAAATATATTGCTAAAATACACAGCATAGGGAAGGTTGCCTTGTTCGGGAGATGTAGTTTGGCTAAGGCGCTGTGGCCGTGTGATGACACGGATTCTGAAACAATGGAGTTAAACACTCGCTGCTTGGCCCCGTCGACAGCAGCGAAGGCTGTCATATACCGCCCCATTTACGAGTTGGATGTATAATGTGTATAGTTGAAGGTGCTAGGTGTTGTTTTCTTCTAACAGCTACTAACGTGCGTGTGTTGTCTGTTTTTAGGATTTGGCCATTGATGTTGTTCTTTTTATTGGGCGTTTTTTTGTTGAGTTCTGTCACTTGAGTGTTGCAGTTTGTTTAAGAATTCGTCACGTGAGCGTGGTGTTTTGATTGTGGGATTTTGTTTTTGTCACAATTTTTGATTGTTATAATAATTGTAACGATTCATAATCTCATGAGTTTATGATTCTGTGCGTGTATTTATACAAATATATTCCGTCTTTTGTTATTCGATTACATATCGCAGTGAAAATCGTGATTGTAATATGACCATGTTGTAATTGTAATAATTGTATCCGATCCTTGCATGTACACAATACATACATATTAGCGATTCTTATACGACCACACTGTGATTCTAATGCTTCTAATGATATTAAAATAACTACTAATACACTAGTTTATAATCGTTTAATGTTTAGTGTTATCGTTTATAGTATTAGTTTACATGTTATAGAGTACAGTTTATCCCCGACATAAGTAGGGATTAGGGACTGGTACGTTGATGAAGGATTAACTACGGGGACCTTTCCCCTCAAGGAACACATGTTAATCGGGTAGACAGCCAAGATGCTGCCGGTTAAGGGCACACTTGTGTGACGGAGATCCTCCACCTGAAAATCTCTTAACATGTTTTTTCTAGGAACATTATGAAATAAAGACCGGACAAACATTTGTTAAAAATACGTTTTTATTCATCTGCAATCATTTTTACGTCAAAACTCGAAGGGAATATTTATTATGTCCTATGTTCACACATTTCCAGTACAATGCAAACCATTTCCGTTCCAGGAATACCAAAGCGTTAAAATATAATTCACCATGATTTCCTTATTAGTTAACCACATTTGTTCACTCTGCGTCTATGTTGAAGTCAAGGCCATATATCCAACGAACGCGCCATCAATGTACATTCTGAAAACCGGCTATCTAAAGCCGATTAATACCTATCAAAAAAAGCTAAAATGTTGAGTAAAGATGTACCTACAGACGCATTCCAACTTTAGCTCAACAGGAACACTTAACGACTACAATTGAACCCTCTCACAACCAGTGCTCTTCACACCACTTCGGCAAGTAATCCGATAACATTACAAACCACCACTGTGCACGTCACTAAACTCTCCCAAAAACTGTAGAACTAAAATGGTCAAAATTATAACCAAAAAGTACTCTATACCGATTAAAAGGTATAACCACGTGACATAATATGTTTTCAGTCACCCCGAGCTCTCTGGTTGACTCTCGAGCCACTCCATTACATCCAGCCATCTCTCGGGATCCAACTGCATGGGATCGAAGGTGGAAACTTCTTCAGGACTCATTGCAGCACCTTGAATTTCAACTTTTGATTTCAGTTTCCTATCATTGTGAACCTTCTGATGCCTGTTCATGGTTGATGACCGTGCAAATGCCTTCCCACACACAGGGCACAGGAATGGCGTCTCGCCCGTGTGTGTTCTCTGAGGGTTCTGAAGAGTTGACGAGTGTGCAAATGTCTTACCACACACAGGGCACAGGAATGACTTCTCGCCCGTATGTGTTTTCTGATGGCGTTGGCAGTTTGCTGAAAGTGAAAATGCCTTCCCACACACAGAACACAGGAACGGCTTCTCGCCCGTGTGTGTTCTCTGATGAGTTTGAAGAGTTGATGCCCGTGTAAAGGCCTGCCCACACACAGAGCACAGGAATGGCTTCTCGCCCGTGTGTGTTCTCTGATGAGTTTGAAGAGTTGATGCCCGTGTAAAGGCCTGCCCACACACAGAGCACAGGAATGGCTTCTCGCCCGTGTGTGTTCTCTGATGACTCTGAAGATGTGATGAGTGTGCAAATGCCTTCCCACACACAGAGCACGGGAATGGCTTCTCGCCCGTGTGTGTTCTCTGATGACTCTGAAGATGTGATGACTGTGCAAATGCCTTCCCACACACAGAGCACGGGAATGGCTTCTCGCCCGTGTGTGTTCTCTGATGAATCTGAAGATGTGATGAGTGTGCAAATGCCTTCCCACACACAGAGCACAGGAATGGCTTCTCGCCCGTGTGTGTTCTCTGGTGTCTCTGAAGATTTGATTGCCGTGAAAATGCCTTCCCGCACACAGAGCAATTGAATGGCTTCTTGCCTCCGTGTGCGTGGGGCTGTGGAGAGCGTCTCTGCTCCATGTGAGCGTCGTAACAGCAGCGGTGTTATTGAGTCAAAAGTACGCTATCGGCCGCAAGGATGTTTAGCGTTTAGTTTTAGATTTTGTTAACTGCTAAAACAAGAACGACACTCGCGTCTAACCGAGATGCAAAAAATACCGCTAATTTGACGACGAACACGTTTAAGAGTTTATCCGCGAAAATAGACACTTACTTGGAGATTCACGGTATATCGATGTCTGGAACCCGTCTGAAGATGTCGCCACGAACTCTCCCGACGCAAAGTCGCCTAACTGTCGACACAGCAATTGTGCTCGCCAGGCTGCGTTGTCTCGCGAGGTCTGGATTTGTAAGTCTCACAGTACCGGTAAGAAGCGCCGGGTGGGGGATGCCCTCCACTGGGGTACTAATTCTGTCATTATTAGTATACGATCATGCAATGTTTCTATCTGCAAGCTATCATAACTGAAACGATCCCCGTTATTGTTCGATTGAGAAATGGAGTGACCCACACCTCTGATATCATATGTGAGGAACCCAAAAATCTGATGCATGCGTAAAACACCCACAATGGGTATACGTAAACGTAAAAACACCATCAAAATATTTTTTTTATAACAAACAAATAGGTGGCCCAATAACGGATTTGTCTGTGTGTGTACATACCGACGGAGGATGCAGGGGCTAACCTGTGTGCGATCGGAACGGTGCAATTGCTGACCAATGTCACTGGATGGCGCACACGCTGACGCACACCGTAGCTGTGTCTTTGCGATGCAAGGGCATTGTGGATGGTGGAGCGCATATGGATGGTGCGTTACGAATAAAATTAAACAAAACAAACCGCTGGACGCAGCCATGCGAGCAGGCTACCTTAAGAGCGATCGCGAATGGGTTGCGTGTCTGGAAGAAGCCTCGCTCTTTCAGATGCCGTACCAGCTTCGTCAACTCTTCGCTACGATTCTGCTGTATTCCATGAGAGCAGATACGAAGGCTCTCTGGGATAAATTCTACGACGAATTGGATCGTGATTACGAGTACCAGTACCGCCAACTGACCAACAAAGAAGAAATGGTAAATATTCTTGGTTCTTTCGGTAAAGTCACGTAGAAGGGAAGTAATAAAATAATAAAAATAAAACATAATAACATAATTCTCACGACGTTTCCGCCACGACGCAAGCTGCCGTCCTCATGTGAAAACCAGGTGTGTTGAGGCGACAGCGTCTGAATGAAACAGCACACGTGCTGGGTTGGAAGGGGGGGATAGGGCGCCTTCACAAAAAAATGTGCATATCAAGAGGAATTTAGCATATTTATGGGAAATGCAGGTATGTGATTAGTACTACTTATGCCCGTGCATTATGCAGGATTAGCAGAATCAAAGGTAGGGGATATGGGAAATGCAGGTATGTGATTAGTTCTACTTATGCCCGTGCATTATGCAGGATTAGCAGCATCAAAGGGAGGAGATATGGGAAATGCAGGTATGTGATTAGTACTACTTATACCCGTGCATTATGCAGGATTAGCAGCATCAAAGAAAATAAAAGAAATGGTAAAGTTCAAGACCCTTCACAGCCTCCACGAGTTCCTCACGGCAGGTGGGATGGCTCTGTCGGATTTTGACGACCTCCCGCAGCTATCCGAGTACCCACACTTGGTCTTGGACTCGCTGCTTGAGAACAACCATATCTGCCGCGAATTGGACACGAAGGACTTCCCATTTCAACTTCGGCACAAACAGTTCCCCATTGTCCCAGCATTCGCGATGACCATCAACAAGGCGCAAGGGCAAACTGTTCACAACCTGGGATTTTTTATCTACCAACGCCATGCTTCTCGCACGGCCAACTGTACGTGACACTATCGCGAGTCACGGCAAGGTCCAACATCAAGGCGCTTATTGACGGACCTGACGACGAGGAGGAAGACGGAGTGTACACGAAGAATATCGTGTATCGCCAGATATTTCAATGAGTTGCATTCTATTATTGAATAAGTTGCATTCTTGAATATTGTCGATTGAGCGTCTCATAAAAATTCATATAACCTCACAAAAATAAACATAAAACAATCACCAAAACATGTATATTGTGATAGTAGGTTTTTACCCTTTTAACTGGTACAAAACTGACACCCTTTATTCAAGGCATCATGTTTGCAATGACCACAACACAAGTAGTCAAAAAAGCAAACAAAAAGAAGCAACTCTGATAAGGATGATAATATGCACTGTCCTTGAAGTTGGACAGTGCATATTATCATCCTTATCAGAGTTGCTTCTTTTTGTTTGCTTTTTTGACTACTTGTGTTGTGGTCATTGCAAACATGATGCCTTGAATAAAGGTGTCAGTTTTGTACCAGTTAAAAGGGTAAAAACCTACTATCATATTTTGCCACTGGTAAAAGAGATCTCATAATGTATATTGTGTCCAGCCACTTTCAATTCCCCACCAACCAAGCATGTACACACCGCCCGCGAAGCGGGCGGGGACTGCTAGTAACTGTATGTATGTTAGTGTCATCATGGCTCAGCGAATACTACTCATGAATGAACTCACACTGTTTTATGACATAAATTGTAATGATTTTGGCTGCCCGTATAGGACCAGTCACCTTCCTTGTCTAGACGCATTCTAAACACAACACTGTACTTAATATGTTGCTAAAATAACGTCTACACCCGATTCAACATGCAGCTCCAACTCGGCCATGAGCAACCCACATCACGCCCAGAGGGAGGAGACCACGAGGGAGACAGCCTCAACTTGAAGAGAAAGTTGACAAACTCACGGATGCCATCACCCAGCTGCTGCAACGCCTGTCGGATGAGACGCTGCGTCCCGCGGCACCATCCAGGCGAGTAAAGGAAGAGCTGAGCCCGAATCGGAAGCCGCCACCCAAACATCAGCAGCAGTAGATGGCGTGATTCTAATAGGACCACGTTGTTATTATAATCATTTTAATGCGATCAAAACCGCGCAACTCCCATTTTGCATTTACGACTCCAGATGTGCATCTACATATAACATACATTCTAGCTCAGTGTAATTTTAATACGACCATAGTGTTATTCTAATCATTTTAATCCGATCCTAATCCAGCACCCGCCAGTTCGCATATACGACCTCCGGTTCGCATGTCCAAAGGACATATTACATATGCATATTACATACGTACATACGAGCACAGTTCGCTTGCACGTAAACTACACGTAAATATGCGCAGAGTGTGATTCTATTACGATCACATTGTGATTCTAATACTTCTAATTATATTCTAATTTTGATTTGACGCTTTCTTTCGCTAAAGTCACGGAGGTAAAAAAATTATAATAAAATAAAAATAAATGAAAATAACTAAATTAAATCACGACGTTTCGGAAGCAACACAAGGCTCCGTCATCAGGTGTAACTGCTCCAGTAAAATTACTGTAAGCTATTCAAGACACGTGTTTTTTATATCGGGTGCTGGGCAGGGAGGAGCCAATGAGTCGGGGGGGGGTGGTTTTCTCCCCCCCCCCACTCATTGGCTCCTCCCTGAATAGCTTTTTTCACACGCTACAGAAGTTACACCTGATGACGGAGGCTTTTGTTGCTTCCGAAACGTCATGATTTAATTTAGTTATTTTAATGTATTATTTTATTTTATTATTATTTTTACCTACGTTACTAACGTGCGTGTGTTGTCTGTTTTAACGATTTGTCCATTGAGGTTGTTTTTTTGCCGCGTTTTTTTTTAGGTCTGTCACTTGAGTTTTGCAGTTTGTTTAAGAATTCGTCACGTGAGTGTGGTGTTTTGCTTGTGGGAATTTCGCTTTGTCACAATTTGTGATTCATAATATCATGAGTTAAGAATGGGTTTGAGCGTGATTCTTATACGACCACACTGTGATTCTAATGCTTCTAATGATATTATAATACCTTACCTCCGTTTATATGGTTATAAATTAAAACACTAGTTAATAATCGTTTAATGTTTAGTGTTATAGTTTATAGTATTACAGTTTACATGTTTTAAAGTACAGTTTATCCCCGACATACTTCGGGATTAGGGACTGGTACGTTGATGAACGGTTAACTACGGGGACCTTTCCCCTCAAGGAACACGTGTTAATCGGGTAGACAACCAAGATGCTGCCGTTTAAGAGCACACTTGTGTGACGGAGATCCTCCACCTGAAATTATCTTAACATGTTTTTTCTAGGAACATTATAAAATAAAGACCGGACAAACATTTGTTAAAAATACGTTTTTATTCATCTGCAATCATTTTTACGTCAAAACTCGAAGGGAATAGTTATTACGTCCTATTTTCACACATTTCCAGTACAATGCAAACTATTTCCGTTCCAGGAATTCACCACATTTGTTCACTGTGCGTCTATGTTGAAGTCAAGGCCATATATCCAACGAACGCGTCATCAATATACATCCTGAAATCGTCTATCTAAAGTCGATTAATAGCATTCAAAAAAAGCTATATACTTGAAAAAAACGTTTAAAATGTTGAGTAAAGATGTACCTACAGACGCATTCCAACTTTAGCTCAACAGGGACACTTAACGACTACAATTGAACCCTCTCACAACCAGTGCTCATCACACCACTTCGGCACGTAATCCGATAACATTACAAACCACCACTGTGCACGTCATTAAACTATCACAAAAACTGTGAAACTAAAATGGTCAAAATTACACACAAAAGTTATCGATACGGCTTAATAGGTATAACCACATGACATAATATTTTTTCAGTCACCCCGAGCTCTAGGTTTGATCCCCGAGCCACTCTATGACATCCAGCCATCTCTCGGGATCCAACTGCATGGGATCGAAGGTGGAAACTTCTTCAGGACTCATTGCAGGACCTTGAATTTCATCTTTTGATTTCAGTTTTCTATCATTGTGGACCTTCTGATGCCTTTTAAGAGTTGACGACTGTGAAAATGCCTTCCCACACACAGGGCACAGGAATGGCTTCTCGCCCGTGTGTGTTCTCTGATGACTCTGAAGATTTGATGAGTTTGCAAATTTCTTCCCACACACAGGGCACAGGAATGGCTTCTCACCCGTGTGCGTTCTCTGATGCTCTTGAAGAGTTGATGACTGTGCAAATGCCTTCCCACACACAGAGCACAGGAACGGCTTCTCGCCCGTGTGTGTTCTCTGATGCTCTTGAAGAGTTGATGCCCGTGTAAAGGCCTCCCCACACACAGAGCACAGGAATGGCTTCTCGCCCGTGTGTGTTCTCTGATGACTCTGAAGATGTGATGACTGTGCAAATGCCTTCCCACACACAGGGCACAGGAATGGCTTCTCTCCCGTGTGTGTTCTCTGATGGTCTTGAAGAGTTGACGAGTGTGCAAATGCCTTCCCACACACAGGGCACAGGAATGGCTTCTCGCCCATGTGTGTTCTCTGATGAGTTTGAAGAGTTGATGACCGTGCAAATGCCTTCCCACACACAGGGCACAGGAATGGCTTCTCGCCCGTGTGTGTTCTCTGATGACTCTGAAGATGTGATGACTGTGCAAATGCCTTCCCACACACAGGGCACAGGAATGGTTTCTCGCCCGTGTGTGTTCTCTGATGAGTTTGAAGAGTTGATGCCCGTGCAAATGCCTCCCCACACACAGAGCACAGGAATGGCTTCTCGCCCGTGTGTGTTCTCTGGTGTCTCTGAAGATGTGATGGCCGTGAAAAGGACTTCCCACACACAGAGCAATTCAATGGCTTCTTGCCTCCGTGTGCGTGGGGCTGTGGGGAGCTTCTCTGCTCCATGTGAGCGTAGTAACAGCAGCGGTGTTATCGAGTCAAAAGTACGCAATCGGCCTCGATTTAAAGTGTTTAGCGTTGAGTTTTGGATTTTTTTAACTGCTAAAACAAGAACGACACTCGCGTCTAACCGAGACGCAAAAAAATTCCCGTAAATTTTACGACGAACACGTTTAAGAGTTCATCCGCGAAAATAGACACTTACTTGGAGATTCACGGTATGTCGATGTCTGGAACCCGTCTGAAGATGTCGCCACGAACTCTCCCGACGCAAAGTCGCCTAACTGTCGACACTGCAATTTTGCTCGCCAGGCTTCGTTGTCTCGCGGTTGAAGGGCGATCAGCAGAGCGACGAGTCGAGCGTCCAACCTCATCAAGTTCCCTCTCGAAATGGCATTGAGCTCTGCTTCTGAGCCGCCTTATAACTCCCCCCCTAGGATCCAATCCTTTGTCTTTCAGGATATTTGCATTCTATTTGGTAATTTTGGAAGTTACAATCCGCATGTATATTAACATACCGAAGGGTAATGTGCCCATTGTACTTCATGCGTGAATATGTAAGTGCATCTCGGTGTGTAATTATGCGCTTATTTTGAATACATGGAAAAACACGTTCTCCATTCCCTCCATTGTCCTCGATTTAAAGTGAATGCAGCCCCGTGGCGTTGCCAAAAATCGCGTAAACACACATATGTACTTACTCACACACATGTGGACTAAGACACACACACATGGGCTTAGACACACATAGATAGACTGATACACACACAGCCCTACACACATACGACACACAGACATCTACTTGAGATACACAGACATGGATGTACACACATATGGACTCACACAAACGCATTGACTTACACACACATATTGAGTGACACACACATGTATAGACTTACATACACATGTGGACTAACACACATGTGGACTAACACACACACATGTGGACTAACACACACACATGTGGACTAACACACACACATGTGGACTAACACACACATATGGACTGACACACACATACACATGGGCGTACATGGCCACATCACAGACAGGCAGACCGTCGCAGCGTCATAAAAGCGCAGCAAAAAATGGAAAAATTAGCAACCTAAAAATAAGGAGTTTTGTGCACACAAACATTATTATTGTAATGTTTGTCAACTAATGTGTTTAATAATAGAAAACATTGGACTTGATTTGTTAGTGTAAGAAACTTGGAACTTTGTACTTACCATAGGCGTGTTGAGGCCTTGTGCCATGCGTAGCCCCCCTCCTGGCCTACATTGGCGAGGAGGCGGAGTTGGCACGTTGCCAGGCTAGGGGCTGGGCCGCTACCCCCCCACCCAGCATCACCCGCCCTTGCAAGAATAATGGTATGTAAGCAGTAAAATATTATTATCTACGGAGTCTGTAGTATAAACTGGACACATCGTGTTGGGGGGGAGGGGCGAAGAGGACATGAAACTGTGAAGAAATATCCGCAGCGTCATGTGTGTATGTGTTGGCTGTTAAACGCGTAAAAGTAAATGTCCCGTGAGGTGGAGCGAATGCGCATCACTTGGTAGGCTCCCCACATGAACCTCGACATTCTCAGTTTCAAAAACAATGAACATGTATTTTAAAAATACGTTTTTTAAATCATGTGTATTGTTTATATGTAAAAATGTGTGATTGTTATATTCTTTGTATGTGTATATACTGTATATAGCTATTCTATTACATTGATACGACACATTCATCCAACAGTTGACAGTGTGATTCTAATACGACTAGCGGGATTCGAATAATTGTAATTCGATTCTTATGCTGCATATCCTACCCCTGGTTCGCATATTCACTTACCATACGTACGACCACAGTGTGAGAGATTAGCATGATGTTAATGTAATAAATAAGCATGTAACCGTAGAATAGGAGGAGAGCGGCCTCCTCGACGAGGGAGTGCAACCCAACGGGTGCAATCCAAAGGGCATGAGAGCATGATTTATAATATTATATGTTTGAGTTTAACATGTGAGAGTTTACAATGTCTGAGTTGATCAAATGCGACGATCAAGGGCATCAATCGGGTGCGATTGATCAAAGTATTTAATCAAAGGCGTCATCCCATCACGGACCACCACCTCCCTGCGTATATAGCTTCAAAAGAAGCAACAACAGCAGCAACAACACATTTCGAGGGCGACGCTGCTACTTCTGATTCTGCTGCTTCTGCTGCCCGGCTGTTTGTGGCCGGGCACTGCTCTCGCGGGACCGCACACGTCTTTGGAAATGATTGCGATGATCATGTCTGAACTGAGAATTAAGTGACTAAATATTACTTTGTTTAATCATAACTGTATGTAGGTTAATGTCATCATGGCTCAGCAAATACTACTCATGAATGAACTCACACTGTTTGATGACAGAAATTGTAAAAAAATTGGCTGCCCGTGTAGGACAAGTCACCTTCCTTGTCGAGACGCATTCTAAACACAACACAGTCCTTAAATATATTGTTAAAATAACCTCTACACCCGATTCAACATGCAGCTCCAACTCGGCCATGAGCAACCTACAGCACGCCCAGACAGGAGACCACGAGGGAAACGGCCTCAACTTGAAGAGAAAGTTGACAAACTCACGGATGCCATCACCCAGCTGCTGCAACGCCTGTCGGATGAGACGCTGCGTCCCGCGGCACCATCCAGGCGAGTAAAGGAAGAGCTGAGCCCGAATCGGATGCCGCCACCCAAACATCAGCAGCAGTAGATGGCGTGATTCTAATAGGACCACGTTGTTATTATAATCATTTTAATGCGATCAAAACCGCGCAACTCCCATTTTGCATTTACGACTCCAGATGTGCATCTACATATAACATACATTCTAGCTCAGTGTAATTTTAATACGACCATAGTGTTATTCTAATCATTTTAATCCGATCCTAATCCAGCACCCGCCAGTTCGCATATACGACCTCCGGTTCGCATGTCCAAAGGACATATTACATATGCATATTACATACGTACATACGAGCACAGTTCGCTTGCACGTACACTACACGTAAATATGCGCAGAGTGTGATTCTATTACGATCACATTGTGATTCTAATACTTCTAATTATATTCTAATTTTGATTTGACGCTTTCTTTCGCTAAAGTCACGGAGGTAAAAAAATTATAATAAAATAAAAATAAATGAAAATAACTAAATTAAATCACGACGTTTCGGAAGCAACACAAGGCTCCGTCGTCAGGTGTAACTGCTCCAGTAAAATTACTGTACGCTATTCAAGACACGTGTTTTTTATATCGGGTGCTGGGCAGGGAGGAGCCAATGAGTCTGCGGGGGGGTGGTTTTCTCCCCCCCCCCCACTCATTGGCTCCTCCCTGAATAGCTTTTTTCACACGCTACAGAAGTTACACCTGATGACGGAGGCTTTTGTTGCTTCCGAAACGTCATGATTTAATTTAGTTATTTTAATGTATTATTTTCTTTTATTATTATTTTTACCTACGTTACTAACGTGCGTGTGTTGTCTGTTTTAACGATTTGTCCATTGAGGTTGTTTTTTTTGCCGCGTTTTTTTTTAGGTCTGTCACTTGAGTGTTGCAGTTTGTTTAAGAATTCGTCACGTGAGCGTGGTGTTTTGCTTGTGGGAATTTCGCTTTGTCACAATTTGTGATTCATAATATGATGAGTTTATAATGGGTTTGTGCGTGATTCTTATACGACCACACTGTGATTCTAATGCTTCTAATGATATTATAATACCTTACCTCCGTTTATATGGTTATAAATTAAAACACTAGTTAATAATCGTTTAATGTTTAGTGTTATAGTTTATAGTATTACAGTTTACATGTTTTAAAGTACAGTTTATCCCCGACATACTTCGGGATTAGGGACTGGTACGTTGATGAACGGTTAACTACGGGGACCTTTCCCCTCAAGGAACACGTGTTAATCGGGTAGACAGCCAAGATGCTGCCGTTTAAGAGCACACTTGTGTGACGGAGATCCTCCACCTGAAATTATCTTAACATGTTTTTTCTAGGAACATTATAAAATAAAGACCGGACAAACATTTGTTAAAAATACGTTTTTATTCATCTGCAATCATTTTTACGTCAAAACTCGAAGGGAATATTTATTACGTCCTATTTTCACACATTTCCAGTACAATGCAAACTATTTCCGTTCCAGGAATTCACCACATTTGTTCACTGTGCGTCTATGTTGAAGTCAAGGCCATATATCCAACGAACGCGTCATCAATATACATCCTGAAATCGTCTATCTAAAGTCGATTAATAGCAATCAAAAAAAGCTATATACTTGAAAAAAACGTTTAAAATGTTGAGTAAAGATGTACCTACAGACGCATTCCAACTTTAGCTCAACAGGGACACTTAACGACTACAATTGAACCCTCTCACAACCAGTGCTCATCACACCACTTCGGCACGTAATCCGATAACATTACAAACCACCACTGTGCACGTCATTAAACTATCACAAAAACTGTGAAACTAAAATGGTCAAAATTACACACAAAAGTTATCGATACGGCTTAATAGGTATAACCACATGACATAATATGTTTTCAGTCACCCCGAGCTCTAGGTTTGATCCCCGAGCCACTCTATGACATCCAGCCATCTCTCGGGATCCAACTGCATGGGATCGAAGGTGGAAACTTCTTCAGGACTCATTGCAGGACCTTGAATTTCATCTTTTGATTTCAGTTTTCTATCATTGTGGACCTTCTGATGCCTTTTAAGAGTTGACGACTGTGAAAATGCCTTCCCACACACAGGGCACAGGAATGGCTTCTCGCCCGTGTGTGTTCTCTGATGACTCTGAAGATTTGATGAGTTTGCAAATTTCTTCCCACACACAGGGCACAGGAATGGCTTCTCACCCGTGTGCGTTCTCTGATGCTCTTGAAGAGTTGATGACTGTGCAAATGCCTTCCCACACACAGAGCACAGGAACGGCTTCTCGCCCGTGTGTGTTCTCTGATGAGTTTGAAGATTTGATGAGTTTGCAAATTTCTTCCCACACACAGAGCACAGGAACGGCTTCTCGCCCGTGTGTGTTCTCTGATGAGTTTGAAGCGTTGATGCCCGTGTAAAGGCCTCCCCACACACAGAGCACAGGAATGGCTTCTCGCCCGTGTGTGTTCTCTGATGACTCTGAAGAGTTGACGATTGTGCGAATGCATTCCCACACACAGGGCACAGGAATGGCTTCTCGCCCGTGTGAGTTCTCTGATGAGTTTGAAGAGTTGATGCCCGTGCAAATGCCTTCCCACACACAGAGCACAGGAATGGCTTCTCGCCCGTGTGTGTTCTCTGGTGGCTCTGTAAATGTGATGGCCGTGAAAAGGACTTCCCACACACAGAGCAATTGAATGGCTTCTTGCCTCCGTGTGCGTGGGGCTGTGGAGAGCGTCTCTGCTCCATTTGAGCGTAGTAACAGCAGCGCTGTTATTGAGTCAAAAGTACGCTATCGGCCGCAAGGATGTTTAGCGTTTAGTTTTAGATTTTGTTAACTGCTAAAACAAGAACGACACTCGCGTCTAACCGAGATGCAAAAAAATACCGCTAATTTGACGACGAACACGTTTAAGAGTTTATCCGCGAAAATAGACACTTACTTGGAGATTCACGGTATAAAGATGTCTGGAACCCGTCTGAAGATGTCGCCACGAACTCTCCCGAAGCAAAGTCGCCTAACTGTCGACACAGCAATTGTGCTCGCCAGGCTGCGTTGTCTCGCGGTTGAAGGGCGATCAGCAGAGCGACGAGTCGAGCGTCCAACCTCATCAAGTTTCCTCTCGAAATGGCATTGAACTCTGCTTCTGAGCTGCCTTATAACTCCCCCCCTAAGATCCAATCCTTTGTCTTTCAGGATATTTGCATTCGATTGTTAATTTTGGAAGGTACAATCCGCATGTCTATTAACATACCGAAGGGTAATGTGCCCATTGTGCTTCATGCATGAATATGTAAGTGCATCTCAGTGTGTAATTGTGCGCTTATTTTGAATAAATGGAAAAACTTTGTCCTCGATTTAAAGTGAATGCAGAGAAATTGGCATGTAACTTTAGAAAAGGAAGAGAGCGGCCTTCTCGACGAGGGAGTGAAACCCGATGGGTAATATTCGTTTACAGCGTTACAATGGATAGGTTGTAGTTCATAGGTTATAATATTATATTTCACTATGTTAGAACTTAACATGTAAGAGTCTACAATATCAGAGTTGATCAAATGCGACGATCAAGGGCGTCAATTGGTTAAGTTTGATCAGTCTTTGATCAAAGGCGTCATCCCATCACGGAACACCACCTCCCTGCGTATATAACAGCAACAGAAGCAACTACAGCAGCAACAACAGCAGCGACAACAACAGCAGCAACATCACATTTCGAGGGCGGCGCAGCTACTTCCGATTCTGCTGCCAAGCTGTTTGTAGTCGGGACCTGCTCTTGCAGGACCCCACACGTCTTTGGAAATGATTGCGATGATCATGTCTGAGCTGAGAATTAAGTCACTCAAGATTACTTTGTTTAACCATAACTTTAGGTAGGTTAGTGTCATCGGGGCTCTGTGAATACTACTCATGAATGAAATCACACTCCTGAATAACCGACATTGTACTAATGTTGTACTAATTTTGGTTGATCTAGTAGAACAAGGCACGTGCCATGTCCAGACGAATTCTTATCAACAACAGTGTCCTTAAATAGGATGCTAAAATAAATGTTAACGCTGGATTTAACGTGCACCTCTTAACCCCTCCCTCGCATTTACGACTAACGATTTGCATTTGCACGTAACATATATTAAAGTCCATTAAAATGCTAATACGACCATATTGTTATTCTAAAAATTGAATGCGATTCTTGCCCTGTACCCCCCCCCCCACAGTTCACATATCCGACCCCCGGTTCGATTGAACAGATAATTTACATACAAATCTGTATGTCCCCCAAGTTGCTCCGCCCATGGCGGGGTCAGGTAGAGGTCATAGAGGTGGGTGATGTAAAGACAGTGCATCAACTAAGGGACAAGATAGAGAGAGTTCGAGAAGGGAAGGCGAGACCAAGTGTGGGCGGAGGTTCACGTCGAGAATGAGAGAGGGGGAGGAACGAGGTTTGGGGCTGTTTTGGCTGGTTGCTGTCTCGTCGTCGTCGTTGCTATATCGTGACGCCTGGGGTCTGAAACCGCGTTAAAGGCTAAATAAAATAACCCTCTGCAGTCTGAGTCCGGAGTCATTGCAATTGTAATGATTCATTATTTCACGGGCTAATATTGGGTTTGTGCGATTATTTTACATATTCATACTGAATATTGTTATTTGATTCCATTTAGATGGAACATTCATCCATTAGTGGACAGCTTGATATTAATACCACCAAAGTGTTATTCAAATAATTTTAATCCCATCCTGATCCTGCACCTTCCGTTTCACATATCCCACCCTTGGTTCGCACGTCCATATTACATGCATACATATTACATACAGACATTACATTCATGCATATTACATACATGTTACATACTCACGAGTGTGAAGCTAAGAATTCGAATGAGATTCGAATATCACAATTCAATGTACGGTGTTCTAATCTGTAATACGAGTACACAACATTATAGTTTACTATGACACTAGTTTGTAGTGTTATTTTAAAGCGTTGAAATGTATAGCTCATAGTTTAAAGGTTATATTCTTAGAGTTTATAATGTTAGAGTATGCAATGTGAGTTTACAATTTGAGAGTTTGTGGATGTGCCCTATTCTCGTGGGACCCGACACGGATTTGGAAATAATTCGTATGATCATGTTTGAGCTGGGATGAGCGACTAATGTTTACTTTGATTAATCATAACTGTGTGTAGGTTAGTGCAACCGGGGCTTAGTGAATACTACTCATGAATGAACTCATACTTATTTCGGTAGAAATTTGAAATCGTGTTGGTAGAACAAGTCGCCTGCCTTTTCAAGACGAATTGGTATCTTCAAGTGCGTCCGTAAATATATTGCTAAAATACACAGCATAGGGAAGGTTGCCTTGTTCGGGAGATGTAGTTTGGCTAAGGCGCTGTGGCCGTGTGATGACACGGATTCTGAAACAATGGAGTTAAACACTCGCTGCTTGGCCCCGTCGACAGCAGCGAAGGCTGTCATATACCGCCCCATTTACGAGTTGGATGTATAATGTGTATAGTTGAAGGTGCTAGGTGTTGTTTTCTTCTAACAGCTACTAACGTGCGTGTGTTGTCTGTTTTTAGGATTTGGCCATTGATGTTGTTCTTTTTATTGGGCGTTTTTTTGTTGAGTTCTGTCACTTGAGTGTTGCAGTTTGTTTAAGAATTCGTCACGTGAGCGTGGTGTTTTGATTGTGGGATTTTGTTTTTGTCACATTTTTGATTGTTATAATAATTGTAACGATTCATAATCTCATGAGTTTATGATTCTGTGCGTGTATTTATACAAATATATTCCGTCTTTTGTTATTCGATTACATATCGCAGTGAAAATCGTGATTGTAATATGACCATGTTGTAATTGTAATAATTGTATCCGATCCTTGCATGTACACTATACATACATATTAGCGATTCTTATACGCCCACACTGTGATTCTAATGCTTCTAATGATATTATAATACCTACTAATACACTAGTTTATAATCGTTTAATGTTTAGTGTTATCGTTTATAGTATTAGTTTACATGTTATAGAGTACAGTTTATCCCCGACATAAGTAGGGATTAGGGACTGGTACGTTGATGAAGGATTAACTACGGGGACCTTTCCCCTCAAGGAACACGTGTTAATCGGGTAGACAGCCAAGATGCTGCCGGTTAAGGGCACACTTGTGTGACGGAGATCCTCCACCTAAAAATCTCTTAACATGTTTTTTCTAGGAACATTATGAAATAAAGACCGTACAAACATTTGTTAAAAATACGTTTTTATTCATCTACAATCATTTTTACGTCAAAACTCGAAGGGAATATTTATTATGTCCTATGTTCACACATTTCCGTTCCAGGAATACCAAAGCGTTAAAATATAATTCCCCATGATTTCCTTATTAGTTAACCACATTTGTTCACTCTGCGTCTATGTTGAAGTCAAGGCCATATATCCAACGAACGCGCCATCAATGTACATTCTGAAAACCGGCTATCTAAAGCCGATTAATACCTATCAAAAAAAGCTAAAATGTTGAGTAAAGATGTACCTACAGACGCATTCCAACTTTAGCTCAACAGGAACACTTAACGACTACAATTGAACCCTCTCACAACCAGTGCTCTTCACACCACTTCGGCAAGTAATCCGATAACATTACAAACCACCACTGTGCACGTCACTAAACTCTCCCAAAAACTGTAGAACTAAAATGGTCAAAATTATAACCAAAAAGTACTCTATACCGATTAAAAGGTATAACCACGTGACATAATATTTTTTCAGTCACCCCGAGCTCTCTGGTTGACTCTCGAGCCACTCCATTACATCCAGCCATCTCTCGGGATCCAACTGCATGGGATCGAAGGTGGAAACTTCTTCAGGACTCATTGCAGCACCTTGAATTTCAACTTTTGATTTCAGTTTCCTATCATTGTGAACCTTCTGATGCCTGTTCATGGTTGATGACCGTGCAAATGCCTTCCCACACACAGGGCACAGGAATGGCGTCTCGCCCGTGTGTGTTCTCTGAGGGTTCTGAAGAGTTGACGAGTGTGCAAATGTCTTACCACACACAGGGCACAGGAATGACTTCTCGCCCGTATGTGTTTTCTGATGGCGTTGGCAGTTTGCTGAAAGTGAAAATGCCTTCCCACACACAGAACACAGGAACGGCTTCTCGCCCGTGTGTGTTCTCTGATGAGTTTGAAGAGTTGATGCCCGTGTAAAGGCCTGCCCACACACAGAGCACAGGAATGGCTTCTCGCCCGTGTGTGTTCTCTGATGAGTTTGAAGAGTTGATGCCCGTGTAAAGGCCTGCCCACACACAGAGCACAGGAATGGCTTCTCGCCCGTGTGTGTTCTCTGATGACTCTGAAGATGTGATGAGTGTGCAAATGCCTTCCCACACACAGAGCACGGGAATGGCTTCTCGCCCGTGTGTGTTCTCTGATGACTCTGAAGATGTGATGACTGTGCAAATGCCTTCCCACACACAGAGCACGGGAATGGCTTCTCGCCCGTGTGTGTTCTCTGATGAATCTGAAGATGTGATGAGTGTGCAAATGCCTTCCCACACACAGAGCACAGGAATGGCTTCTCGCCCGTGTGTGTTCTCTGGTGTCTCTGAAGATGTGATGGCCGTGAAAAGGACTTCCCACACACAGAGCAATTCAATGGCTTCTTGCCTCCGTGTGCGTGGGGCTGTGGAGAGCTTCTCTGCTCCATGTGAGCGTAGTAACAGCAGCGGTGTTATCGAGTCAAAAGTACGCAATCGGCCTCGATTTAAAGTGTTTAGCGTTGAGTTTTGGATTTTTTTAACTGCTAAAACAAGAACGACACTCGCGTCTAACCGAGACGCAAAAAAATTCCCGTAAATTTTACGACGAACACGTTTAAGAGTTCATCCGCGAAAATAGACACTTACTTGGAGATTCACGGTATGTCGATGTCTGGAACCCGTCTGAAGATGTCGCCACGAACTCTCCCGACGCAAAGTCGCCTAACTGTCGACACTGCAATTTTGCTCGCCAGGCTTCGTTGTCTCGCGGTTGAAGGGCGATCAGCAGAGCGACGAGTCGAGCGTCCAACCTCATCAAGTTCCCTCTCGAAATGGCATTGAGCTCTGCTTCTGAGCCGCCTTATAACTCCCCCCCTAGGATCCAATCCTTTGTCTTTCAGGATATTTGCATTCTATTTGGTAATTTTGGAAGTTACAATCCGCATGTATATTAACATACCGAAGGGTAATGTGCCCATTGTACTTCATGCGTGAATATGTAAGTGCATCTCGGTGTGTAATTATGCGCTTATTTTGAATACATGGAAAAACACGTTCTCCATTCCCTCCATTGTCCTCGATTTAAAGTGAATGCAGCCCCGTGGCGTTGCCAAAAATCGCGTAAACACACATATGTACTTACTCACACACATGTGGACTAAGACACACACACATGGGCTTAGACACACATAGATAGACTGATACACACACAGCCCTACACACATACGACACACAGACATCTACTTGAGATACACAGACATGGATGTACACACATATGGACTCACACAAACGCATTGACTTACACACACATATTGAGTGACACACACATGTATAGACTTACATACACATGTGGACTAACACACATGTGGACTAACACACACACATGTGGACTAACACACACACATGTGGACTAACACACACACATGTGGACTAACACACACATATGGACTGACACACACATACACATGGGCGTACATGGCCACATCACAGACAGGCAGACCGTCGCAGCGTCATAAAAGCGCAGCAAAAAATGGAAAAATTAGCAACCTAAAAATAAGGAGTTTTGTGCACACAAACATTATTATTGTAATGTTTGTCAACTAATGTGTTTAATAATAGAAAACATTGGACTTGATTTGTTAGTGTAAGAAACTTGGAACTTTGTACTTACCATAGGCGTGTTGAGGCCTTGTGCCATGCGTAGCCCCCCTCCTGGCCTACATTGGCGAGGAGGCGGAGTTGGCACGTTGCCAGGCTAGGGGCTGGGCCGCTACCCCCCCACCCAGCATCACCCGCCCTTGCAAGAATAATGGTATGTAAGCAGTAAAATATTATTATCTACGGAGTCTGTAGTATAAACTGGACACATCGTGTTGGGGGGGAGGGGCGAAGAGGACATGAAACTGTGAAGAAATATCCGCAGCGTCATGTGTGTATGTGTTGGCTGTTAAACGCGTAAAAGTAAATGTCCCGTGAGGTGGAGCGAATGCGCATCACTTGGTAGGCTCCCCACATGAACCTCGACATTCTCAGTTTCAAAAACAATGAACATGTATTTTAAAAATACGTTTTTTAAATCATGTGTATTGTTTATATGTAAAAATGTGTGATTGTTATATTCTTTGTATGTGTATATACTGTATATAGCTATTCTATTACATTGATACGACACATTCATCCAACAGTTGACAGTGTGATTCTAATACGACTAGCGGGATTCGAATAATTGTAATTCGATTCTTATGCTGCATATCCTACCCCTGGTTCGCATATTCACTTACCATACGTACGACCACAGTGTGAGAGATTAGCATGATGTTAATGTAATAAATAAGCATGTAACCGTAGAATAGGAGGAGAGCGGCCTCCTCGACGAGGGAGTGCAACCCAACGGGTGCAATCCAAAGGGCATGAGAGCATGATTTATAATATTATATGTTTGAGTTTAACATGTGAGAGTTTACAATGTCTGAGTTGATCAAATGCGACGATCAAGGGCATCAATCGGGTGCGATTGATCAAAGTATTTAATCAAAGGCGTCATCCCATCACGGACCACCACCTCCCTGCGTATATAGCTTCAAAAGAAGCAACAACAGCAGCAACAACACATTTCGAGGGCGACGCTGCTACTTCTGATTCTGCTGCTTCTGCTGCCCGGCTGTTTGTGGCCGGGCACTGCTCTCGCGGGACCGCACACGTCTTTGGAAATGATTGCGATGATCATGTCTGAACTGAGAATTAAGTGACTAAATATTACTTTGTTTAATCATAACTGTATGTAGGTTAATGTCATCATGGCTCAGCAAATACTACTCATGAATGAACTCACACTGTTTGATGACAGAAATTGTAAAAAAATTGGCTGCCCGTGTAGGACAAGTCACCTTCCTTGTCGAGACGCATTCTAAACACAACACAGTCCTTAAATATATTGTTAAAATAACCTCTACACCCGATTCAACATGCAGCTCCAACTCGGCCATGAGCAACCTACAGCACGCCCAGACAGGAGACCACGAGGGAAACGGCCTCAACTTGAAGAGAAAGTTGACAAACTCACGGATGCCATCACCCAGCTGCTGCAACGCCTGTCGGATGAGACGCTGCGTCCCGCGGCACCATCCAGGCGAGTAAAGGAAGAGCTGAGCCCGAATCGGATGCCGCCACCCAAACATCAGCAGCAGTAGATGGCGTGATTCTAATAGGACCACGTTGTTATTATAATCATTTTAATGCGATCAAAACCGCGCAACTCCCATTTTGCATTTACGACTCCAGATGTGCATCTACATATAACATACATTCTAGCTCAGTGTAATTTTAATACGACCATAGTGTTATTCTAATCATTTTAATCCGATCCTAATCCAGCACCCGCCAGTTCGCATATACGACCTCCGGTTCGCATGTCCAAAGGACATATTACATATGCATATTACATACGTACATACGAGCACAGTTCGCTTGCACGTACACTACACGTAAATATGCGCAGAGTGTGATTCTATTACGATCACATTGTGATTCTAATACTTCTAATTATATTCTAATTTTGATTTGACGCTTTCTTTCGCTAAAGTCACGGAGGTAAAAAAATTATAATAAAATAAAAATAAATGAAAATAACTAAATTAAATCACGACGTTTCGGAAGCAACACAAGGCTCCGTCGTCAGGTGTAACTGCTCCAGTAAAATTACTGTACGCTATTCAAGACACGTGTTTTTTATATCGGGTGCTGGGCAGGGAGGAGCCAATGAGTCTGCGGGGGGGTGGTTTTCTCCCCCCCCCCCACTCATTGGCTCCTCCCTGAATAGCTTTTTTCACACGCTACAGAAGTTACACCTGATGACGGAGGCTTTTGTTGCTTCCGAAACGTCATGATTTAATTTAGTTATTTTAATGTATTATTTTCTTTTATTATTATTTTTACCTACGTTACTAACGTGCGTGTGTTGTCTGTTTTAACGATTTGTCCATTGAGGTTGTTTTTTTTGCCGCGTTTTTTTTTAGGTCTGTCACTTGAGTGTTGCAGTTTGTTTAAGAATTCGTCACGTGAGCGTGGTGTTTTGCTTGTGGGAATTTCGCTTTGTCACAATTTGTGATTCATAATATGATGAGTTTATAATGGGTTTGTGCGTGATTCTTATACGACCACACTGTGATTCTAATGCTTCTAATGATATTATAATACCTTACCTCCGTTTATATGGTTATAAATTAAAACACTAGTTAATAATCGTTTAATGTTTAGTGTTATAGTTTATAGTATTACAGTTTACATGTTTTAAAGTACAGTTTATCCCCGACATACTTCGGGATTAGGGACTGGTACGTTGATGAACGGTTAACTACGGGGACCTTTCCCCTCAAGGAACACGTGTTAATCGGGTAGACAGCCAAGATGCTGCCGTTTAAGAGCACACTTGTGTGACGGAGATCCTCCACCTGAAATTATCTTAACATGTTTTTTCTAGGAACATTATAAAATAAAGACCGGACAAACATTTGTTAAAAATACGTTTTTATTCATCTGCAATCATTTTTACGTCAAAACTCGAAGGGAATATTTATTACGTCCTATTTTCACACATTTCCAGTACAATGCAAACTATTTCCGTTCCAGGAATTCACCACATTTGTTCACTGTGCGTCTATGTTGAAGTCAAGGCCATATATCCAACGAACGCGTCATCAATATACATCCTGAAATCGTCTATCTAAAGTCGATTAATAGCAATCAAAAAAAGCTATATACTTGAAAAAAACGTTTAAAATGTTGAGTAAAGATGTACCTACAGACGCATTCCAACTTTAGCTCAACAGGGACACTTAACGACTACAATTGAACCCTCTCACAACCAGTGCTCATCACACCACTTCGGCACGTAATCCGATAACATTACAAACCACCACTGTGCACGTCATTAAACTATCACAAAAACTGTGAAACTAAAATGGTCAAAATTACACACAAAAGTTATCGATACGGCTTAATAGGTATAACCACATGACATAATATGTTTTCAGTCACCCCG
The DNA here is from genome assembly GCF_965212315.1 of Lampetra planeri. Taxonomy (NCBI): domain Eukaryota; kingdom Metazoa; phylum Chordata; class Hyperoartia; order Petromyzontiformes; family Petromyzontidae; genus Lampetra; species Lampetra planeri. The sequence continues at coordinate 3,084,648 of NC_136179.1, forward strand.
AGCTCTAGGTTTGATCCCCGAGCCACTCTATGACATCCAGCCATCTCTCGGGATCCAACTGCATGGGATCGAAGGTGGAAACTTCTTCAGGACTCATTGCAGGACCTTGAATTTCATCTTTTGATTTCAGTTTTCTATCATTGTGGACCTTCTGATGCCTTTTAAGAGTTGACGACTGTGAAAATGCCTTCCCACACACAGGGCACAGGAATGGCTTCTCGCCCGTGTGTGTTCTCTGATGACTCTGAAGATTTGATGAGTTTGCAAATTTCTTCCCACACACAGGGCACAGGAATGGCTTCTCACCCGTGTGCGTTCTCTGATGCTCTTGAAGAGTTGATGACTGTGCAAATGCCTTCCCACACACAGAGCACAGGAACGGCTTCTCGCCCGTGTGTGTTCTCTGATGAGTTTGAAGATTTGATGAGTTTGCAAATTTCTTCCCACACACAGAGCACAGGAACGGCTTCTCGCCCGTGTGTGTTCTCTGATGAGTTTGAAGCGTTGATGCCCGTGTAAAGGCCTCCCCACACACAGAGCACAGGAATGGCTTCTCGCCCGTGTGTGTTCTCTGATGACTCTGAAGAGTTGACGATTGTGCGAATGCATTCCCACACACAGGGCACAGGAATGGCTTCTCGCCCGTGTGAGTTCTCTGATGAGTTTGAAGAGTTGATGCCCGTGCAAATGCCTTCCCACACACAGAGCACAGGAATGGCTTCTCGCCCGTGTGTGTTCTCTGGTGGCTCTGTAAATGTGATGGCCGTGAAAAGGACTTCCCACACACAGAGCAATTGAATGGCTTCTTGCCTCCGTGTGCGTGGGGCTGTGGAGAGCGTCTCTGCTCCATTTGAGCGTAGTAACAGCAGCGCTGTTATTGAGTCAAAAGTACGCTATCGGCCGCAAGGATGTTTAGCGTTTAGTTTTAGATTTTGTTAACTGCTAAAACAAGAACGACACTCGCGTCTAACCGAGATGCAAAAAAATACCGCTAATTTGACGACGAACACGTTTAAGAGTTTATCCGCGAAAATAGACACTTACTTGGAGATTCACGGTATAAAGATGTCTGGAACCCGTCTGAAGATGTCGCCACGAACTCTCCCGAAGCAAAGTCGCCTAACTGTCGACACAGCAATTGTGCTCGCCAGGCTGCGTTGTCTCGCGGTTGAAGGGCGATCAGCAGAGCGACGAGTCGAGCGTCCAACCTCATCAAGTTTCCTCTCGAAATGGCATTGAACTCTGCTTCTGAGCTGCCTTATAACTCCCCCCCTAAGATCCAATCCTTTGTCTTTCAGGATATTTGCATTCGATTGTTAATTTTGGAAGGTACAATCCGCATGTCTATTAACATACCGAAGGGTAATGTGCCCATTGTGCTTCATGCATGAATATGTAAGTGCATCTCAGTGTGTAATTGTGCGCTTATTTTGAATAAATGGAAAAACTTTGTCCTCGATTTAAAGTGAATGCAGAGAAATTGGCATGTAACTTTAGAAAAGGAAGAGAGCGGCCTTCTCGACGAGGGAGTGAAACCCGATGGGTAATATTCGTTTACAGCGTTACAATGGATAGGTTGTAGTTCATAGGTTATAATATTATATTTCACTATGTTAGAACTTAACATGTAAGAGTCTACAATATCAGAGTTGATCAAATGCGACGATCAAGGGCGTCAATTGGTTAAGTTTGATCAGTCTTTGATCAAAGGCGTCATCCCATCACGGAACACCACCTCCCTGCGTATATAACAGCAACAGAAGCAACTACAGCAGCAACAACAGCAGCGACAACAACAGCAGCAACATCACATTTCGAGGGCGGCGCAGCTACTTCCGATTCTGCTGCCAAGCTGTTTGTAGTCGGGACCTGCTCTTGCAGGACCCCACACGTCTTTGGAAATGATTGCGATGATCATGTCTGAGCTGAGAATTAAGTCACTCAAGATTACTTTGTTTAACCATAACTTTAGGTAGGTTAGTGTCATCGGGGCTCTGTGAATACTACTCATGAATGAAATCACACTCCTGAATAACCGACATTGTACTAATGTTGTACTAATTTTGGTTGATCTAGTAGAACAAGGCACGTGCCATGTCCAGACGAATTCTTATCAACAACAGTGTCCTTAAATAGGATGCTAAAATAAATGTTAACGCTGGATTTAACGTGCACCTCTTAACCCCTCCCTCGCATTTACGACTAACGATTTGCATTTGCACGTAACATATATTAAAGTCCATTAAAATGCTAATACGACCATATTGTTATTCTAAAAATTGAATGCGATTCTTGCCCTGTACCCCCCCCCCCCCACAGTTCACATATCCGACCCCCGGTTCGATTGAACAGATAATTTACATACAAATCTGTATGTCCCCCAAGTTGCTCCGCCCATGGCGGGGTCAGGTAGAGGTCATAGAGGTGGGTGATGTAAAGACAGTGCATCAACTAAGGGACAAGATAGAGAGAGTTCGAGAAGGGAAGGCGAGACCAAGTGTGGGCGGAGGTTCACGTCGAGAATGAGAGAGGGGGAGGAACGAGGTTTGGGGCTGTTTTGGCTGGTTGCTGTCTCGTCGTCGTCGTTGCTATATCGTGACGCCTGGGGTCTGAAACCGCGTTAAAGGCTAAATAAAATAACCCTCTGCAGTCTGAGTCCGGAGTCATTGCAATTGTAATGATTCATTATTTCACGGGCTAATATTGGGTTTGTGCGATTATTTTACATATTCATACTGAATATTGTTATTTGATTCCATTTAGATGGAACATTCATCCATTAGTGGACAGCTTGATATTAATACCACCAAAGTGTTATTCAAATAATTTTAATCCCATCCTGATCCTGCACCTTCCGTTTCACATATCCCACCCTTGGTTCGCACGTCCATATTACATGCATACATATTACATACAGACATTACATTCATGCATATTACATACATGTTACATACTCACGAGTGTGAAGCTAAGAATTCGAATGAGATTCGAATATCACAATTCAATGTACGGTGTTCTAATCTGTAATACGAGTACACAACATTATAGTTTACTATGACACTAGTTTGTAGTGTTATTTTAAAGCGTTGAAATGTATAGCTCATAGTTTAAAGGTTATATTCTTAGAGTTTATAATGTTAGAGTATGCAATGTGAGTTTACAATTTGAGAGTTTGTGGATGTGCCCTATTCTCGTGGGACCCGACACGGATTTGGAAATAATTCGTATGATCATGTTTGAGCTGGGATGAGCGACTAATGTTTACTTTGATTAATCATAACTGTGTGTAGGTTAGTGCAACCGGGGCTTAGTGAATACTACTCATGAATGAACTCATACTTATTTCGGTAGAAATTTGAAATCGTGTTGGTAGAACAAGTCGCCTGCCTTTTCAAGACGAATTGGTATCTTCAAGTGCGTCCGTAAATATATTGCTAAAATACACAGCATAGGGAAGGTTGCCTTGTTCGGGAGATGTAGTTTGGCTAAGGCGCTGTGGCCGTGTGATGACACGGATTCTGAAACAATGGAGTTAAACACTCGCTGCTTGGCCCCGTCGACAGCAGCGAAGGCTGTCATATACCGCCCCATTTACGAGTTGGATGTATAATGTGTATAGTTGAAGGTGCTAGGTGTTGTTTTCTTCTAACAGCTACTAACGTGCGTGTGTTGTCTGTTTTTAGGATTTGGCCATTGATGTTGTTCTTTTTATTGGGCGTTTTTTTGTTGAGTTCTGTCACTTGAGTGTTGCAGTTTGTTTAAGAATTCGTCACGTGAGCGTGGTGTTTTGATTGTGGGATTTTGTTTTTGTCACATTTTTGATTGTTATAATAATTGTAACGATTCATAATCTCATGAGTTTATGATTCTGTGCGTGTATTTATACAAATATATTCCGTCTTTTGTTATTCGATTACATATCGCAGTGAAAATCGTGATTGTAATATGACCATGTTGTAATTGTAATAATTGTGTCCGATCCTTGCATGTACACTATACATACATATTAGCGATTCTTATACGACCACACTGTGATTCTAATGCTTCTAATGATATTATAATACCTACTAATACACTAGTTTATAATCGTTTAATGTTTAGTGTTATCGTTTATAGTATTAGTTTACATGTTATAGAGTACAGTTTATCCCATACATAAGTAGGGATTAGGGACTGGTACGTTGATGAAGGATTAACTACTTGGATCTTTCCCCTCAAGGAACACGTGTTAATCGGGTAGACAGCCAAGATGCTGCCGGTTAAGAGCACACTTGTGTGACGGAGATCCTCCACCTGAAAATCTCTTAACATGTTTTTTCTAGGAACATTATGAAATAAAGACCGTACAAACATTTGTTAAAAATACGTTTTTATTCATCTGCAATCATTTTTACGTCAAAACTCGAAGGGAATATTTATTATGTCCTATGTTCACACATTTCCAGTACAATGCAAACCATTTCCGTTCCAGGAATACCAAAGCGTTAAAATATAATTCACCATGATTTCCTTATTAGTTAACCACATTTGTTCACTCTGCGTCTATGTTGAAGTCAAGGCCATATATCCAACGAACGCGCCATCAATGTACATTCTGAAAACCGGCTATCTAAAGCCGATTAATACCTATCAAAAAAAGCTAAAATGTTGAGTAAAGATGTACCTACAGACGCATTCCAACTTTAGCTCAACAGGAACACTTAACGACTACAATTGAACCCTCTCACAACCAGTGCTCTTCACACCACTTCGGCAAGTAATCCGATAACATTACAAACCACCACTGTGCACGTCACTAAACTCTCCCAAAAACTGTAGAACTAAAATGGTCAAAATTATAACCAAAAAGTACTCTATACCGATTAAAAGGTATAACCACGTGACATAATATGTTTTCAGTCACCCCGAGCTCTCTGGTTGACTCTCGAGCCACTCCATTACATCCAGCCATCTCTCGGGATCCAACTGCATGGGATCGAAGGTGGAAACTTCTTCAGGACTCATTGCAGCACCTTGAATTTCAACTTTTGATTTCAGTTTCCTATCATTGTGAACCTTCTGATGCCTGTTCATGGTTGATGACCGTGCAAATGCCTTCCCACACACAGGGCACAGGAATGGCGTCTCGCCCGTGTGTGTTCTCTGAGGGTTCTGAAGAGTTGACGAGTGTGCAAATGTCTTACCACACACAGGGCACAGGAATGACTTCTCGCCCGTATGTGTTTTCTGATGGCGTTGGCAGTTTGCTGAAAGTGAAAATGCCTTCCCACACACAGAACACAGGAACGGCTTCTCGCCCGTGTGTGTTCTCTGATGAGTTTGAAGAGTTGATGCCCGTGTAAAGGCCTGCCCACACACAGAGCACAGGAATGGCTTCTCGCCCGTGTGTGTTCTCTGATGAGTTTGAAGAGTTGATGCCCGTGTAAAGGCCTGCCCACACACAGAGCACAGGAATGGCTTCTCGCCCGTGTGTGTTCTCTGATGACTCTGAAGATGTGATGAGTGTGCAAATGCCTTCCCACACACAGAGCACGGGAATGGCTTCTCGCCCGTGTGTGTTCTCTGATGACTCTGAAGATGTGATGACTGTGCAAATGCCTTCCCACACACAGAGCACGGGAATGGCTTCTCGCCCGAGTGTGTTCTCTGATGAATCTGAAGATGTGATGAGTGTGCAAATGCCTTCCCACACACAGAGCACAGGAATGGCTTCTCGCCCGTGTGTGTTCTCTGGTGTCTCTGAAGATTTGATTGCCGTGAAAATGCCTTCCCGCACACAGAGCAATTGAATGGCTTCTTGCCTCCGTGTGCGTGGGGCTGTGGAGAGCGTCTCTGCTCCATGTGAGCGTCGTAACAGCAGCGGTGTTATTGAGTCAAAAGTACGCTATCGGCCGCAAGGATGTTTAGCGTTTAGTTTTAGATTTTGTTAACTGCTAAAACAAGAACGACACTCGCGTCTAACCGAGATGCAAAAAATACCGCTAATTTGACGACGAACACGTTTAAGAGTTTATCCGCGAAAATAGACACTTACTTGGAGATTCACGGTATATCGATGTCTGGAACCCGTCTGAAGATGTCGCCACGAACTCTCCCGACGCAAAGTCGCCTAACTGTCGACACAGCAATTGTGCTCGCCAGGCTGCGTTGTCTATCGGTTGAAGGGCGATCAGCAGAGCGACGAGTCGAGCGTCCAACCTCATCAAGTTCCCTCTCGAAATGGCATTGAGCTCTGCTTCTGAGCCGACTTATAACTCCCCCCCTAGGATCCAATCCTTTGTCTTTCAGGATATTTGCATTCGATTGTTAATTTTTGAAGGCACAATCCGCATGGCTATTAACATACCGAAGGGTAATGTGCCCATTGTGCTTCATGCATGAATATGTAAGTACATCTCAGTGTGTAATTGTGCGCTTATTTTGAATAAATGGAAAAACATTGTCCTCGATTTAAAGTGAATGCAGAGAAATTAGCATGTAACTTTAGAAAAGGAAGAGAGCGGCCTTCTCGACGAGGGAGTGAAACCAAATAGGTAATATTCTTTTACAGCGTTACAATGGATAGGTTGTAGTTCATAGGTTATAATACAGTATTATGTTTCACTATGATAGAGCTTAACATGTGAGAGTATACAATATCAGAGTTGATTAAATGCGACGATCAAGGGCCTCAATCGGGTGAGTTTGATCAGAGGATTTAATCAAAGGCGTCATCCCATCACGGAACACCACCTCCCTGCGTATATCACAGCAACAGAAGCAACTACAGCAGCAACAACAGCAGCGACAACAACAGCAGCAACATCACATTTCGAGGGCGACGCAGCTACTTCCGATTCTGCTGCCCAGCTGTTTGTAGTCGGGACCTGCTCTCGCAGGACCCCACACGTCTTTGGAAATTATTGCGATGATGAGGTCTGAGCTGAGAATTAAGTCACTCAAGATTACTTTGTTTAACCATAACTTTAGGTAGGTTAGTGTCATCGGGGCTCTGTGAATACTACTCATGAATGAAATAACACTCCTGTATGACCGACATTGTACTAATTTTGGTTGATCGAGTAGAACAAGGCACGTGCCACGTCCAGACGAATTCTTATCAACAACAGTGTCCTTAAATATGATGCTAAAATAAATGTTAACACTGGATTAAACGTGCACCTCTTAACCCCTCCCTCGCATTTACGACTAATGATGTGCATTTGCACATAACATACATTCAAGCACAGTAAAATGCTAATACGACCATATTGTTATTCTAAAATTTGAATGCGATTCGATTTAACATATAATTTACATACATATGTGTAGAGTGCGATTTTAATACTTTTAATGAGATTTAAATACCGTAATTCCGTTAATGGTGCTATAAATTATAAAACCAGTTAATACTTTTTTGTCGTTTAATGTTTAGTGTTATTGTTTATGTGTTATCAATTTACATGTTTTTTAAGTACAGGTGATTCCCGGTATACTTCGGTTTTCTGGACCTGAATGTTGCGAAACGATTCATAACGAGGACCTTTCCCCACCGGAGCGCACGGGCTAATTTAGGGTTTGTGCGATTATTTTACATATCCATACTGAATATTGCGATTTGATGCCATTGAGATGGAACATTCATCCAATAGTGGACAGCTTGATCCTAATACCACCAAAGTGTTATTCAAATAATTTTAATCCCATCCTGATCCTGCACCTTCCGTTTCACATATCCCACCATTGGTTCGCACGTGCATATTACATACATACATGTTACATGCATACATGTTACATACAGACATGTTACATACTCACGAGCATAGTGAGATTCTTAGAGAAACACGTTGTGAAGCTAATAATTCGAATGAGACTCGAATATGACACTTCAATGTATGGTGTTCTAATCTATAACACTAGTTTATGATGTTATTTCATAGCGTTATAATATATCGCTCATAGTTAATATTGTTAGAGTTCACAACATTATAGTTTACTATAACACTAGTTTGTAGTGTTATTTTAAAGCGTTACAATGTATAGCTCATAGTTTAAAGGTTATATTGTTAGAGTTTATAATGTTAGAGTATGCAATGTGAGTTTACAATTTGAGAGTTTGTGGACGTGCCCTGTTCTCGTGGGACCCGACACGGATTTGTAAATAATTGCTATGATCATGTCTGAGCTGGGATGAGCGACGAATGTTTACTTTGATTAATCATAACTGTGTGTAGGTTAGTGCCATCGGGGCTTAGTGAATACTACTCATGAATGAACTCATACTTCTTTCGGATAGAAATTGAAATCATGTTGGTAGAACAAGTCGCCTGCCTTTTCTAGACGAATTGTTATCTTCAAGTGCGTCCGTAAATATATTGCTAAAATACACAGCATAGGGAAGGTTGCTTTGTTGGGGAGATGTAGTTTGGGTAAGGCGCTGTGACCGGTTGATGACACGGATTCTGAAACAATGGAGTTAAACACTCGCTGCTTGGCCCCGTCGACAGCAGCGAAGGCTGTCATATACCGCCCCATTTACGAGTTGGCTGTATGATGTGTATAGTTGAAGGTGCTAGGTGTTGTTTTCTTCTAACAGCAACTAACGTGCGTGTGTTGCCTGTTTTTACGATCTGTCCATTGATGTTGTTCTTTTTATTGCGGCATTTTTTGTTGAGTTCTGTCACTTGAGTGTTGCAGTTTGTTTAAGAATTCGTCACGTGAGCGTGGTGTTTTGCTTGTGGGAATTTCTCTTTGTCACAATTTGTGATCGTTATAATGATTGTAACGATTCATAATCTCATGAATTTATAATGGGTTTGTGCGTGTAACATGTTATTGCTAGGAACATTATAAAATAAAGAACGGACGAACATTTGTTAAAAATAAGTTTTTATTCATCTGCAATCATTTTAACGTCAAAACTCGAAGAGAATATTTATTTTGTCATATGTTCACACATTTCCAAGAATCGCCGAGCTTCGGGAGTGAGCACATACAGACGCGTAGAGACCACACTTGCAATATAATCACTCTAACATCAGTAACCAAAATCCGATCTGGTACATGGTCTCCGCTTGGTCTGGATTGTATCTGTCATCACTCCGGAGACAAATACGAGGCATGGTTTGGCCAGCCACCACCTCGTTTGCCAAAACGACTTTAATAGCTGCTCTCAAACAACAATGTCACCAATAGTGGTTCATGGGCTAGGGTGTTAAGCGGACAATTAGTCGTTTTGGGCAAGGCGTATGAGATAATACACACCTCTGTTATCCCATGAACACAATACACAGCATCGGGAAGGCTGACTTGTTGCGGAGATGTAGTTTGGGGAAGGCGCTATGACTGGAGTTCGGCGATGTGACTGGGTGATCACACGGATTCCGAAACACAGCGGAGACGATACAGTCCACTGCACTCCATCTCCCCACATGGACCTCGACATTCTCAGTTTAAAAAAAATGAACATGTATTTTAAAAATAAGTTTTTGAAATCATGTGTATTGTTTATATGTAAAAATGTGTGATTGTTATATTCTTTGCTTGTGTGTATGTGTCGGGGTCGCTGGCCCCCGAAGTCCCTCCATGCTCCGTGCGTGTGGCAGGGGCCCCGCCCGACGGCTCCCCTCCCTGGTCCGTCCCTCCGCGAGCTCGTGTGAGAGGCATAGCTCGCCGCCCGCTCTCGTTCACCTGCAAACGCTGCGTTGTCTCTCCACGGCTCACGCGCTATTAAACGGGGGTCAGGGGTCGGAGGGCGAACGACGCTGCCCTCACACTGCGCGAGTCCCGGCGGCGACAGACGGAGCGGGGACCTGCGGGCGCACCGACCCCTTCCCCCACACTACGAGCGCACACACCTGCACACACGCGACACCCACTCGTGCGCCGCTCTACGCAGCGCTCACTCACGTGGCGAACTACTGTGTACACACGCGCACCCACACACGCCGCTCCGCGCACTCCAACTCAACTCACGTTATGATCGCGCACCTGTATCACACACGGAGTGAACCCACGCGACACCCGCTCTCGCGCCGCTCTGCGCAGCGCTCCCCCGAGGCGAGCCGCAGCACTACACTCACCCCTGACTACTCGCGTTATGATCGCGCACCTGTATCGCGCACGGGGCGGACGCACGCACCCACACGCAGCTCCCCACGCGACACACTGCTCAACAAGATCACGCGAGACCACGCT